>NC_141030.1:18195000-18517500 GCF_052040795.2 Danio rerio
GTTACAAATCTTTATGTTAGTTCTTTAAGTTACCTTGATGGTTAACAAAAACATAAAAAAAGAAAGAAGAAAAAGCTTAAAGAAAAATAAACAAGTAAAATAATATCAAATCAAATATCAGTATAAGGTGGATATAGAAGGGAGTGACCTTGAAAGTAAGGCTCCTTATTGAAGAATTATAAATACTATATATATATATATATATATATATATATATATATATATATATATATATATATATTATAGAGACATTACTGAAATCTCTGGAGCTTTTGAGCAAATTTGATTGCAATATGCTGTTCATGTCCATGGCATGAGTTTTTGGAAGAACAGCTTGTAACGGTTTCATCAGAGCTTATCTGGCCCCATAAGAGCTTGGTGCCGTAGAGACCAGAGACTGCAGAAATCAGTATACTCCAATGCTCAGTTTGAATAGGCAAGCTGGAGTGACTTATCAAGAGCTGTAGGTTTGGCGTACAAAGATGTGCCTTTGTTAAAGTAGTAGTTTTATTTGAGTGAGAAAATCACTGTCATAAGTTTTAAGGTAACACTTTACAATGATGTTCATTTGTTAATGCATTTACTAACATAAACAACACTTGTAAAGCATTTATTAATCATAATTGAACATTTACTAATGCATTATTAACATCCAAGTCCATGCTTGTTAACATTAGTAATGCACTGAGTTAACATGAACTAACAATGAACAACTGTATTTTCATTAACTAACGTCAACTAACATGAACAAATATTGTAGTAAATGTATTGTAAATGTTAGTAAATGCATTAATTAACATTAACTAACGAACCTTATGGTAAAGTGTGACCAGTGTTAATTGGTCTAGAAATGTTAAGTGTATGGTTGTCACGATACCATTAATACTATAACAGCTGAAGTATCACGAGTACCAAGTTGTATTGCGATGCTGTAATTCATAACTCAAATTATAAAAGAAAATAGTCAGAAATACTATATTTTATGTTATAGTAGGTCTGCTTGAATGTAATTCATAATTCCCTTAAGGCTAAAAAGTATTATTTGCACCCCACTTCACCTAAAGTTTATTCATTCTTTTTGTTTATTTTGTAGATAACTGACCAACAAAAACACATCAAGATAAAGATACAAATTATAACAAATGAAATTTGTTACGAAAAAGCATTTTTCCAACTAAATGTTTAGGTGACAATCCAAAGTAATTAAAAATTTCACTTTGAGTTCTTTTAAAGAGATCAATCACACAGTGTGAACTATCAAAGATACGATCTGTAGAGATTCACTGATGATTCAAATCATGCCGTGTGAAAACAACATCAACATTTTGACTGAAAATAACATCAGCGATCACTTACAGTGTAACGAGGAGACTGAAACGGAGGGATCCATTTTGCAGTATTTAATAGACAGTTCAAACACAAACATACAACACGCACTAAAGTGCGAACTCACATCAACAACATTCAATATAGATCGGGGGCTGGCGGCTGACAGACACAGAGTGATTTACCAGGCATGGATCAGAGGCAGGCTGCATGGTTCAGAGTCCGTATAACAAGCGTGGGTCGATGGCAGGCAGCATGGTTCAGAGTTCGTATAACAAACGTGGGTCGAGGGCAGGCAGAAGGCAACTCAGAGTCAGAAACAGTCCGGGGTAATGCACAGAAGATCAGGCAGGGAATAACGCTCAGAAATGTTGGCCGTGGCTAAACAAGACTTCGCAATGAACTGGTGTTTGAGTGTGGCTTATATAGGGAGCGTGGGTCGTTAACTGGATTCAGATCAGGTGTGTGCACAATCAGTCTAGGTGGATGATGTAATGCTAATGAAGTCCGGGGATGGCGGCCTCTGCTGGCCAGCGAGGGGAATGACTGGGACCGAGTCTGTGACATACAGCCAATAAGCAAGCAGCATCTACTATGGGTACCTGCAGGCCAGCGGGAGCTTGGGGGAGAAGTTAAAAGTCTATGTGGACCCAAGAAATGGAGTTAAAACTGGAGTAAATTTGGCAGGAGCACCTGTGTCTGTTTGACATATCATAAAAACCGGGGTTGAAAAAGAAAAAAGTTGAGGAGAAATGGCTAATTCTTTAAAACTCAGGTGAGCAAAATAAGTACATTTTCTACCCCACTAAAGGCTTCTTTCTCATTATGTAGTTTATAACAAAAGATATACTACATTACTTGTCGTTTCCATGTCAATTCTGGCATGTATTTGGTTGTGAGCAGCGTAGTTTTTGGACCAAGACCGTTGTCAGTGATTCTTTCTACTGTAAAGTCATGCAGTGTGAAAACATCTGTGACTACTTTGAAAATCGTACAGTCTGAACTCTGCATAAGACTGAATAATATAATATAAATATAAATGCCATCTACCCTTTTCCTAAGGCCCAATCCCAATTCAAATTTTGTACCCCTACCCCTTCACCTTGGCCCAACCGAGTGTTAAGAGGAAGGACTTCAAAACTAAGAATTGGGACAGCACTACAGCACCTGCATACATCATCACATGTCATAATGATCTCTTGCTTCATATAAGATCAGACGATCGCGACTGCTGTTTTATTCCAGTTGTGTTATTTTTTTGGTACTTTTCCTCAGGAAATCACTGAAGGCATATATTTTGTTATCATAATGATCTAATGTGGCATCAAGATCGTAACAATACTGCGCATTTACACCGTGGCCATATTCATCTATGTAAACACACCAAAACAACATTAACATTATAGCAGACACAGTAAAAAGCCCATTCCCAGCCACCTAGACTTTTCTGACAGGGGATTCGAGCGTCATTGGGTGTCAAAATTTTGCGGGACTGCTATACAGGAGTTATGATTATGCATTATAGATCGAAAAATGTAGCATTTTTTATTTTAGAATTTTTTTATTTTTTAAGCATGAAGGTAAAACACAAACACGGTTATGAATATATTAAAACATATATTTGTTTGCAGCAAATTTGTAATAATGACAAAAAATATTAATACTAATACTCCTTTCTTCCCGGTGCCGTTGTTGTGGTTTATTTTGAGAAATTTTCTTACCGTTGGTTTTGAGTGTGGTCCTGAAAAATCTTTGTTCGAAGGGGTATCTGCCTCTTGCCCTTAGCCCTACGCCCTCAAGCTAAAGAGAATTGGGACACCCCTACCCCTTAACGGGAACGCGCAAAAAGAGGGAAAGGGGAAGGGCTAAGGGGTGGAATTGGGATTGGCCCTAAGACTGATTTGGGCTTCTTTGTTTAAGTAGATCTGGGGTTGCTTTTGGCTTTTTATCACATTGCACAGGCAGAAGGAAGAGATGTTTGTGTGGTGGTATAATGTGTGACTGTGAGCTGTAGTAATGAGCGGTGTATGTGTTCCCTGTTGTTTTAGTTTTGTGCCAGTGTGCAGACACCACAGCCACAATGGAGCCAATACATAGTGATGTCAGCAAACTCTGTGTCAGCCAAATAAATAATCATTGAGAATTTCATCAAAAGACTGCACTATTTTTTTAAAAACATACTTCTAAGGCTGCATGATTATTCAAAGGTCTTTTTTTTATTTCATTCGCGATGTGTCAGGAAAGCTGGATGTGTATTCGGCTCCATCGGAATGCAGGTTCTGAAGTTTAATTCCGAGTTTACTACACACAGTCATAGTTCACTGGCAAGTTACTCAATGATAAATCATTTATTAGTCACAATCCTAAAATCAAAGATAAGCATTCTCATATTTGACAGCTGTTTACTTGCTTCTTAAAGCAGATACAAACCAAGCCAACCTCAAACAAATATAGCACCGACTGAACTCAATCGTGTTGTCGCCTCACATTGATGCGCATCTGGTTCCAGCCATTAATGAACTTGGGCAGTATGTTGCAGATCAATCTGAAAACATGGGAATATGCCACACTTAATAACAAGTCACCTCATAACTTCAGTCAAGAGTTTGAAATCAATCTGTGAAATGATTCCAGTGTCATGCATTTATTAGTCACGTTGATGAATAAAAGCAGTTAAATCCTCTTCCTGTGTCTCTTCTTTGTAGTGTATTTTTAGTTTCTGCATGAGAGGTGCCCTCTGACCTTTTTGGAGGAGATTTCCTTGTGTTTCCCTGATGAGATGTGTATGAGAACTGCAGCTTTTGCTGAATTGCGGTTTTTATTTTCATTGTGATGTAATTTTTTAGCCCTACATGCTTTATAGAATAAATTATTATTTTTTATTATTATTATTCATTAATTCATTTTTTTCAGCTTAGTCCTTTTATTAATCTGGGGTCGCCACAGTGGAATGAACCGCCAATTTATCCAGCAAGTTTTTAACGCAGCAGATGCCCTTCCAGCCGCAACCCATATCTGTGAAACATCCACACACACATTCACACACACACACTCATACACTACGGACAATTTAGCCTACCCAATTCACCTGTACCGCATGTCTTTGGACTGTGGGGGGAAACCGGAGCACCCGGAGGAAACCCACGCGAACGCAGGGAGAACATGCAAATTCCACACAGAAACGCCAACTGATATTATTATTATTATTATTATTATTGTTGCACAGGTTGATCTTAACAGCATAAATGTAAATAAAAAGAATAATCTGTAGAGTTCAGCACATGGATAAATCAGTCTATATTGAGATGTTTGAAAGCTAATTGAGTGGGTATGTTTTCTTAGAGGGCATGGCTTGTGTGTGTGTGCTTGCTGTCTAGGCTTTCATGCACCCCCTTACTGAGCCTTGCTGATTCATGACGAGCTGTTGAAAAGCTCTAAAGCTCAAACAAAGCAGCCGTTTAATTTCCTGCCCGTATCACCATATAAAACCCTATGTCGCTGCTGCTGGACACAACGCGCTTGTTGATGGATGGCTAAAGTGTCACCGTGCCCTTGCCACATGCCACGAGTACCATGCTTCTGTATAATTGATGCATACCTTCTGTTCAGAGTCAGATATAATAATCAACTAATGAGTGCTTTGACTTCCTCCTTGCCCTTCATCAGGAAATTATACAAATCATTTAAAAAAAAAAAAAAAACTTTCAAAATTTTCTAAAATAATAAGGATGAATTCAGATTCTGTAGAGTTTAAGTTAATTTTTCAGAGTAGTCTTGATTAGGGCTGCACAATATTTTGTTTCAACATCTATATTGCAATGTGCGAATTTGCAGTAGTCGCATCACCGGATTTGCAATGCTGAGTTAAATTCTGGAACCAGAAAACACTGCATGTCACTATGTAAGACTTCAAGCAAATTTAAACTATTTGGGCACTAGAAATGGTCAAATGTGTAGCTTTTAACAAAAAAATAATTGCATTACATTATTTCTATAAAGAAGACCATAGTAGTAAACATTTAAAGTGGATAACAAAGGTTTTTCTAAATTGTCCTTAGACATAAATGGATGTTGTTAAATAGTTTTAGGACAACTTTGATGAAAGGTTTTAGTGTTATTTTACATTTGATCTTTTAATTTCTGATCCTCAATACTTGTTAGACACTCCAGAAAACCGTAAAGCACAGTTTTTTTTTCCTTAATTCGTGTCTATTTTTTATTTTGTTTGTATATTTATTCTATTAATGTTTATTATAATCTACGTGAATTTAACTGGCCTACAAATGCATCACAATCAGTATAAAACTATGAATTCTTTCCAAAGACTAAAGCTGCATCCCAAATCGCATACCTATGCACTATTCTATAACGTTTTGTAGTATAAATAGTGTAAGTAGTGTGTTCACACTGAAAACTCAGTAATAAGTGCACTTCCGTTACCCGGATGATGCACTCATTTAGCCAGTAAAAAAAAGCGTGTAATGATGGACACTTCACGCACTCAACGACCGCAGGTTTGCTCATGTAGCAGAAGGGGCGGAGCTATCGGGTACACATGTTGGAAAACTTTATTTATTTTGAATGGTGAAAGCAAAATCTTCCTACAAGAGTGATTATAGTGCCTCCCGATGGTGAATGCGGCTATATTCATGGCAGGTATTATTTGATAGTTTGATCCTTTATTTCACTGATTTGGCAACCGTCAGATGTCATCAGGGAAACGGTTTGCATTTCCGCTTGGTAAAAAAAAAAAACGTGTTACATTTGGGACGACACTATATACATATACTATGCAGTTGAGTGTGTAATTACCTAAGTACATGGTGTATGAGTGCATAGTGTATAGTGTGCCATTTGAGATGCAGCTTAAGTTATTATTCACATTGTGTGTATTGTGTTTTAATTTAACTTGATTCTGTCAAATGAACTTCTAAACTAATTGAACTGACCTAAACAACCCCACTGTTTGATGATGTTGTTTAAATGGTACATATACAGGGTGTCTGCGGGGTCTCAAAAAGTATTAAAAGATATATTATGAGAAAATTAAGGCCCTTAAAAGTTATTTAAAAAAAGTCTTAAATACTTTTTATGAAGTCTTAAATTTAGTTCAAGCATTGTCCAAAGTGTTTGACTCCAATAAAGCATCAATTTTCCTCCTTATATTAACAATGGTGTGCTTTATCCATGCGTTTGGTTTGGACCGGGTCGCGTCCGGCCAAGCTCCTCCATCCAGGTGATGTCACGGTCTCTAAACGTAGCAACCATAGAGCAAAACAGACAAATGATAAAATGTAAGTTTGCGTACTGCTGGTTGGGGAAAGATGAGTTTAAACAGTGGCTGAAGCCTGTCACTGAAAACAACCATATAATTTTTTCAAGCTTTGTTTCTTCTGAGCTTATCTGAGTTGTTTTGCATGGTTGCGCCCCATTGATTTATTTAACTACCTATTTTTATTAACAACTGTTTATTAAGTTAAAGGTTTAATACTGATTAGAACTTGGAAGTGGCAATGAGGTCTTCAAATATTCTGAGAAGATCTTTAAAAAGCTATTGAAATGACCTTTTAGGATTCCTGCATATACCATAATATAGCTAAACTTGCATCACTGATTCTGTTTTTGCTGTACAGTTTTGGAAAATTTCTTATCTAGGAGAAAATTAGTTAAAGAAAATTAGTTAAAAATAGAGCCATTATTCGAATAGATATTAATGGATATTCATGGATGGTTCTGAGTCTGTGATCAATTTTATGTTCATTAAACCTTTATTAAATGGTTTACTCAGCTTAGTTTGTACCTGCATTTATAGATAAGTAGTTGAAAATAAACTTTGCTTTGTCTTATATTGTGCTATGTTAAGAAAGAGAGAAGATGTAAAAAAAAAAAAAAGTAGCAAATATATTTTTACTTTTTTTTTTTTTAGCTTTTATTATGCAATAACAAATGATAATAGGAGCAGAAAACACTAAAACTTGTTTAGCAAACTAGAAACAAAGTTTGTTTGATCATGTGCATGTCATTATTGAATGATTTTTGACAGACATTCTTCCTCTTCGTCTCACTAATACTGTGCTTAGGAAAAGTTTTAATAAACTCAAATAAAATGTGTGTATAAGTGATAGCTAATCATTTCTAATTGATATTGTTATCTTTCATCGCAAATGTTGTGGCCACTACATGTGGACTTTCAGAATATTAGTAAAGTCCTGCAAGTTCATTAAACGTGCAATACAGTATGTCCTAAAGCTATGGGCCATCAATAAACGCCACTCAATGTCACCAATATGAATCCCGTCAACACTCACTCATTTGGTCAAGGACACATAAGAGGACGTAAGCTTCACGTGCCAGTTTAGCGGGAATAAATATCCTCAAGAAATATGTGGGTGTGGAGTGAAGAGAGGCCTGACTGCCACATCTGATCATTTTTCAGAGGTCATTGCTGAGGATATAAGAGATTCTCCTTGTACTTTTGTCCTCAACATGTTACACTCATATTGAACCGCTTGTAACCACCATCAATACGGCCCCCGGCATCTGCATTTGCATCGAACCACAGTATTTTTTTTCCGCAGTCAAAACCAAAGCTTTATATTTGTTAGCTCTGTGTACTAGGACAGGATGTTATAAACTTGACACATTGTCATTGTAATGTCTCTTCCCCTCTGTGTGGATGTCCAGGCAGGGTCATTTATATCCCAGGAGCTGTAATGGGGCTGCTGCCTTCGTCATGGCATTGTTTCTATGAAGGAGGGGCACTTCCTGTGTTCGACCTTTAAAAAACACTAAACTAACTGTGTGGTTTAAAATGCATTTTAAAGGTTTATGAAGTCTTCAAGTTGCATTAGTTCTGCCTTTGCATCATGTTGGTGTCAAATCTCTCATCGTATCTACAGCATTAGCCCTTCTGATTCTGGTACTAAAATGTTACAGTACTTTAAAACCTTTTAATCTCACTTTTACAATTTGAAACAAAATGTGATGATGACCTTGGTCTTCACAAGCAAATGTATCACTGTTATGGGTGTATTCATCTAGAACAGTCATGGTACGGCCATCACAGTTCAGTTCATGTACTCAAATAAATACAGTCCAGTGTTTTTTCTAGGATTCTTTCCAGCTGTGGCGGCAGGCCTTGTATATAGATGTACCAACTACCTGTGGTATTATTTCAATGACAAATGCCATGAGCGCAAAATTACAAGTCGAGATCGATCGCATTTATGTAATACAAGCATTTGCTTGCTAGCCAATTTCCTCTGTTCTTGCACAAAACTTTTTGCATGCCCTCAAATATACGCTGCTCAAGCGCAGATCTTCTTGTGCGCTCTTAATAAATAATAATAAATAGATAAAATATAAAATATATAAATAATAAAATATACACTGCTGAAGTGCGATTTAGTGCGTATATGTAACAAGCAGGGTTCATACGGTCATGGAAAACCTGAAAAGTCATGGAATTTTAACATGGCGTTTTCTAGGCCTGGAAAAGTTTTGGAAAATCAGAAAAACCCAAAAAGTTTTGCAAAAGTCATGGAAAACAAGTAGATTTGTATAGATTTGTTGTCTTTACTACTTTTTGTCCTTGGCCAGTCACATAGTCTCAAATTATTAGTGCGGTGTAAGCATTATCTAAATCAATTTTACATAGATATAAATATAAGCTGAAACTAAATCGATTGTTGCGTGTTTAATAATAAGTTTTTACATGTTTTTTACCACACATATGTAGATATTGCATGAAACATTAGGGGCTCTATTTTGACGGTCCATGCACAAAGTGCAAAGCGCAGGGCGCAAACGCTTTCAGGGCGTGTCAGAATTCCCTTTTGCTAATTTAAGGACGGAAAAATCTGTTTTGCGTGTGGCGCATAATCTAAAAGGGTTGAGCTTATTTTTTTAAATAAGTTGTAGGTGTGTTTTGAGAATAAAACAATCAGTCTCATCTCCCATCCTCTTAAAGAGCCAGTTGCGTCGCGCCATAGCGCATTTGCTATTTACATGACGACTTTGTAAGTGGACAAACTGAGTGTTTCGCTAGCAAGAAAACATTAAAACAGAACATCTGCAGCGTGAGAATGAGAGATAAGGCATCTCATAATCTACTTTCACTTTCGCTCTTGTGGATAGGGAAACCTTGTACGCACAGACATCAATTAGCCTATAAATAATTAATTTCGTTTATTAAGCGCAAAGATTTGTTTCAAAACTATTTCTAAATTCAGTTCTAATCTCCAGCAAACGAATAAATGAGTTCTATCCAAATACACATGCTGTGCCCCATGTGGTCTGAAACGTGACAGGTGGGCAAGTCTAAGTTTGTTTTTAATAAAACAAATATAAATATGGATATACTAAATAATACCGCTAATAATAATAACATTACAAAAAAAGCAAATTGTTATGAATAAACTGAAAAAGCCTCTCGAAGTGAAGAAGGCATGAAGGCAGTGGTTTTTAAATTTATGTAGGCTAGAAAATAGTATGTTTTGTAATATTTTTATCCTTTATATTTATATCCTATATATATATATATATCCTTAATATTTTAATTATTTTTCATTTGTAAAGATATTTGTGTATTGCTCTACATTTTGAGTGTATTAAGCAGTGTGTAAGCTATTTAATGCATTTGCCTCATGCATCATGCACCTGTCAGTCAACATGTCACCTTAAAGGGTTAAACAAATAACACACAGAACTACTACGGTTACTGAAAGGTTTGCGCTGTTATAATTCACTTACCTTTTAATACGTTTTGGTGCGATTTATAACCCGCTATTAAAAAAACAAGAACCTGTAAATGAGAACCTGTATAGCTGTGGTGGGGTGAATTTTGGTGTGGTCCCCCACCATGAAAGAATTAATGTAGCGGAAACCATGCAATCAGCCTATAAATGCCAGTCACTGGAGTTAGGAAGAAAAAGACCACAACAACTTCAGAGCCATTCACACAGAAAGCATCTTTGCGAGGAAATGCTTATAAAAAATGGCTTGAAATGCTTGCCCTGCCTCAAAGTTGTTCTGATTGGTCCACTGCTTTGGAACTCATATTTATGAGTGGCACTCCATGTAAAAGTTACAGTTCTTTTAAGTTGATTCTTTTTAAGATGATGTCAACAAAACATGGCACTCATGTGCGATGCTCTTCAAAAGATGTGACTGTATAATGGTAACGAATATCTGTCAAGCGCATGTTTTCATAGAAAACAATCTCACGCACATAAGCAGTGATTGAACACGAGTTGTCCACTGCACCCGCTGTTACAAACAACAGATGGATAGACCTCCTGTGGTAGCATTTTCATTAAAAGAGATTTCAGTTTCTGGGCTTAATCTTTGAAAGTTTACCATTTAGTCTCCTAATAATATATTTTTAAATTCTGTATCTGATTGTGATAACACTTTTGCAAGTTTTAAAATAAACAAAATCAAGCACCGGGGATGTTGCTTGTTTCTGTTGTACTTATCTAAACCATTATCAAACCATGACTTCTGTGTATTATCACACCCTTAATTAATATGTATTTATCTGATTTGCAGGAGCCATTTGAGGATGGGTTTGCTAACGGCGAGGAGTTGACCCCTGCCGAGGAGTCTGCAGCTAAAGATGTATCAGAGTCTAAAGGAGTGGTGAAGTTCGGATGGATCAAGGGCGTGCTGGTAAGAACTTGCCATAAAATGTGTTAACCAAGCCAAACCATGGTGCAGTCGAAGTTCTGTTTGAAACTCTGAATGGAGTGTCATTTGTGTGGCTGCTACACCAATTCAAACGTGGGAATGAATATAATGTGGACAATGAGTGATACTTTTCTGCTACGGGTGATAATTGATC
Organism: Danio rerio; assembly: GCF_052040795.2. Taxonomy (NCBI): domain Eukaryota; kingdom Metazoa; phylum Chordata; class Actinopteri; order Cypriniformes; family Danionidae; genus Danio; species Danio rerio. The sequence goes on from NC_141030.1 coordinate 18,206,168, forward strand.
TTCGTATTAGTTTGCTATGTCTGCTGCCTGTGGAGACTCGTATTAGAGGCTGAATGTTACATTGTTGTGCCGTTGTAATGTTTAATATGCTAATGCTCTCAACAAGCTGTGGCTTTGGTCAGTACTGACTCCTCCGCCCTTTGTTATTTGAATCCTGTAAAAGCTTTACGGTTCGCAGATCAGCTCTGCTTCTTGTCTCTTGGTCAATATTTTGACAGGCCTTCCTCGTCCTTAAAATTGTCCTCATTTTCACCTTCCCAGTCTTAACATTTGACACCAAACAGCTTCTCATAGTGTCGAAGTGAAAATTCATTTTCATACAAAGTGTCTTTCAAACCATGTAAGGAATTCAATCAAAGTTTGAAACCATTATGTGTTCAAATGTGTTTCAAGTCAGCAGCCAGTTTCAGCCATGTCCATTACTTTCAGAATTTTTCTTTTAACTGTTCTCTGTAAAAAAAAAAAAAAAAACTAAATTAGATTTTAGGCTGGTTAATAAAGCTTAAAATACACACTTTTATTATTGCAAGAAGGCAATGTATGTTGTTCACATGAGAACAGTGTGAAAAATTACTTGGTTAAGAAGTACTTATTGTGTAAAATTCTGTGTAAAGTTACTACCACCTAAAGCTGGTAAACCAATCAACTTTTGGCAGCTCACCCACAGGAATTACAGCGGTAATAAAAAAACAGAAGTTCACCCAGAGGTTGTAGCTTTGTCAAAGAAAGTGTTTAGATTTTTACAGCTCAAAAAAGTAATAGATACAGCTAGCTACAGATAATACAGCTCAAAAATATTTTTTTCTTATTTAAAGCCTCTGGAACTCTGAGCTGGTTTATTTTTCTTATAAGTGCGTTTCATTAACAATAGTAATTCTTTTCTGTTGTAATGGACATGATGCCATTTATCTCGCTGCGTTTCTTCAAACACCGATTGGTTCCTGTCCAGTGGTCATTGGTGAGCAGTGGCTAGGTTTGAGAAACGGCTTTGGTCCTTGATGTTTTTGTCAGCATGAGTCTAAACTGCATCCTTCCTCTGTGCAGGTGCGCTGCATGTTAAACATATGGGGTGTGATGCTCTTCATTCGAATGACATGGATCGTGGGCCAGGCTGGAATTGGTAGGTTTGACCTTGGTCGGCCGTGTGAATTAGCACTTCAATTCACAAGCAAACTCTTGTGTTTTCCATCGAGCTGCAGTCATTTGTCATGCACATGCTGAATGTTGCTGTGAGGCGCTATGAGCAGTCAACTGTCATTTAGCAGGACCTCAGTGACCGCTTCAATACTGTAGAATAACACTGGAAATGTATATTGGATTTTTGCCATCCGCGAATGGCTAGAGTTTAGTGCTGTCCTTCATGATGTCGGTTGAGATGTTAACTTCTCATATTTTGTCATCTCACATTTTTATTTCCACAGCATATTCCTGTATCATTGTTATTATGGCAACTGTTGTGACAACCATCACAGGCTGCTCGACTTCGGCGATTGCAACTAATGGCTTTGTACGAGGAGGTAAAAAAATAATTATCACATTTTTTGGGGGGGGGGGGATTTTTGTTTGGTATATGTACTTGCTTCTATTTAAAATTTCACTGCATTCCAAATGCCTTAAAGCCAAATGGCTTAAAGCAGGGATCACCAATCTCAGTCCTGGAGGGCCGGTGTCCCTGCAGGGTTTAGCTCCAACTTGCCTCCAACACACCTGCCTGGATGTTTTAAGTTTACCCAAAACCTTGATTAGCTTGTTCAGGTGTGTTTGGATTAGGGTTAGAGCTAAAATCTGCAGGACACTGGCCCTCCAGGAACAAGTTTGGTGACCTCTGGCTTAAAGGAATAGTTTACCCAAAAAATAAAAAATGTACTTCCCCTTCACCTCTACGAAACCAGTTTGAGTTTCTTTATTTCATTTAGCATAAATAAAGTGGCCGGGACGCACCAAACCAACAGTGAGCTGTTGGGCTTCATTTGTCAGGGGTGCGTTTGCAAAAAACATTGTTAGCCAACAAGGTTGCAAGTTTCGTCGTTGCAAACTTTGTAGTGCATTTTGAAATCATTTATGCCATTTTGAACGCAGCTGTAGCTCATGACGAACGCTATAGGTGGTCTATGGAAAGCGGAATCTACGTTACGTCTCCAATAGTTTTCATTTATAGCAGCTTATAATAGAAAGGTTTATGTATATTGGGTCTGTACGCTAAAACATTTCTGCAGTGGTTTAAATGTGTCAAAGTTGACAAAAAACAATAGACTGCTTAAAATCTTTTTACATGTGTATAATGTAATAACAATATAATAATTTTTATTATTAAGTAGGGTATTGTTTTTTATTTAAGAATAGAATATGGATTATTCTTAAAAATATGTGTAAAGTAAACAAAAATGTGTGCCGTTTACATATATTTAAATTATTTTGGAAAATGAGTGTAAGTTTTTACTAAAACTTATATAAAGATATTTTGAAGAAAGCTTCTGACCACTGGCTTTTTTTTATAGTAGCATGAAATGCAATGGAAGACTATGGGCGGGGATACACCAAACCGACGGTGAGCCATTGGGCTTCATTGGTCAGGGGTGCTTTTCTGAAAACCATCGTTAGCCAACAAAGTCGCAAGTTTCGTCATTGCAAACATAGTTCGTTGATCATTCCAGCGAATATTTGCAAACTGCATTGCAACCTTGTACACTTGCAACTACGCGACTAGAGCTGTAGGTTGAAGCATAGTTCCTGGCTGTGTTTTATTACTAGTTAGCCTCCCTAAGCCCTATTCATTTACAACGTTCCAAAAAATAATCAATGTCATCTTTTTATGTGTAATTTGCTCTTCAAATTTTTTACAGTTAATTTTGAGCAATCTTCATATTGACAATTGCGCCCCCTTCGTAATGCACTTTGAAATAATTTATGCCATTGTGAACGCAGCTGTGACTCATGACAAAAGAGTTACGTGGCCTATGGAAAGCGGAATCTCCATGATTTTAATTTATAGTAGCCTAGGCTATTTATAAAGAAATGTATTGTATGTACTCCATGGGCATGCTTGAACATTTCTGTAGTGGTTTGAAAGGGTCAAAGTTGTACAAGTTGCCATAAAAAACATTAGACTATTTGAAAATTAAAAAAATTATATATTTATTTTTAAGTAAGAAATTGCTTTTTTATTTCTTAATAAATAGCCTACTACATTTTAAAACCATTAATTTGATTTATTTATATATGAGATTAGAAGACTTGTTAGCCTTCCGTAAGTGGTTTTATGTTTTAGAGTAGAATATAGAATATTCCCAATAATATTTATAAAGGAAACATATATATGTGCTGTTTACATAAATTTCAATTAATATGAAAAAATGAGTGCACGCTTTTACTAAAACTAATATCAGATTTAAAAAAAAATGTGTGTGCATGTAAAACATTTTGCTCAAAGAAGTTAAGGGGATTTCCTGTAAAGAAGTTGTTACTCCATCCCGTTGAGACATCATTATGTTTTACATTATAACTAACGTGGTTCTAGCGATGGATCTACTACAGAGAAACTATGGTCATCGCTACATAGTTCTTTTGCCAAATGATGCATCATACTATGATATTTTAGCCACAAGTTATATTGTTGTTTGGGAAAGGCAACCCAGGATACTTGGTTTGCTGTGTTACATACATCGGCACTTCTTAGAGTAATGGCCCAATTTAGCGTGTTGAATCTGTGACCTGGTGAAGCGACGTAGCAAGTAAACCATTCCAGCCAAGAATGATCACTAAGAGATAGGTTGTAATTTTTTTATTTCTCGACTATTAGCAAACAATACAGATTATTAGATTATCAGACATATTTGCAGGAGCGAATCCCTGCTTGATGAGTGACAATTACTATGATAACAGTACTAAATGCAGCTTTGTTTACACTTCGCCTGTGTGCGTCAGATGTTCAGTTTCCAATTGTTGGTCCAGACATGCTCCAACGCAAGGTGACAACACACAGTTTTGTATTTCACTAGTTGTTTGGCATTGGCTTGCTGTTTCCTGGCCTTATTGTTACTGGTTTCCAGCTTTCTTCAACAAAAGGAAGAATTTTAAAACAGTCTTGAAACAAGTGAAGGCTGATTAAATGATGACAGAATTTTAGTATTTAGGTGAACTTTCCATTGAAATAATGCTTTCGTAGAGCAATGGAAGGTAAAACACTGCAATGGCAGTTTATATCCTGTATGATAAAGCCCTTGAATAAAGTTCCATGGATAAAACGACATACAAATGTATGGAGTTATACATACTTGGTAACATTAAAGGGGTGGTCCAGACTGTATTTTTAAAGCTTGGTTGTGTTCATGGTATGCAAAGCAATGTGTTCTCATGCTTCCTTTGTTTAAAAAATCCTGTTATTTTTTCCTATATCTTACTTTAATTATATACAGCTACTCGGCTAACATGAAAAATACAAAATCATATTTCCTTGTTCCTCCAAAGGCCCGCCCTCAAGACACTCTGATTTGTCAGCTAACATAATATGCTGTAATTTGCAGATCCATTCCACGTCTCAGGAAGCGATCCACCTCTACTAGCATGCGATTTGTCATTGTGTAAATGCTGTCAGTCAGAGTAGCTGTGAGCAGGATCCGAGCCTGAATCAGACAGAAAACTCAGCTGAGCCTCATGTCTGCTCTCTAAATTATAATTTGACAAGTGTCTTTCATATATAAGAAGATTGTGAGTGTTTGGTGTTTTGTAGATAAAATGTTAACGGTGCCAAACAGCATTTCCCTTTGTTTATATCCTTGTTTACATCCTTGCTACAACATACTGTTAATGCTAGAAACTATGCATGTAATAAATCAATTTTAACAAACTTAACTTTCAGGTTGTGGCTCACATTCCACAGCTTCTTCTATTATGATTGGAACTGCTCCTCCTTTGAGGAGTTTTTAGTCAAATCCAGCATTGATCTTGGAGAGATTCTGGAAGCTGGGCTTTGTCAAGTGCTAGAGCTATATATATATATATATATATATATATATATATATATATATATATATATATATATATATATATATATATATATATATATATATATATATATATATATACAATTCTCAGAAACAAAATTAAAATAAAATTGTAAGTTCTGTGGAAATAACAGTGTGGTATTTTAGCTTTCTCTGCTATAACATTACCACACCTCTGGCCAAGCCCCTTTGCTGTGCAGGGTGAATGCGTGTAATCTAAAGTGTTTGACTTCATTAACCCGGATGTATTTTTTGTAATCCCCAAATTAGTTCTAACACTGTAAGCTAACACTGTAAAAGCCAAAGTCTTCCTTTGCATTAAACTTTGAGTGTATTACATTCAGAGATGTTGTTGTTTGTTCACACAGCTACATTACACATGAGCTAAAGTTTATAATATATGTATTTATAATAAATGTGTATATATATCGTAGTGGACCACCCCTTTAATACTATAAGTTTAAAAGAGAAAGTATTAGAAACCAACAGGCTAATAGTAAATTTAAAATACTTTTAGTCATGACAAACACATGAACTATTCACAAATCCAATGGTACAATATTTATGAGAAATATTTTTGAAAATCTTAAACCTTTTTGCAGCCTTTAAACTCTACAATTGTAATGCAGACCTTATTTAATTATTGCCTGGATGTTTTAATGAGTGACAACAAATGATTAAACAGTTTTTTAGGTATGGTGTAGATGTAAATTTAAGTACAGTATTACATTAGCATCTGTAAAATAAAATATATTTAAATATTCTGACTTTAACTTTATTAAATGGTCTAATAAAAAGTCATTAATTTACATACTTATCATAGGGAAAACCATGCATATAGCACCTCAATGCTACATTACAATGTAACTCGTTCTTTTTGGAGCTGGTCGCGTGATTAAGTCAACATCTTTCTGCATGTAAACAAACCAGCTCGCCCAAATGGACAAACAATCTGTTTAGGAATAACAAATGAAATACTTGTTACACAGAATGAATCAGTAACTTGTAGAGTACATCGTTCCTGATGTCCTCGGAACATTTCTTTTTTTCTTAGTTATGGTCTCATAGACTGTCTTTGAACTCCTGGTTAATTTTCTTTTGATCTAATAATAATACTCTCCTTTTCTGAGGGCATGATTGTGATGACACATCTAACTGTTCTGACGTTAAACTAATGACTGATGAAGGTGCAGTAAAGTTCTCAGCATTATGCTCTCAGTTCTCACAGCTTGTGGGGGAATTTTTTAGTGTTTTGAGATCTCAGTGTTTTTCCCTTAGATGACTGAGAAGTTCATTGATAGTTTGGAAGTAAGAAAAGGATAGTTGACCCTCACTGTAGGCCTTCAACTGAGAGACCAGGTGATTGCACTAGAAAAATGTTGTTTTGGTAATGGGGAAAATTTTTCTTTTTTTTTTCCACAAGCACCTCAGTTGGGAACTCAATCCCAAAGGGTGTGTATGTGTAGGATCGAGTTTTTTTGAGATGGATATTTAGCCGTCACCTTCACAACTTTCAGATAACTCGCATTTTTTTTCACACACATCAGGATACTACAGTGTCTGTTTTCGTTTTCAGCATTGCACTAAATTGTGTGTTTATCGAATATTGACATTTGTAGTGGGTAATCTAAGATTAGGCCTAATCTTTCTTGCTATTCCAATTATTTATTAAATGCTTTCTACCAACTCACACCCCATTATTAAGAATTATAATAATAAATAAGATCTTCTGTAGAATTAATATTACAATAATAATAAAATCAAGATGTAATTTAGACACATTTGTAATAAGAATTTAACAATAATAAAACACCTTGTCTAAATATGGTAAAAAGCAATGCTAACAGTACGGCAGTGTTATCGGTAACTGGACCCATTATTATCTTATCCACTGGGGTTTCTCACAGTTTAATGCTGTGCCCCTTTCTCTTCTTGGTATATGCTACATCACTGGGACTTATTTGGTTTTACCACTGCTATGTGGATAAACACACTTCTCTTGTTGTTCCTGCTGGCCAATAGTCAAATTACCCTGAATCAAATGTTTATTCAGACTACTCTTACAATGCAGTTACCATAAAGAATAAACAGTAGGGAGAATTAGTATTTGTTAATGAATTAGGTTGAGGAAATTGCTATCCTTTTTATTATTTTGCTGCAAAATCTGTATTAAATGAAACATTTTTTTTTCCTGAATGTTGGTTTGTTTTTATTTCTGTTTTTCAGGTGGAGCATATTACTTAATATCTCGAAGTCTGGGTCCAGAGTTTGGTGGCTCCATTGGTCTCATTTTTGCCTTTGCCAATGCTGTTGCTGTAGCCATGTATGTTGTGGGTTTTGCCGAAACTGTTGTTGAGCTACTCATGGTAAGAGACCAAATTATATTCTCATAGGTTGTGCATAATAAATATTTTATGTTCATAATTAATTGTTTTAAGGATGATAGTGTGTACAACTGTAGATTATACTATTTATTATTTGTTTGTTTCTTTAGGACTCTGATCTATTAATGATCGATCAAACAAATGACATCAGAGTCATTGGGACCATTACAGTCATTCTGCTTCTCGGCATTTCAGTGGCTGGAATGGAGTGGGAAGCCAAGGCAAGAGATTTGTTAATATGATGTTTGCTTTAAGTATTAGCCAGGGCTGAATTGTTTAACTTTATTTAGGTCAATTATGGCAAATGCGGTATCTATGTTTTTATCATCTAAGGAATAATTTGAGCTCAATTTCATCAAAATTAGCATATGCAGTCAATAATTATTACCAAATATGTAAATATGGCAATGACACTCAAATTTGGTGTCAGTATCTTTAAGCATCGCAGAGATAAAGCTTCATATGTCGTTTGGCATCATGTCAGCAGATTTGTCGGTGCGGTAAACAAAAACCGTTAAAGCTATCGACATGAATTCCATAACTTTTTGTCAGCACAGTCTGAAGATGATCTGAGTCAAGTTTGGTGAAAATCAGACCAGCGGCCTAGAAGGAGTTCGAAAAAGTAGCTATTCAAATGAAATCAAAATGGCTGACCGGAAGTTTAGCAAAATATGGAAAATGTGGTATCAATGTTTGCAGAATTATCCAAGGATCATAACAAAAGCAGTCATCATAGCAGAAGTTATAATCGATTTTTCTAAATTACAATGTTTGTCATAAAAATGTTGTTTCACAGGCCCAGATATTCCTATTGGTCATATTGATTACTGCCATTTTCAACTACTTCATTGGGTCCTTCATTGCTGTTGACTCAAAGAAGAAATTTGGCTTCTTTAGTTATGATGGTAAGAATTCAGCTATTAAATTTAAATGGACACACTTTTTTATTCAGTTGAATTGTGTTTCATGTAATCCCACAACTTGATTATCTAATCTCTTGTTTTTTATAGCTGGCATCTTGGCGGAAAATTTTGGTCCAGACTTTCGAGGACAGACGTTTTTCTCTGTTTTTTCCATCTTCTTCCCAGCAGCCACAGGCATTTTGGCTGGTGCCAACATCTCAGGAGATCTAGCCGTGAGTGTTGGCAATCAGTTTCTCTCCACACACAGTAGTTATTCTTCATTCAGTCATTCGCAAAGCTTCTCTGTAAACGTTTAATTTCTCTAAGGACCCTCAAATGGCTATCCCAAAAGGAACGCTTTTGGCTATTCTCATAACAGGCCTTGTGTACGTGGGTGTGGCCATTTCTGCAGGTAGACTTGCATATCATGTTAAATATTAGTCGATCACTCTGTTTTTTCTGATTTAATTGTTTTGTTTTTTCCAAAGGTGCTTGCATCGTGCGTGATGCTACAGGAATCGAAAGTAACTTTACTCTCATTTCAAACTGTACTGATGCAGCCTGTAAGTATGGCTATGACTTCAGTTCCTGCAGACCTACGGTTGAAGGAGAAGTATCTTCCTGCAAGTTTGGTCTTCACAATGATTTCCAGGTACATCAGCAAAGTAAACAGATATGAATATTCACTCTGTATTCACTATAATCACTCACTTTTTCCAAGTCCTATTGAGATTCTGAAGTAGGTTTAGTAGGAATCATAACTTTTATATACGGAAATTAAAGGTGCATCTGTTCTATTAAAAGAAGAGAAAGCGGAGCAGTAACATGGTAGATTTTAAAGTTTTGCTCTAGGCCTTGCATTGAATTTGTTTCCACAGTTTGATACTGTTTTTGTTTGTTATAATGAACATACTGATAACCTGTTAGCCGTTGTAGGAAAAACGTATTATATGGAAGTCAATGGTTACAGTGTTCTTCAAAATATCAACTTTTGTGTTCAATAGAAGAAAGTCAAATAAAATAGGAACAAGTAAAGCGTGAGTAAATGATGACAATTTTCAGTTTTGGGTGAACTCTCCCTTTAAAAAAATATATATCATTATTATTATTTTAGTTTTTCAATCCAAAATCGGATAAATGATGATAAATCTTTGTGACTTGTAACCATTATATCCGTATGTCTCGTGAGTCAGTCTTTGAAATGATTTAATACACAACCAATAAGTAAGTCTTTGCAGAAGTAAATAACTTAATTAAATATATAGTATTATTCGTTTAGTCAAGTAGTTCATTTAAACTGCAGATTCATTCATTATTAAACATCTTTGTCACTCAGGGAAACAGCTTTTCTGCTTGTAATACTTTTATTTGCGCAATTTACAATATTATTCTCTCAAACTCAACTTTTTATTTTTATAATATTTTTTTAAACAATATTAAGTTGTTCTGATACTAGAGGTAAAAACACTTTTTGAATTTTTTTATGTCATAGGCCAGTGGTTATCGAACTTTTTTCACCAAGTACCACCTCAGAAAAAATTGTCTCTCCAAGTACCACCATAATGACCAGTATTGAAATAAAGTAGCGTAGTTGGTCAAATTAAGCTACAGCTCTGCACAGTTCAAAAACGAAGCAGTCGTATTCATTCACTGAAATTATATTCCATACAAAATATGAAGCTGATCAGTCGGTTCTTGTCATATGACTCACGTGTGGCATTCTGAAAAGTTAAGATGTTTTCAACTGAGGACGCCTGGAATACGCAAGCGCTTCGTGCTGCAGTTCTTACTAATTTTAAATTAGTAATTCTAAATTTAACCCACTAGCCTGTGGGTTAAATTTTGGCCCTCAAGTGACCGAGATGTAACAAGAGAACATGGTCATTTTTCAAAATAAATGATTGTTCAGACTCAGATTATAAATAAAATTTAAATAATTTATGATTTTTTGTGCGGTCTGGTACCAGTTAATCTATAGACCGGTGCCAGTCTGTGGCTCAAGGGTTGCGGACCTCTGCTCTAGCACGTACAGTATCTGCTCTACAAGCACCACGCACCTCTTTTTTTAGTTCTGTGCCAATTAAATAGATTTTTAGCAGCTGATGATGCGATGCATTAAAGTAAACATTCTAAGTGCAACGCTTTGATCGTAGGCTTCAGAGAACAACTAATACTGATCACATTTGTGTTATCGTACAAATCAAATGATTAAAATTGTATTCATTTTTTCTTTTGTTACTCATTGATTCCTCCGCGTACCAGTAGAATAAGCCCAAGTACCACTAGTGGTACAAGTACCACAGTTTGAGAATCACTGTTATAGGCTTTATTAAGAAATTACTAATAACCAAAACAGTCCATATATAAACAAACTTTAAGGTTCAACACATAAAGATGAGAAATTCTCTCTAAATCCCACGAAAGGAAGAAAGACACTGAAAGATTGTGTAGGACTGATTTGTGACTGAATGTCTTGTGTTGAAGGTTATGAGCGTGGTGTCAGGCTTCAGTCCTCTTATCAGTGCTGGGATTTTCTCTGCCACACTTTCCTCTGCCCTGGCATCTCTCGTCAGTGCCCCAAAAGTGTTTCAGGTAGATATCTGGTAGATATCAGGTAGATATTAACTGTTATTAACTGTGAGTTAACTGTATTGTGCTTTACCAATGAGTGTGGTTAAACTTCAGTGCTTGTAGGAGCTCTATAATGTTGGAACAGGTCTTGCTGGTTTGATGCGTTCTTCCATTTCCTCAGGCTTTATGCAAAGACAATATCTATCCTGGAATTGCAATTTTTGGAAAGGGCTATGGCAAGAACAACGAGCCCCTGCGAGGATATTTTCTTACCTTTGGCATTGCGTTAGCTTTTATTCTAATTGGTAAGCGCTGATCAAATTATTTTATTCAACAAAGATGAGGTCAACTCACTGACACATACTTGTTTTTCATTTCTTCAGCGGAGTTGAACGTCATTGCCCCAATCATTTCCAACTTTTTCCTGGCATCATACGCTCTCATCAACTTCTCAGTGTTTCACGCTTCGCTGGCCAATTCCCCTGGTAAGGCATTCTCCCACTTCTCTGAACCGGTTGAGGTGTGATGGATTCATGCTGTAAACGAGCTGGGTCATGTCTACAAAGACACCAGAGTGCTCAAATGTCATTGGTGTCAATTATATATGAAACCATTTTCTGGCCATAAGAAATGCATTTTGTATATTTATATTTATTGATTAGATCCGTTTTTTTTTTTTAACCATCTCATTGCATTAATATACACACAAACAAACAAGCAAACACTCTAAAAACTGTAAAATGATATGGAGAAATATTTAATTGCGGTTTATGGTAGCATTATTAGCATTATTATTATTTTTGTTGATGTTGTCCTTATTATTATTTAATACAATTGCACAAATTAAATCACTGGATTTTTACTGAACTTTTGTAGTTTTTAATTCTTACATGTATAATTTTATAATAGTAATAATAATAATAATAATAATAATAATTTAGACTTTATTACAACAGTAATGTTGCAAGGAAGGATTTTATTGTTTTATATATTCATATTTTATATATATTTATATGTGTTTATTTATTTTTAAGATGCTTCTCTTTTTTGGCAAGATTAACAAACCTTCCCACGATTCCACGATTTGTACTTAACACAAACACAGTGTTAAAATTAGGCCCTGCCCATTACTAAATTGTAAGTATTTATTAATTCAATTCAATTAATTTGACCAATTTTAAATAAATGTAAAAAAAAAAAAAAAACTTTTAATCTTAGTAGCAGCAGAATGAGTAGCTGGATGAATACAATCATCACTACAATTTGCATGAATATGGAGAGAATGTACTAAGAATATTGTCTTCCCATCCTGGTCATGATGATACAGTAGTCGACATTTGAAGTAGATCATTACCTTTCATCAAATTTGTCCTAAAACTATTGAATACTCATTCTTGCTCTCCCTTGGGAAGCCAATACGGAAGTTATTAAAATTGCAATTCACCGACTCGCAACATTGGGGTTTGACTCCAGGAAATCCAAATGATTTCTGACTGCAATGGCCAAATTTACAGCTGATGAAAACATGTTTACAGCCTGGTACAAAAGATGGCTTTGGTATATATAGCTAATATTACCCCTCATGACAACTGCGAGGGTGGTGAATTTTTTTTATAACTCATGTGTTTCGTTTTTATTAAGTTTAAAGTCTGCAAAATTAAGGGCGCGGACACTTGAGTGACATCTACGTCTCACTGGTCGCCGTCACCTTAGCTGATTCCGGCTGATTAGCTGCTGAACTATATACATTGTATTTTTGTTTTGTGTTATGTGGCTTTACACAGTCAGTTGCTGTTTGAAATAATTTTCTGCAATTATCAGATACTATAGCATGCTGTTGCTCTTAATTGTGCTCAAACCGTTCAAGTTGCCTCCATTTTCCAGCTGAGTGCAATTATGTACTTATATACCAACTTTATAAATGTATTTGTTTTACTTTTAATTTTCTTTAGACCTGTAAAACACTCCAGAATCTGACATATTGATTAGCTGTAGGCTATAAAACAGTCATCTGAAACGTTGTCAGTGTTATGCCGGGATTTCATAAAAATAGGCTTGCTTTTACTAACGAAGACTATATTAGTAAGTATTTGAAAGTGATTTGCATTTTCCTCCTGTAGAAAGCGTCATAAGAACAATGCTTAGTTGCTCAATGTACTACAACAGTGTTAAGAATCTAAACAATTTATTGATGTAGTGTATAGCCAAGTATGAAGCATTTCTCCCCCAGAAAAGCTGTCTAGCAGGTGTCTGTAGCTCCGCTCATGCTTCGCCTCTTTGCCCTTGTTTGGTATCCCGTAGTCAGTTCGATGACGCACAAACAAATATGGCGACGTGTAGCTTTTTTTGCGTTATTCACAAACTTTAAATGTTGCGTTATTCATAGGTGACGTCACAGGTACTACGTCCATATCTTTTACAGTTTATGCTTCTTGTCTTAGGACAATTTTGAAAAACGTTTTTGATTAACTTCGAATGTTGACTACTGTATAGGCATCCTCCAGAACTTGGGAAGCTTTGCAAAGTAACAGTCCCAATTTAAAGGGTTGTATTGTTGTACTATAGACATTTTCTCTTGTAACAGGATGTATTTGAAAGCTATTTTTATTTAATTGAATGTGAGTCTTCAATTTTTGCCATCTTGTTATTGACTGTGTTTCTTATTTTTTGAAGCTATAATTTTACACGTTTCTTTATTCTTTGTGTAAAGAGGTTTGTTTTTCCCTCAATACCAAAGCTCTAGAGGACCAACAGGTAGATATCTACACTTCTGACACTTTATATAGTCTCTACACAATTACATGAACATAAAGGGTACTTGTACTTTTTTTCATGTATATGTTTTGTAGATGCAGTTTAAGATGCTGTACCCTTTATGTCGTGTAGTTTCTGTAGCATTCCAAGGTAACCGTGACTCCACTAAATCCTATTAGTATGTGTCCTGTGCTCAAGAAGCCTTCCTAGTATTGGTAACTGCTCATATGTATCCTAACTTGTGCTAACTTCATTTAATCAAATCTTTTTTTCATGCTTTTAAAAAACTGTGATGTTCCAGCTTTGTAAACTGTCATTGATGTAAATTATCTGTGTTGTAAAGACTACTACAACATTGTCAAGCTCTGGCACATTTAACAACCTCATATGAAATGTCTTGAGCGGATTCCATGTCTTTGTGAGCATTACTGCAGCCAGCAGTCTCTGGACTGTGTTCAGAGAGACATGGTGTCCCTTCCCCACTTTCACTAGCAGGTATCAGTTTTCGGCTGGTGTTCTATCACACACCCGCGTGCCATTGTTTGTGTCCCATATTGTTACGTAACGTGGCAGAATGGCACAGCTTGCACTTTCGGACCACAAAGAACTATTGTTGTTTTTAACCCAACAATTTAGTCGTTCCGTTCCAATATGTTGGCTCCAGTTGACTTGTGTAATTGGGGCATTTTGATCTTTTACTACACTGCCATTTCCTAACCCATAATTCTGCAGGTCTCCTGGTTTCTGACTAGAGATCTCTAAATGTTTGTTGCATGTTGTTTGGGTAGGATGGAGGCCAAGCTTCAAGTACTACAACATGTGGGCGTCTCTGGCCGGGGCAATCCTATGTTGTGTTGTCATGTTTATCATCAATTGGTGGGCAGCGCTTTTGACCAACGTCATTGTCTTATCCCTTTACATCTACGTCAGCTACAAAAAACCAGGTAAGCTTGACTTGATGTTTAACAAAAGACATACACATAAGATTTGGGATTTGGTTTTGTGAAATTGTCTCTATCAATTTTTTGTGGTCTTGCAGATGTGAATTGGGGTTCGTCAACTCAAGCTCTGACGTATCATCAGGCCTTAACACACAGTTTACAGCTGTGCGGAGTAGCTGACCACATTAAAACCTTTAGGTAACATAGCATTTTTCAGTGTGCTTTTCAGGTTTATTCAACTTGAAATTTGTTTAAACAAATTTTTTTTAAATATGTATAATATGTACATTTTTTTATGCACAATACGTTAATATACACTTATTATTATTTATTTCATTCATTCATTTTCTTGTCGGCTTAGTCCCTTTATTAATCTGGGGTCGCCACAGCGGAATGAACCGCCAACTTATCCAGCAAGTTTTTACGCAGCGGATGCCCTTCCAGCCACAACCCATTTCTGGGAAACATCCATACACGCATTCACACACACACTCATACACTACAGACAATTTAGCCTACCCAATGGGCTCTATGCACGGCGGCGCGTGACGCATTTCCGGTAAAATTTAAGACCCCGAGCCTACTTCCGCCGATCGTACAGTACAGTGCTACAACAGGAGCGCTACTGATAAAAACGAGTAATGTTTTGGACAGTTGTCTTAATGTTTTATGCCATTATAGCCCACTTATATATGTTTATGTCAGCTACATAAATATGACACCTAAACGTTTAAAAGTGTCATTTCAAAGACGTGAGAACAGTACTTGTAGATACCACTGCTGTGTTCAGCAATGCACAGCGTCAAAAATTGAACTCTTACCTTAGTTTCCACACGTTTCCAAAAGACAAAGTCGTGCAGAAGAGGTGGGTTGTTGATATTAAACGTGAGAATTTTACAGAAACAGAAAAAAACAAGAGTGTAGCTGACAATTTCAGTCTAGAAAACTGATCGAGGCTCGAGTGCCAACCGGATGCAGACATTTAAAGAAAGGAGCTTTTATGGCAAATAATAGTTTATTTTCATTGCCTTTGAAGTAAAAAAAATGAACATTAATATACATAAACATTTCTTAAGCTACTTTCTAAGTGCAATTTTTTTATTCAGAATAAAGACCTTTATTTTATTCACTGTACATATAAAATATAATTCACTGTATGTAATTTGAAATAAAAATTGTCAAAAAAATGTAACATTTTGAAAAAAATATTTTATTCAGATGAACAGAAAAAAATGACATTGAATCAGTTGTTTTCTTGAATCAGGTGCTTCTTCTGTAACTTGTGCATAGAGAGGTATTTGGGCTGATACGTATTAAATAAATAAATAAAATCACCCCTCTGTTTCATGGAACTTAACACATAATTGATCCATTCCAAACAATTGTTCATGTGACAACACACATTACACATTTCAGAGTAATGGGCTGTCTGGAAAAGCAAAGCAACCAAATATTTGCATATCCCACTCTCAGCCACACAAGAGCAGGAGCTATAAACTAGCAGACGATGGCATGGATCTTCTGACGGATGTCCGCTCCAGGATGAAGTAACACATTATGAGATTCAGAGCTAGAAAATTTTATGTTACCTAGAAAACAGAAACAAGAATATTAATAGGTTTTTAAAGAGAGTCATTAAAGGCAGTTCACTCAAAACTGAAAATTCTATTTCCTCATCCTTCACTTGTTCCAAACCTGTTTGAGTTTCTTTCTGATGTTTAACACAAACAAAAATACTTTGAAGAAAGCTGGAAACTTGCAACCACTGATATTCATAGTAGTTCTTTTTCATACTATGGAAGTCAATGGTTACAGGTTTTCAGCTTTCTTCAAAATATCTTCTTTTTAAAGGCATCTGCAGCAATATCATCAGATTAAACTACACAGTAAATAATTAATTTAAATTATTTAAAAGTAGCTCCCTTTAGTCACACTTTAAAATAAGGTTTCATTAATTAATGTATTTGCTCACTATTTAAATAACTATTTAATATTTAATAGTTAACATTGTTAAACTAATTTACTAATGAATAAAAATCCAAAGTCATGCTTGTTAACATTAGCTATTACATTGTGAGTTAACAAGCACAATGAATAAGCATTTGTTCATTAATGTAAAAAACTAATAAATATTGAAATAGACAAATTGTTGATGTGAAATTAACTAATGACACCTTATTGTTTTGGGTCACCCTCCCATTTAATTACAGTGTTATCGACTAAATAGAAAGCATGCTATCTACACTGTTACACTGCATCTGTCATCTCCAATGTTTCAGCAATAAATCTCAGCATTGACACAGTGCTATTTGTCTGTTGTGGATGGAACGGCATTGTATTATTTTATTCCTAATATATCTTGCTCAATAACCATGCTTACAAGCTAAGACAGCATCTTTGTTTCTGTAATTATCCGAACTGAACAGTGGTGGTCACTTTAGAACAGTAAAAGTATGAATGGGACAGAACTTCACATGTATGCTGTCCTACTCTCAGCTGGTGAGGAGACTCCGATTTCTTCATAGACCTATCGGTAGTAATGAGCTCTAACTGAGATCTTATTCCTGCCCTGTTTTTACCTGACACTTTGAGACAGAATTACATACACATATGATTATTTTTACTTACGTGATAAAGCTGCAGATGGACGGATCGTAAGAGTATTAACGCTAAAGTTAGCCTTCAGGCTAGCTGAACTTACCTTCATAATTGCAGAGGTAGGAAGATGCATACAACTTGAAACCCTTCTCAAGCTTTGCTCTGCGGTGTTGTAGAGCACATCCGGACAAGCATTTGCACATCGTTGACCATAATTTACTCGCAAACAGCGAGTAAATATTGACGACTCTGCCATAATACTGTTTACCTCCGCTTAAAATCACCCAGACCGGAAGCTGGACCGCGGCCTTAGACAAAACGCGGAAGTAATGCGTGCATATAGCCCATTCACCTGTACCACATGTCTTTGGACTGTGGGGGAAACCAGAGCACCCGGAGGAAACCCATGCGAACGGAGGGAGAACATGCAAACTCCACACAGAAACGGCAACTGAACCGATGCTCGAACCAGCGACCCAGCGACCTTCTTGCTGTGAGATGACAGCACTACCTACTGCGCCACTGCTTCGCCTTATTATTTATTCATTTAATTCAATGACTTAATGACATCAAACCAGGCATGGGCCGGTATATGTCATTCAATCTGTGTATGATTCAATAATTTAGCCATTTTCTTCAGCTTAGTCTCTATTTCAAAGCGGAATGAACCACTAACTAATCCAGCATATGTTTTATACAGCGGATCTCCTTTCAGCCGCAACCCAGATTTGTGAAAGAACCATACACTTGGGATGGGTACCGAAACGCGGTTCTTTATCGGTGCTACATTATAAAAGACAAAGTATCGATAAGCTCTGACGTTGGTTTTGTTGTGGGGACTGGAGAATTATTGCTGAATAAACATTACATACAGTTGCATAAATTAATTAATCTAATTTCAATTATTTGATATCTTTCAAAAGTGCATTAACAGCAGAAAGACAAATAAAAAGTTTTTGACTGCCTAGATATAGGTGCTTCATCCACATTGTTATGCTTTGCAGTTGGTATAATAATAGTTTAACAAACACACACATTCTGCTACAGTGAAAACTTTTTTATGCCTAAATAAATCTTTAACATTAAAAATGCTTTTATATTACTGTATTTACAAATATAGTCTATAAATAGCCTGATAATAAACTATGCTTAGTAAGAAATGATAAAAACACCTTATTTTTTACATTGTTAACTTATTTATGTAAATGTGTAATGAAAAATTAATTATTTTCTTATTATTTAACTGCATTTTGCAATTTAACAAGGGTATTTTCAACTGCAGGAAGCACAATAAATCAAGAAAGGTCCTGACTTATGCCAGAAAAGGCAAACATGTTGATTTTTCTCCAGAAGAATGTTTTTTTTTTCCTTACACTATTGTACATACTTTAACAGGACAAAATTTTATTTAAATGTGTTTACAAATTTTTTTTCTCATTACAAATGTAATAATAAAATAATTAATAAAAAAACGCAACAAAAAGTACCCATAAGAGAACCAACAAATAAGAGAACCAACAAGTAGTATCGATAAAAGTAGTAATACCGTTAAAAGCTTAATGATACTCATCCCCACCATACACACTCATTCACATCCACGGGAACATGGAGAGAACATGCAAACTCCACACAGAAATCCCTTTGTGCTCAGCCGGGACTCAAACCACCGACCTGCTTGCTGTGAGGCGACAGTGCTAACCACTGAGCCAGCGTGCCGCTCTTACAGTAAACATGTTAGGCTAAATAATTCAAATTAGACCCTTGACTTCTGCTGTCTTCATTTCAAAAACAGATTTCTTGACAATTTAAAATGGCATCTTTAAGTAACTTTTCTGCTGGAGATTCTGTTGTCCTAAAAAAATACCATATACCTTAAAAACGGTTATCGTCCCCTGCCTACAGTACATTTGGTTTTATAGAAAAAAGGGAAACATAACCTTAATGTCATTTTTGTCTCTCATCAGCAATCGCTTCAGAACTTTCAGTTCAATAGTTATTGTCCTGATGCATCATGATCATGTTTTGAATACTTTAGCTCATCTATGAATGTGATTTCTGCAGGAGTCTCATAGGATGTAGTGATAACGCCAATAATTTTACACTCTTTGTTGTAAATACGCACCCTTTAGCGATGAATATTACATATTGTGCCTTCTAACTTACTAAATCAATTCAACAGTGTTACAGAGATAGTTCACCCAAACAATAAAATTGACTCTTTCTCAACAGGTTGCATACCTTTATGAGATTGCTTTTTTCTGTTGAACACATAAGGTGATTTTCAAAATCAAAGAAGAAAAAAAAAAAACGCAAATCAGGTTTGTGACTTGTGCAGATTGAGTAAATGGTTACAGAATGTTCTGTTTTGGGTGAACTGTTAAGTAATAAGTATTGTTTTAATTGAATGGGTCCTTTCCTCAAATGCAAATGAAAATGATAATAGTGCTCTTTCAATACTCACCCTACTGTTGTTTATACTTGGCTAGATATAATACAAAGCTAAACATTTCAACAACATCAACAAAATGTTTCTTAAACAGAGGTAAATATACAGTGCATCCGGAAAGTATTTATAGCGCTTGACTTATTCCACATTTGTTAATGTTACAGCTTTATTACAAAATGGATTAAATTCATTTATTTCCTCAATTCTACACAAAACACCCCATAATGACAGTGTGAAAAGATTTTTTTTAATTCTTGCAAGTTTATTAAATATAAAACACCTGAAAAATCACATGTACATCAGTATTCACAGCCTTTGCTCAGTACTTTTTTGATGCACCTTTGACAGCAATTACAGCCCCAAGTCTTATTAAATATGAGGCCACAAGCTTGGCACACCTGTCTTTGGGAATTGTTGCCCATTCCTCTTTGCAGCACCTCTCAAGCTCTATCAGGTTGCATGGGAAGCTACGGTGTACAGCCATTTTCAGATCTCTCCAGAGATGTTCAATAGGATTTAGGTCTGGGCTCTGGCTGGGCTCTGGCTCTGGCTGACATTCACCGAGTTGTAGTGAAGCCACTCCATTTATATTTTGGCGGTGTGCTTTGGGTCATTGACCTGCTGGAAGATGAACCGTCGACCCAGTCTGAGGTCAAGAGCACTCTGAAGCAGATTTTTATTCAGGATGTCTCTGTACATTGCTGCATTCATCTTTCCATCTATCCTGACTAGTCTTCCAGTTCCTGCTGCTGAAAAACATCCCCACAGCATGATGCTGCCACCACCATGCTTCACTGTAGGGATGGTATTAACCTGGTGATGAGTGATGCCTGGTTTTCTCTCAAAGTAACGCCTGGCATTCACTCAAGAGTTAAATTTTAGTGTCATCAGACAAGAAAATTTTGTACTTGTACTTGTGTACATGTGATTTTTCAGAATGTTAATAATTTTTGCAACAATTATTTTTTTTTCACATTGTCATTATGGGGTATTGTTTGTAGAATTTTGATGAAATAAATCATTTTGGAATAAGGCCGTAATATAAAAAATGTGGAAAAAGTGAAGCGCTATGAATACTTTCCGAATTCACTGTAGGTAGGAGGTTACTTAATATACCATCTAGACCAGGGGTGGGCAAACTCGGTCCTGGAGGGCCGGTGTCCTGCACAGTTTAGCTCCTACTCTAATCAAACACACCTGCTTATAGATTCTAGTGATCTTGAAGACACTGATTAGCTTGTTTAGGTGTGTTTGACTAGTGTTGGAACAAAACTCTGCAGGGACACTGGCCCTCAAGGATCAAGTTTGCCCATCCCTGATTTAGACTCTCACCAACTTGTGTAATTAAATGTGTAAACTTGTTTGAAAATAAGTTTATAATATATCAGAAGTTGGTCTACCCCTATATGGGTATGTGTTTAATTACTTTTATGAAACATATTTGATTTTAGTTTGCACATTTTTGTAATTTGTTAACTATATCAAGTATGTGCTTATGTACTGGTTCTTGATTGGTTCATGCTTGACTAGCCGTTTTTTGATTAAAATAATCTTAAGTGTTTTTCTCTCTCTTTTTTTTTTGGATGCAGTGCAACCATGGAAAATATTTGAGCGACAAAGAAGTAGAATTTAATTAGGATTAGAAAAAAATATTTGATGTAATAGTTTTTGTTTCTTTATTAGTGCTCTAGATTCTTTGTAATGACTTTGATCTTCAGGGTAATGTCTTCTGCGCTGACACCAGATGAAGGTGATTTTTGCCTGTGTTCTCGTACTGAAATCTTTAGAGGAAGTGCCTCTAGATCCTCCTGGGTCAGAGATTACTGTGTTTCTGACAGTACCTTCAAATCAACCGCTTCACACACTGCATAATCTTGTTTTATTCTTAACATTTTTGCTTTGAAGCTCTAATCTCAGTGTTCTGCCTTGACTGAACCAGTGACACCAGAGGTCATGAGAATGTAATGCATGCACACAGTGTGCTGCTTTTGCTTGACATCATCATTTATTATACCTTGTTAACACTGCTGTTTGTACATGAGTTTATGGTTCTTAGGATCCCATGAGTGTTTGATGTACAGGTAATGTGACTCTGTCATGTCTCCTCTAGGCCACAATGTCTGGTGATGACTGGGGCTCCAAACTCGCGTCCAGCTATTCTTCATCTGGTCCATGCCTTCACCAAAAATGTGGGGCTGATGTTATGTGGGCATGTGCGCATTGTGAGTATCTAAACCACTCATCCCAGTCATCCAACCAACATTTTAGAGCACTGTGCTAGTTCAGCACATGGTAGCACCAGCACTTGAGGAGCTAGAGTATATGCAGAGCTAGTGTTTCTTCCCATACTGTACAATAGTGCTTCTTGTACAATCTGAGACTCACTTTAAATCAGATATCACTCAGTGGAATTCGCTGATTTTTATAGAAAACAGCCGTTAAACCTTGACCCAGGTTACTGACAAATTAACAGTCCTTTAGCATACTTCCGCATATACCCTAATTGGTTGCACTGCGCATGTATTGTTATGGACCGTTTCCACTGACTGGTGTGGTACATGTCACCTTTATTAGGCCTGCATTTCCACTACCAAGGGTACCCTTTTGGTGGGCGGGGTGTATGACAGAGTTTCATCTTGAACACCACAGTAACCACAAGGACCGTCTACAACCTTAATTTCCTAGTTAAAGTGTTGTTGCTCATGTGTTTCAGTTGTTTGACATGCCTTTGTTTTGGGGAATGACGGGACTGTTTCATTTGGCTTTAAAGTTTGATTTGTGGTTTTTGTTAGTGAGCGCTAATGAAATATAACTTCTCTCTGGATTAGTGGTTTTAGTTGTCTTGTAAATGAGCAGTGAAATGCATGCTCTAGCTCATTCAGCATGGTATTTTCCTTTGAACGGAGCTTATAAATGGTAATATGTCATACACTGGGTGATTTCATTGCTTATCTGTTCGACAAATCAATAGTGCAAACTTCTAAAAAAAAATCCCTTCATCCGGCTTTCCTACTGTAACATTTTAAACTTGTTAATACACAGAGAACATGTTGTGTGTGTGTTTTTGGAGCAAGTAAAATGTTGTGCAATCCATGCTTGAATGGATTGTTTATGGCAGCTCTCGTTCCTATTGGAACATGTTCTTGGAATAATAAAACTTGCTTTCACTCTGTGGAGACAGTTATTATAGCTGTGTGTAATAAAGCAGTCTCTTATTTGGGGGTCTGTGTGGAGCGTGATAATCAGAATTATCAGTAGAAGTCTCCCCTGGCACTTAAAACATTTCCATAAACTAACCATGAGCTTATTATCCACTCATGTTCCTATGGCATAAACTCATTTATTCATTCTTCTTTTGTTTCTGCACTCATTTAGAGTTCTCGACGGCCCAACTTCAAAGAGCTAAACAGTGATATGTTGCGTTACCAGAGGTGGCTCCTTAACAACAACTCCAAGGCCTTTTACACATGTGTCGTTGCTGAAGACCTCCGTCAAGGAACCCAGTACATGCTGCAGGTGTGTGTATGTGTGTGTGATCTGTTTTTAATTCATTCACTTTTTCAATTGTCCAGTTCATAAAAGCTGTAATGCCCAGATCTTTTTCACTGGTTAATTTAGAAATGTGTTTGCTCTTACTGAAGGTTTTGTTTAATTCTCTCTAAAATTGGCTCACATATTCTTCATGTCAATTTTTGCAAAGTCACTGGAATTTCAAAGGCTCCTTTGCACCATTTAGCCTAACACTGGTCTTTTCTTTCTTTTTGATTCTTTACTTGCTGCTTAGTGTGAGGTGTGCACGTGACTCATAATCTGCTCACAGCTGAATTCTGTTTCAGCCTATTTTGAAACATTTAATTCTGGTATGTGCATGTTGATTTGACCTACATTGATGTGGACAAAACTGGCCCCACAATTCCACTCTACACTATTGGTCATGCTAAATATCGCTGTAATACAAAAGGACTAGATAATCATGAAATGTTTTATGAAAATATACAACATTTTCTATTAGAGTATGGGATGAGTTCAGTAAAAAAAAACTTAACACCCTTGGAAAGTCTAGTTAATGAAAGAAGTTTGTATTTAATTAGGAGTGTGTGTTTGTGTTTTTACAGGCTGCTGGACTGGGTAGATTGAGGCCCAATACTCTGGTTATTGGTTTCAAAAATGACTGGCGCATTGGAGATATAAAGGAGGTTGAGACCTACATAAACCTAATACAGTAGGTTTAATTTTTTAGTTTGAAATCAATCCACTATTGATGCATATAATCCTAAATTAGTTTGCCATTATGTTTTGTTGTGCTGTTGGGTATATACAGTCACCGCCTACATTATTAGGTACCTTACTAGTAACGGGTTGGATTACCTTTTGCCTTCAGTACTGCATTAATCCTTCATGGCGTAGAATAAAAAAGGTACTAGAAATATTCCTCAGAGATTTTGGTCCATATTGATATGATATCGTCACGCAGTTGTGGTTTCACCACATCCCCAAAGGTGCTTTATTGGATTGAGATCTGGTGACTGTGGAGGCCATTTAAGTACAGTGAACTCATTATCATGTTCAAGAAACCCATCTGCGATGATTCGCGCTGTATGACATGGTCTGTTATCCTGCTGTAAGGTGCCATCAAAAGATGTGTACACTGTGGTCATAAAGGGATGAACTTAGTCAGCAACGATACTCAGGTAGGCTGTGGTGTTGACACAATGTTCAATTGGTACTAAGGGGCCCAAAGTGTGCCAAGAAAAAATTCCCCACACCATTACACCGCCAGCCAGCCAGAACCGTTGATACAAGCCAGGATAGATCCATGCTTTCATGTTGTTATTGCCAAATTCTGACCCTACCATCCGAATGTTGCAGCAGTAATCAAGACTCATCAAACAAGGCAACGTTTCTCCAATCTTCTGTTGTCCAATTTTGGTGAACCTGTGCAAATTGTAGACTCAGTTTCCTGTTCTAAGCTGACAGGAGTGGCACCCGGTGTGGTCCTCTGCTGCTGTAGCCCATCCGCCTCAAGGTTTGATGTTTTGTGCATTCAGAGATGCTCTTCTTTATACTTCGGTTGTAACGATTGCTTATTTAAGTTGCTGTTGCCTTTCAAACAGTTTGAACCAGTCTGGCCATTCTCCTCTGACCTCTGGCATCAACAAGGCATTTGCACCCACAGAACTGCTGCTCACTGGATGTTTTCCCTTTTGGACTATTCTCTGTAAACCCTAGAGATGGTTGTCCGTTAATTTCAGTAGATCTGCAGTTTCTGAAATACTCAGATCAGCCCATCTTGCACCAACAACCGTTCAAAGTTCCCCATTCTGATGCTCAGTTTGAACTGCAGCAGATCGTCTTGACCATGTCTACATGCCTAAATGCATTGAGTTTCTGACATGTGATTGGCTGATTAGAAATTTGCAGTTGGACAGATGTACCTAATAAAGTGGCTGGTGATTGTAGTTTATTTGCCTGAAATCTGGTATTTATATATGAAACATGAAATTCAAGGTGAAATTTGGACAAAACAATTTGCTATATGCTTTAAAAAAAAAAAGTAGTGAGTAGTGTTGCTAGGGCTGTAGCGCCATTAAATAGTTATGGTACAAAAATGTACACTTTCTTAACGGTAGATAATTGTTCCTTCATCTAAATCAGGCGTGACCAACCCTGTTCCTGTCGACCTACCTGCAGATTTCAGTTGCAACCCATATTAAACACACCTGCCTGTAATTATCAAGTGCTGTTCAGGTCCTAATTAATTGGTTTAGGTGTGTTTGATCAGGGTTTGAGCTGAACTTTGCTGGAAGGTCGATCTCCAGGAGCAGGGTTGAGCACCACTGATCTAAAAGATAAGCTGTTGCAACAGTAAGTTTTTTTGTTTGTTTGTTTGTTTGTTTCAAGACATTTAAAAAAACATTTAGGCCATGAATAATTTGTTCTAATCTAGTATTTTTAATAGCATTGCTTTTAACAGAAAAATATATACTGATGTTTATTCTCAATTGTAGAAAATACAACAATTTAGAAACTAATATTAACCACATAAATTATATTAACAAAGTTATATAGCTTTATGCTAATATACACCTTTTACATGTTTGTGTAAATTGCAACTAATGTTTTGTTTGTTTGTTTGTTTGTTTGTAGTGATGCGTTTGATTTTCAGTATGGTGTTGTCATTCTCAGACTGCGAGAGGGACTTGATATTTCTCACATTCAAGGTCAAGGTACAGTCCTGTACATTTAACTTCAGCATGAGCACGTAACTTGTAAAAAATAAAGAGTTTAACAAATGCTTCTGCTTAGTGCAGCCCTGCAGCCTAGCTTCAGGTGAAAATCTTTGTCTCAGCAGGTCGAAATTTGACTCCGTTTGTGTGAGAGAGAATTTAGAGCAAAGTATGTGAACTCTTAAGCCTTTTTAGATGGAAAACATGATGCTCATAGCTGGACATGCGTGATTTCTTCAATGTTTAGGCAGATCTAATCGTCCATGTAATTAGTTCATTAAGACTTGCTTTTCATGATAGATCTAAATTTGCCTTGACCTCAAAGTAATGCTTAACTTTCCATTGTCTCTAAAGATGATTCTTCAGGTATGAAGGATGTGGTGGTTTCAGTGGACATAAGCAAAGACTCGGATGGAGACTCATCCAAACCCTCCTCCAAGGCAACCAGTGTTCAGAACAGCCCAGCAGTCCAGAAAGGTTAGCACTTTTACATCTTATTTTGCTCTTGTTAAGTTCTAAAGAAGGTCTTGTCAGGCTTTGTACGGGTGCTTGAAATGTTTCAAAATGCTTGGTTTATTTATTTATTTTTTGTGTAATGTTTTTAAGATTTGGAAAAAGCTTCGTTTTTGGAATAGAGTGCTTGAAACAGCTTAAAGATTTAAATGTTTTGCTTTTATAAAAGTCTGATTTACTAAATAGGTAATTCTTAAAATGGTCTAAATATATATTTATTAATGTGCCTATAAGCATGATATTGCTGTCTTTTTTTATCTGTGCCTTTTGATTAAGTGGGAGAAGACCGAATGGATTAAGATTACCACTTCATTAGTGAACAATACATGGTGTTAAAGTAAATATAATGTGAGTAAATGGCATTTAGAAGAGTCAGTGACTAATTCTATGCTTGGCTTTGGGCATACTTTAGACTAAATTGCGATTTAGGGTGCTTTCACACTAACACTTTTGGTCCGCACCCGGGTTCGTTTAATGTCAGTGTACGGTACGTTTAGCTAGTGTAAACAAGTCTTCTGAACTCTGGTGTGCACCCGTGAACCGTACCCGAGTCCGCATAAAAGTGGTGGTCTGGGGTACGGTTCATGCGAACTCTGGTATGGTTAACTTCTGATGTGAATGCAATCACACCAAATCACGCAAGTGAACCGCCAACTGTACAACAAACTATCATTTTCATAACGTTCCTTTGTGTTTGTGTGTGTTTCCTACCTTGGTGACACGCGCAGGACTGAGCCAGGGCAAACACAGTGATACACAGTGATGTCTGCTTGTCTCCTCTAAAAACAGCTTCTGCAGATAGTGTGTGATGTTCTGAATGTTTATAACCTTTTTGCGGCAGATGAACGCGAGTCGCTTTCTGTATGTCCAAAACCAAAAGCTTCAGTTAAAGCCGAATGACCGCGATGTGCGGAACTCTTTCCATTTCGGCGCTTGCTTTCGTGACCGTCACCTAGCAACAGCCGTAAACAAAACAGCAGCTCGATGACGCAAATGTACCGGGGTTCAGAAGGAAAAAAGACAGTGTGAACACAAACCAACCGAGTAGGTGGCAGGGGGAGACATTCGAACTTGGGTACGGTCCAGGCAATTGAACCAAGTGTGAAAGCGCCCTTAGAATACTATACATTACAATACTAAAACAAGTATCATCTAATATAATGTCATAAAGTATCTATATGATTTTAAATATGTAATTCGAATAAAATAAATATGCTTAAAAAATGCTTAAATGTAGCTTTGGAAAAGATGAAAGAACCCTATCTTGTATTGAAGTACAGTTGTTTTCCACAGATTGTGTGGAAATTGGTGTGAAAAGTGTTTATGTGGTTTACGAGGACACAAAATTGTATAATGACATGGATATGACATAGTTGTACTCCAAGGTGGTTTACGAAGATGTACTTTGTGTCCTTATAATTGTAAAATGCCTAAAATCATGTCTTTTGACATAGACATTTAAAAAAAAATTGTCACATGTTTCTTGTGAGACTTTGGCTTAAGAGTGGGACAGTATATCATACATTACACCTATATAGAGTCCTCGAAAAACCATATATACAAGTGTCCGTGTGTGTTTGTGCGTGTTAATATTCAAGCTGAAATAAAGACACAGATGAATTTATTTCCCAGGAGTTCTGTGAAATGTTCCTCTTCTGCAGTAGTTGCTCAGAGGAAGTCATATGGGGACCTTCTGATCCAGCATGTCCCTTTGGGGCCAGTTCTCATCAGAAAACATTTCACATCCCATGTCATCCACACTCCATGTGTTTTCTGAACTATCTGGCCAACACAACACGACAAACAACAGCATGTTCTCTGAAGGGTCTAGGCTGAGAACAGAGCGAGTGCTTGCACGGCGTGTTGTGTTTGTAGTCTATCTATGATAAATTACTCAGAGGTCTGAAGTATCAACCCTCTCAGCACTAACTGACATCGTAGTGCTCTCCGAAGGCTGAGAAAATAACCATAAAAAACAAATATAGCTGCGGGAGGCAAGCAGATGAGAAAAAATGTGAAAAAATGATGAGAACTGCCAGAATGTTTAAAATGAGCCCTCTTTAGATGTACAGATTTCTTGTTGAGGTTTAAGGATGTTAGAAGATTGCATTTGCCATCTCTTAAACTTTTTGTCTGGAGAATTTCTAAAACAAAGTTGAGTTTTTAAAACATTGTTTGACAATTTTGATTAAATGCACACATTTTTGTTTTTTTTAAGCCCTGGATGCACTTTCATGTCTAATATTTAGGCTATTATTCTTGGTAATTTTCTAGATAACTACAAATTACACACATTAAATTAAGATACAATTAATACCAAATGAAATTTGTTTCAAAAAGAGGATTTTTAAATCAAAACATAGCCAAGGCAACAGGTCTGACTTCTCCCATTAACACAAGCTTGTATAATTACAATAAACAAATTGCACAAAACTAAGTGATATTCAAAAGTAAAGTAATAGTCTATTTAAAAGTAAACTTTAAAAAATCACATTTCCTATGGCGAGAGCAATATGTTATGATTTGAGGCACAGTCCATACACTGCTTTCATTTATTATTTTAGATTTGTTATGAAATTTTTAAGTTAAACATTTCATGCAGGGTGTTTAATATTTAATTGGTCACTAAATCGAATTGAAAATCTAGCTATATTGTTTATTGATTGGTTAATGCGGCTGTTGTCTTTAAAAAATACCCAAATTAACAACCGCAGACCGTCCACTACTCCAGATTATTTCATTCACTCGGTACTCTGTATTCAAGTATAAAACATTTATATTAAGAAGATATTTAGGCAGCTATTTAATCTTTTTATTAAGTTATGTTAAATTATATAAATTTTTATTAATATAATTTTTATTAAATTATATTAAT
This sequence comes from Danio rerio, assembly GCF_052040795.2. Taxonomy (NCBI): domain Eukaryota; kingdom Metazoa; phylum Chordata; class Actinopteri; order Cypriniformes; family Danionidae; genus Danio; species Danio rerio. The sequence goes on from NC_141030.1 coordinate 18,235,382, forward strand.
TTAATTAAACGTTGTTCTGGCTCAATTGGGATTTTTTTTATTTTATTTTATTTGTTAATGAACTGCTACACATCTTGTCATAAATATTTCAATAATAAATTGATGTTTTAACTTTCTGTCTCCAATATTGCAATAATTTTCTGAATTATCTAAACTAGACAATTAAAATATGCTGTAAAAAAGGTATAGGCTGATAACTATTTTATTTTGAGATTATTTAAACAGATTATTTAAACGGCTGCATTTGTCCTACCAGAGAAGAACTGTGTGCATGTATAAAGGGCGATATGATACAGCACGTTTAATCCTTGCAATATTGTAAGTGAATGTAAATGGAGTTAATCCTAGAATCTATTCCACCGACTCCCAAATTTGGAGTCGAGAATCGAAGTCGACTCTAAAAAACCTAGAACCGAACACCCCTACAGTGATGTTCTAAAATTCAGTATTCCAATTTGTAAAACTTTACATTTTCAGAATACCTTACTATTTTTTAGATAGTCTCAAGGTGCTTAATTTAGGAGGACTTCAGTTGTGTTTGTGTGCGTGTGTGTGTGTGCGTGTGTGTGTGTGCGCACTGTGGGTTGCACTTAAAGTTTGAAAGCTACTTTTGAACAGAAAACAGCATGGGCCTTTTTGGTTACCTGTCAAGTCATACTGGTGGCATGTGGATAAATGTTTGATGTCATCTGTGTGTTTTACTGGATGTGTTGGTGATGATGGCGTTCCTGAGGTTTCCTCAGCAGGTGACCAGCTTCACACTCATCTAATAAACTGCAGCAGAAGAACAAATGTCTCATTGTGTTTGACTGACGCATATGTTTCCCATTGCAGCATTTGCGGACTTTAACCCTCTTGTGTGTTTTTCAAAATGTTATCCAGATGAGGATGATGATGGCAAAGCCCACACTCAGCCGCTGTTGAAGAAAGGCAGGACGTTTCTTTCATTTTCATTCTTCGCTCCATCTGTCTCAGACCTGCATGCACTTTTTCTTCATGACATTTTTAGGACATGCTGCTTTCTTGAGTGTTTTCTGCTGGTTCGATTATCTGACCTTCACATCTACATGTGCTAGTGTGCGTTTCAGCTCTGACGATGTCACTTCCTGTCTGTTATCTAATACTCTGTGTCTTCCTGCAGGGCTGCTTTTCTCTTTCCCTCTGAAGATTCTGCTTCAGCATCTTTCCTTTGTTCTGTCTGCTTATGAATTTATCTGATGATAATATTAAAATGACTTCTGTGTCTCTTTATCTGGAGTCTGAGTGTATTTATATGTCATTTCAGATAAAAAGAGCCCGACAGTTCCTCTAAATGTAGCTGATCAGAGGTTGTTGGATGCCAGTCAACAGTTTCAGCAGAAACAGGGGAAGGGGACAGTGGATGTGTGGTGGCTCTTTGATGACGGGGGTACGTTTAAAACATTTGCAGTTATGCACTGTAATCACATTGTTTGATTTTTATGTTGAAAGGATTTATTTCGTTTTTACAAATGTGACGAAAAGACAAATGTTGATGGAGAGAAAACAAAAGCAGGTGAGGTAAAGTGGTTACCTGAATTTTTTTTAAAGTTACCTCGGTTTTTAAAAATGGTTGAATTTTTTGACCTGAGCAATTGTTGTTTTCTCAGTGCTAAGAAAAGTCTTTGCAATTAAAAAACAATTCATAAAATCCAACAAGCATGGGGGGATTTGAAAACATAATCTTACTGAGATATGACCAAAATCCCTACAAACAGAGTTATCATGCTCTAGTTCTGATTTTCTGGAATTAAGTTTCGATATCAAAATTTTATATGCAAATGACATTTCAACCTTTTTCAGTGGCAATTTCAACATCACACAATCTAATAGCACAACTCTGCTCAGTGAAGGCCTAATTAAATCAAACATTGTCAAGGTATTATTCAAGACAAATAAACTGTAATAAAATTAGAATAAAAAAGATTGAACAGAGAAAATGCTTTAAAAAATGTGTAAATACTGTTTTGATTGAGGATAGGAATGCTTATAAAAAACCGATTAACTATTAACCGAAAGGGTGCGTTTTTACCTGATTAATGGTATCAGTTAAACAATTAAAAAATATTCATTCGTTCATTTTCTTTTCGGCTTAGTCCCTTTATTAATCTGGGGTCGCCACAGCGGAATGAACCCCCAACTTATCCAGCATATGTTTTACGCAGCGGGTGCCCTTCTAGCTGCAACCCATTTCTGGGAAACAATTTTTAGCTTACCCAATTCACCTATACCATGTCTTTGGATTTGTGGGGGAAACCGGAGCACCCAGAGGAAACCCACGTGAACATAAGGAAAACATGCAAACTCCACACAGAAATGCCAACTGACCCAGCCGAGGCTCGAACCAGCAACCTCCTTGCTGTCCACTGCGCCACTGTGTCGCCATATGTGTCGCCATACATATATATTTCTAAAGTTTGGCTACATATCTTTTGAAAAGTTTTCTTATGGCCATGATCCTTTTGCGGCGACCTTTATGCCTCGCATTTTTGCTGTTAATAAAAAGTTTGAGCAGAAAAAGCGTGTTCTGTTAGTTGTGTTTCTTTTCATTCTTCAATTAAATGGAAGCAGAGGCTTTAATATTCGGTTAACGAGCGGCAGTTGTCGGTTGGCAAAATTAATCGAAATGAGCATCCCTAATTGAAGATTCATATTAAAGCAACAAGTGAGTGATTTTTCTTAGGTTTTTTGTTGTTGTTGCTTGACTAACTTTAAAGGTGCAGTAGCTGATCTGCAAAAATGTTATCTGTTAGAATAATATTTTTGAAACACAGTCCCTCCCTTGTAGTCCAAAGCTACGCCTCCTGAAATGACAAATTAAACATGACAGCGCACTAGATCATGTTATTCGTCAGTTAGAAAACTTTTTCAACATTTTTTTTATTAATATTATTATTTTACATTTATTTTTTAGATGCTACAATTCAGAACGACAAACTATCTAGCACGTTTTCAGTAGTGTAGCAAGCAAAATTTGTCATAATGTGGAATATTTCATGCATGCATGGATCGCTGGTCAAAAATGAACCAATGTGATTATAAAACTTCTTCAGTAAAGCAGGCTAGGTGGAATAATGCAATTTAGTTATGTTTTGATGTTAAACTAATTAAAAATCTACATTATTGATGCTGTAAAATTTATCTTTAAAATTGAAGATAGTCACATCAATCTTTCGGCAGAAGATTTCAGTAGCTGAACAACTCTTCCGTGTATTTAACCCATTCATAAATTTTAAAATCTACATCAGCTTTGCGTCAAAACATAACATTACCTGTCTAAAATAAAGTCATGGTGTCGTCCTTCCTCCATGCGTTTTGATTCAGCATGTATTTTTGACAGACAGTTTTGGCTATTTATCAGAATTATAGGAATTGTTGGCCCAACCAGTTTTAAATGGATAAACTTTTTTTTGTCTTATGCTTTACCCAGAATATAAAAATACAAATAAATACATTTAGATCATTTACTTTAATCATTACTATAAGAATGTGATCAGACTTTCAACCAGCACAACAAAAATTTTTTCTGAAGACAATCACCTACTGCACCTTCAATAACAGTTTATTAATAACACGGGTATATTAAGACCAAATCCACAAGTCTTATTACGCTGAGGCGACCCCGAATTAATAAAGGGACTAAGCCAACAAGAAGAATCCACAAATCTTGTACAGTGACTTTTGCTTTTTCTCACAGCCTTCACTGTCACATCAGATATAATAGGCTGTTTATGTGAATACTCTTCAAAAAAGACAGTTAAACGCATTATAACCTGTCTCATTTAACTCAACCGGTTTATAATTACCTGAACATTTAAATTGGCAAGACTTAAAAGCACTTGCAAATGATTATCTTTTGTGATGAAGCAACTTGGCAATCAGTTTGATTGTGCAGTATATATCCAAAAGCTCTTCTTAAAAGCAAGAATTGTTATACTAGCTTAGTCATATAAAACCTCAGTATATTAAAATGTGTCCATTTACTGCATTACATGAAATAATTCCAAATGTAAGAGCACAGTAGGTGTGAAGACTGACACTTTTGCACAGAATCACCTGAGCCACAATGTCTTGAAAGGCACAGTTTTTAAGGCCCCGTTTACACTAGTGCGTTCTAGCCTTAAAATGAAAATGATCCATGTCCACACTAGCGTTTCACCCAGCGTTTCTGAACAGCTCTCCGTCTACACCAAAACGCGGAAAACGCACATCACGTGACCACACACACACTCTCTGGCATGCGCTGCAGCCCATCTACCCAGATGAGGGTGTTCATCAAGGATCTCCCACTGGATCTAATCTCACCATATTTGCTAAACGGGATAGTTAATTCATCTTGTTGTCGATATCTAACAACCTATTCCCCGACTTTGGTCTTTTGAATCTATAACTTGTTCTCAGAAAATGGGTTTTGTCTGAATGCAAAGATAAGTTAATAGTTAATGAAACCATGTACATTCTGTATATTGGCTGATTGCTTGCCTTTATTTCCTATATTGTATGAACTTATTTACTTTATACCTTTATAATGGCCATTATTGATTATTAAAACTAATATTCAGCAAAAGGAGGCAGTAATATTATAGGCTTCGTTTTTTTATGAATAAGCATACAGTGAAGATGACGCTCGTATATGCAGCACAACGCCTCAACGTTTCTGCTGTCTGTTAAGTTGTTAATATCAAACTGAAAATAGCAGTTCCTTTATATCATGTTTTTATTTTATTGTTAAGAAAGTGAAACAATGTAGCCAGGATGATGTGAATAAGGTTATAAAGTACACTGTTCCCTTTGAAGATTTACCTGACATGTTCTCGGGAGTCGGTTTTCCATATCAAACTTGCGAAGTCTGAACTTACAAGGAGAGGATGCAGAACTTTAACTGTGTGTAGGCTACTTAATATTGAGTAAAAGCCCCAATCAGAGAGGCGAATGTCGGCAGGCCCGCCTCCGTTTTCAGATGTCTCCGTTTTCCCCCATCGACACTGAGACAGAGCAGCAGCGTTTTAGGATGAAAACGGCCTCTTCAGCGTTTCCAAAACGCTCCTTTTTCGGCGCTCGAAAACTCTGGCGTAGTGTGGACGGATGGCCTAACCGTAACAAAACTTATGCATTTTTTTTAAACTAAAATGTGTTAGTTTAAACGAGGCCTAAGTTTTGTCGCTATGGAGTGAATATTCATGAATGATTATGGAATCATGGGAGTTATTGACTTTACTACATTCTACTCTAGTGCATCCATGAACGTGATTTCTGTAAGAGTAAAGGTATTTAGAACGTATCATGTTAGTATAAAGCAGCATAAGGCTGAAAGTGTTGAAGTCAAACAAGATCACTGAAGCAATGAGATGAGGGACTAGCACCACAGCACGAAAGCAGCAGAGTTTTTGTTGTGTCACAGTCGACCAAATTTAGTTATTCCAGTCATGATCACATGAAAAAGCAGCAAAGCAATGTGTGTTCATGTTTCACTTTAAGGAAATCATGTTATTTTTTCATATATCTTACTTTGATTATACACAGCTACTCGGCTAACATGAAAACGACTGATGTATTTCCTAGTTCCTCTGAAAGGCCCGCCCTCCAGAGACTCTCTCAGAGTCATCGTCATAATGTGCTGCGATTCGCGGATCGATTATTTTTTGTAGTCCCCAAAATTCAATCATTGTAGGCTTTGCTAAGCTAACTCTGTAAAAACCAAGGTCTCCCTTTGCATTGAACTTAGAACTTTTTACATTCAGAGATGTTGTTTATGTTCAAACAGCTACATTACACACCAACTAAAGTTTAAAATATGATATCAAAGTGCACCACCCCTTTAAAACCGAACCAGTATTTAAGGGTGTCAAATGTCATTCACATGACTACACAGGATATGGTCAGTGTCACTTGTTAAAATAGCTTATTTCTCTGCATAATGAAGTTCTTCGAAACGACTTGTGGGATTATGTTAGTACATAAATGAAAATTAGCAAAATATACAACACTTTTCTAGTGTATTTTGGATATTTTAATGAAAAAAAGCACATATTTAGTAAATCTGTCATCATTATTTAACTGATTCCTGCTGGAGAAAACAAAGCATTTTCTATGCTAGGGTCATTCAGAGACCTTTTGCTAGAGGGACACTGTCCTGCAGGTTTCACTTCCTCAATCCCTCTCTGTTCCAGCTTGTTCTGTTCTGAACCTTTGTATTAGTAGAACTTCTCCATTTCTAGCACTTTCGCTTGTGGTGTTCCTCATTTAGCAAACACTTTCATTCAAAGTGACTTACAAATAAGTAAATGTCAATGTCTTGATATAAGGAGACTGGCAGCCAGTGGAGCGTCTTGGCATGCCTTGTGCTATTTTGGGCTAATTACCAAAGACTTAAAAGTGCCGCTAGGAATTGATGGGCTAACAGGAAAGCTCAATGCAGTGGTGTTCTGGTGTAGAAATGAGAAGTGCTTTTGAAATGACAAGGAGTTGCATTAAATGCTCTGAAGGCAAGGAGGAGAGCTTTCTGTTTTACAAACTAGTGTTTGCTCATGGTCTTGTCTTCCGTGGCTATTAAAAAGGATGGTTCACTCAAAATTGACAATTCTGTCATCATTTATTCAGCCTACACTTTTTCTGATGCACACAAAAAAAGGTATTCATAAATGTTGCTATTTTAAAGATGGAAACCGGTAGCCAATGACTTCCCTATTATTGTTGCTTTCTACAATGTATGTCAGTGGCTACAGGTTCTTCTGTTTGAACAGAAAAAAAATCACTTGAGGGTGAGTAAAGTTCAGTTTTTTTGATGAAATCTCCCATTAACCATTTATATCCAGTTCAACATGGTAAAGACAGTTTTGACAGCAGTGAAGTGGTTCTGCAGCATTTCATTCACACAGAAACACAGACAGGTTTTAGGTCAGATGTACGTGCATAGTTTGTTTCAAGTTTCTACTACTAGAACAAGTCTAGTCTAGTATTAATTTCATGTTCTTTATCCGTGTCAGGTCTGACTCTACTGATCCCCTATCTTATCGCCAACAAGAAGAAATGGAAGGACTGTAAGATCCGCGTGTTCATCGGTGGGAAGATCAACAGAATAGACCATGACCGCAGAGCGTGAGTTCTAAAGCTTCTCTAATGCTATACATATACTTTCATGATCATATCAGAGTCTGTTCTAGTTCAGTGGAGTTCAGATGAGGCAGGCTAGTGAAAGCTGGACTCGGGATAATATTAGTATGCCATGTTTCTTTCTACATAAAGCGCTCCCAACATGGCGCACACTCTATTTCTCTGAATGCACATGGAGGTATTGTGTGTAAGAGACAAATGCTTCCCATTGTCTCCTGCAGCTGCTGCCAGGGCCTTTGTTAGCTATAATTAGACGTGTTCCAGCAGCAGGGTCTTCATAGAAACTGTGAGAGGTGTTCACCTGTACAGTGTATCTGTGTGTGTGCGTGCGTGTGTAGATTTATTTTTCATGGATTCACTGCAGTGTATCATAACAGTGATGCAGATTCAGTTTTAGTCAATTGGCAAGGATCAGAAAACATTCTATCCTCACTCATCCTCACTCCCCTCCCGCATGTAACCTTTCAGGATCATTTGAAGAACATTCTGAGCTGTGAGGAAGCAGTGGCAAATATTGTGTGAATTATTTATTATTGCCCAATAAATATGTAATGAGATTTTGTTGTTCTGTCCTTAGCATGGCCACCTTGCTCAGCAAGTTCAGGATCGATTTCTCTGACATCACAGTCCTTGGTGACATCAACACAAAGCCAAAGTCTGAGGGGTATGATCTACACAATGCTTATCATAAAACATGTTTTTTTTTTTTTTCATAAAATCTTGTGAATTTTTCTTCAAAAGGTCTTAACTGTTTGCTTTTTTCTCATTGAGTGATATTGTGGACTTTTTTGTCATCTTTTGATTTTTGTTTTATTATTTAAAAAGCAAAAATGTGTCTTTCAGTGAAACATTTTAAATATTATTTTTTTTACAAGATTCTTTACTTATTCTGCTGTGTTTAGTTAGACATGCCTGCAGTAAAAAACAACAACAAATTGATTGATAAAGAACAGATTTATTTTTCATCATTGTATAATTGTGAAGAAATTATACATTTATTAAGATGAATTGCACAGTGAAGGTGTGGATAAATTATCTAAAAGAAAAAACAAATCCCGTCAGTGAAGCATTTTTTACAGAATTCTTTACTGATACTGCTGAATTCAATTTGAACTGTGGCTGGGCGATGACTGTTATGTGCATGGATCAGATAAAAGCCCTTATACTAGCAATTACACACACAAGAACTCCTAAAGCGAGCATCAAAAGTAGCTTTTCCGCTATCGTTCCGAACTGTTCTATGATTCCAGTTGATTTTCTAGGTGAGCCTGGAATGTCACCACACCATTACAAACCATTCTACCATCACCCTACCGACCACAATAAGTTGTAGTGGGCTGATAGATTGTGTGTACATTACATTTTTTACTGACTGCTTTTATTATTAATATAAAACATTTTTTGTTATTCCACAAAGTAAATATCAGGGAAAAAGGAGTTACAAAAACCAAAATCTCTGGTCATCCTTTAAATCGTGATTTAAATTTGACATTTACATTACCAAGACAAGGACTAATACATTCCAAAGAATTCTGTTATCAACACTACTGTGGACTGGATCAGCATAGATTGTAAGAGTTAAGTAAAAAGATCCATTCGGTGTAAAATGATGGTGTAAAAGCAGCTGTGGTTTCCATCAATTTCAAAATAGAAAAAAAACTGTGATTTTAATAATGGTAACCATCAGCTGTTGTTACTGTTAGCTGTGTCAAAGCCATCTGTCAAATAAGCGTCAACAGACATTAGTAAGCAGTAAAAAAATAAATCAATTAATTGAATTATTTAGTTCTTTTGAAATCAGTTGCTTCACTTTCAGGGGTTTCCTTTTGCATTAATTAGCATATTTGTTTTAGAACATAAGTTCCACTTCAGCTTTTACTAATGCCAACCTTTTTGCTTTTGTATTCAGTTTGACAGAGTTTGCTGAAATGATCGAGCCATATAAACTGAGAGAAGATGACATGGAGCAGGAAGCTGCTGAGAAGCTGAAAAGCGAGGAACCCTGGAGGATCACAGACAATGAGCTGGAGCTCTACAAAGCCAAGGTCTAAATGTTTACCAGCAGTCGAAAAAAAACAATAACAAACCGATTGATCAAGCAGAGATTAATTTTTCCTCATCACTCACGTGGAAAGAAATTATGACTTTATTTATATGTATTGCAAAGTAAAATAGTAATTAATAATTATTCTCTTGTAATGTTTTGCTGAAACTGAGAAGTCATGATAGCTCATAAGAAAATACTATAACATGAATGTTAATGAGTCAACAGAGAGCAAAAATAAACATGTGGTACCACACACGTGATTGTGCAAATTTTAGTAGATAAGACCGTTCCGGGCATAGGCAGCAGAACTAGAACAACACACTTCCTCCTGACAGAAGACATATTTATAAATCTTTAAACTGTGGTTGATGTAATGACTCTATTAAGCTGTAAAAATAATTTCTGAGATAGTTAAATTCAAAGAACAGGACTAATATTCTTAGTTACAGCAGTTCACCACAAAATGAACATTTTGTTATTTATTAAATATTGTCATTTCACCACAAAATATATTTCTTTTTAAAATGATCCTTAAAAAATCTGCTCTTTTAATTTTGGGGTGGACTAACTAACCTGTAATAGAGAGTTGTGATTTAATAGGGTAAATGCTCTGTCTTCTGCTTGTCTGGAGTATTTAATCGATACTCTGTCTTCCTGCTAATGGATTTGTTTGTTTCTTTAGGGTAACCGTCAGATCAGACTGAATGAGCTGTTGAAGGAGCACTCAAGCACAGCCAACCTCATTGTCATGTAAGTTACAAAAGTTCTTTTGTGATTCATAAAAAGTTACCTGCTGCCACCTATTGGTGGAGGAAGGTAAGCTGCAGACAATAACAGGGTGTCCAGGGGAGTCTTAAAAGTCTTAAATTTCAAAAACAAACTTTTAGCGGTCACACTTTATTTAGATGGTCTGTTTTTGTTGAATTGAAGTTACACTGCATATACATTTCAACTAATTCTCATTAAATTATAAGTTGACATGTTCTTGCCAGGTTTTTTATAGTCAGTTAAATGTCTGTTTAGCAGCAGTATCAACATATTATAAGCAGTCAGTATTCTAAGACTCAAATGGACCATCAAAATAAAGCTTTAACTTTTAGGATATAAAAAGTCTTAAATTCTCTGAAAATATTGTGCTGTAGGTCTTAAATTACTTTAAACAGGTCTTAACTTTCCTTTGTCCACGTAAAGCTATCCAGTCAGGCCGACATCCGTAAAATCACTAACAGTCCATCCCAAAAAAACTTTTCAAAGAGACACAATTCACAACAGATGTTATACAGCAAATTCCCCAAATTAAATTCACGAATCTAGGAAGGGAAACTAAAAACAATTACACAGTTCTTCATGATAATAGCAGCAATATATCCCTTTACATAATCTTCCATCTATACAAATACTTATTACGGAAGTAAGGGGGAGCAGACATACTATTTATAAATGAAACATAAAAGGGCACATAGTTTACCCCTTTTTTATGATTTAATATTAATATTATGGTTCTTCTGAGTGTGCCAGTTTAGGTTCAGTTCAACACACAGTTCAGATATTTTTTATTATAATGTGTTAAAATGTGTGATGTTGAGGATGTGTACACAGTTTGCTGTTTTAGGGGTGTGTTGCTTCACTTGAAAATTAGTCTCGACCTCCCACCCAACGTAACAAGGGGGCGGAGTCAAGAGCTTCCCTGCTCTTTGTTTGGCAACAGACAGGCAGACAGAGAGAAGCAACATGAGTGATAGGATCAGCATTCAGCTGTACATGTACGACTCGGACACAGACCAAGCAGAGACTACAAAATCATTTGTCTTTGGATAGTTTTACAGCCAACTGTGTGCTAATTTAAAGTGCCAAGCTTGTACACCGAAACTAATAACCACGCACACTGAATTAACTTTGACTGAGGCACCGGATGCGCCACTTGGAGCCACGACACGGCACACCAGACACACAAATTCGAATGTTATTTAAAATGAAGCTATTTACATGGAGCTTTGTGGCGGGGCAGAAACGTGAAGTATCCCGAATCGTGGAATTCTACAATTCTAAACATATCCTCAAAGCGGCGCTTCTGGTGTGCGACCTGCAATCAAGTTCGTTATTTTATTTCCAGTGGAGAGAGTCACACATGAGGCAATGCACTCGCACTTACCAGCTGCACCTAGTTAGGATCACAGGGAGCTTCTGTGACTCCAAGAAATGCAAACGGCTGAAGTTTAAGGTAGACGCAATGAAAAGTACACATGTTTGCAAACCTACCTAAAGTTACAAACAATAATTCAGATTAGAGCAATAATGTGGAGAATATTGATCTCGTGTTGAGTCCAATGAGCCTGACATCTAAAAATAGAGCAATGGTGTTCCTTTAGTAACATCACTTTGACTCACACGCTGAAAATGGCGGACGTGAAATAACAAACTGAGGATTAGGTGATGCGCCTGTCAATCAATATTATTGGCTGGGGGGACCGCACTCCTACGTCAAGTTGCGGTCGATCTAAAATCTGCTTGATTTTGATCCACCGTTTTTATATGGTTACATTGAAAATATGATGATATGTCTATACATTATAACTACACACATGTCTATCCAAACAGCTTGAAAAGTAGATTTTTCACTATAGGTGCCCTTTAAGGTTTTATAACAGCAGACTTATACTCAATCCATTTGGACCAAAAGCCAACAAATATATATTTTTAATTATTCATGTAGCTGTCTCAATAATAAATATACTTTAACAAAAGTATATATAGTTTTTCCTTCACTTTCGTCAATTGATGAAGTTTTGTTCATTGCCACTGGCTTGCTTGGTTTGTGACTTGTGGAGCTGCGCATCGATGGATTTGCTCAGCAGTGAAAATTAAACCACACTGAAATGAACTAAGTGGAAGTTCAACTCTGAAAACTGGACTGACACGGTTTCCATTTCCTAGAACTTCTATGTGAAGCTGCTTTGTCTCAATCTACATTGTAAAAGCGCTTTAGAAATAAAGATGAATTGAATTGAACAATGTTAAACTTGTCATTTAAAAAACAAAAGAAACATTACATTGCAAAAAAATGTATACAAATAGAATGTTCTTGTTTTGACTAATTAAAATAGGTGGATACGAAATAACTACATTTGTTTTGTTTAGAAAAAAATATCCATTGGTCCTAACCGGGACATTAATAAAACATTAAAATTAAATTTTACACAGAAATTTATATGAAATAAACAAACTACAAGCAATGGTCTCACACTGCAATTTCACTGTTTGTATAACACCATGAATATCGATCAAAGAGGGCAAAGACTTAAGAGATGATGTGCACGGACTCACAACTGAACCCTGTGGTGCCCCATATTATTCTGCCAAAAAAGCAAATAGTCTAATACAAATATTAGTGCACAAACAATAAAAGCCAAAACTAAACTAATAATTAGCTTTGTTATTATGAGTGCTGTGTTTGCAGTCATTTACAGATGACAGCCATGATTGCAGCGAGAGAGATCAAATACTCATTTGATACAGGCTCATGTACCAGTGCCAATTCTACTTTCACCAAGTGTCATTGAGTTAGCTGAATCCATCATGTGCTTTTTTTTTTCTTATATTTTCTTTCATTATTGCCCAGCATTAACATTTTGTGTTTGTGTGTATTTGCCCTGTAATAGGAGTATGCCGCTGGCCAGGAAAGGAGCCGTCTCCAGTGCCCTTTATATGGCCTGGCTAGACACACTATCCAAAGACCTGCCGCCCATCCTCTTAGTGCGCGGGAACCATCAGAGCGTCCTCACGTTCTACTCTTAAAGAGCTCACAGACACAACTGCCCCCACGAGCACACATGTAACGAGTACAGCACCTCTGACTGATAAAGATGATGATGAAGGTTTTAAAGATGCTGATAGACATTTTTCAACAAAGCCGAAACAAAAAGATGTTCCAGAGCAGTTCTTTTCTTCCACGCCGCAGACGTAAAACGGGAAAGATCAACGCTTGGTGGTTTCTCTAGTCTTCAGCTCAAAGGTTTTAGAGCACACATTGTTACACTGATTGTTATCATTGTTATCATTGTTATGACTGTCACAACTTTTTGAGTTGTGGATATATATATATTTTTTTCTTTTAAATTTGCTCTTGATGAAGCAATAATCACCTCATTTCTTATTTTCTCACTTTGAAGAAAAGCGTAATTCTTTGCAACACTTTTTATAGCCTTGTGGATGTGCCTTCCTGTGCAATCAGATTAAAATCTTAAACTTTCCCTGACTAATGATTTATAACGATCTAGATTTAGGCTGCTTGTTTTTATTGGGTTTTAAATGTAAATCGATCTTGATTTGATCACATTTTAACACAAGTGGACCGAAGGTCCCGCTGCGCCGTATTTGACAATACTTTTTCGCTTTTTTGTAGACGACTTTCCATCTGTTGATTTTTCTTCAGAGTTTTACGTCTTCCTTTTAGCATTGAATGAGTTGGAGTTTTAGTGCAGTGCCCCCTCCATGTTGTTGTTGTTGCGATGGTCAACCTGAACTACGAGGTGATTACAATCATCTTTCAAGTAGTCTAATGTAAAAAGTCAGAACTTTAACAAAACTATATTAGTTTTCCTTCGTGTGCAGTTAAACGGTTTTTGGTTTGACGATTAAAAAAAAAAAAAAGCGGCTGATGTGTGCTGTCTGAAGGAAGAGGCATCAGGTCATTTCAAAATAACAATAAGCCAAATAAGAGCAAAGCCCTGGAATCACAAATCCTGCTACAGAGGAGATCTTTGCCTTAACAGATGATGATGGTGATTGTTGTTTTTACTGTTTTCAAGCCATACTGGCTAGTTTATTGACTAGTATGCGAATGCAGATCAAAAGAGGAAGATTTAGAGATAGAAAATTGATGGACGGATGCCTGAACTAGAATGTAATCTTGACCACCACCTCATTAGTCTCCAAAAAGCTCTCATCTTTTTTTTTTATGACATAAAAAGGAGTCTGGAATTATTCGTTTGTACAAGCTGATCTCTTGAAAACTCTTGTTTTCAGTTTAAAATGCCACATTTCAACTATACATCCACGGTTGGACCGTTACAGTAACCAACCAAAGCTGGTCTTCCCTTGCTTTCATAGTGTTTTTTTTGGTCAGTGCATTTCTGCGGTTAAAGGCCTTAATGGAGATGAAGTGTTATTTGAAGCTGTAAGAATGTTTTCAGCGTTGAATGAAACTGATTTGTTCTTCTATGCAGATGGACTGCGTGCGACTCTTTGAAATCGTGTAATCTAAACTCAGGATTGAGTGCCGGGTTCATCTTAAACGTCGGAGATTCTGTCAGTTGTCTTGTTTTTCAGATGTCTGGACAGCCATTGAGAAAACTGCATTTCAGTTTCTCCTGTTCCTGAATGTTTGTCCAGTGGATGCTTGTGATTGAATGCTGGGATGTGACCAAATGTTTGTCGAATGGCCCGTCATGCCTTAGTTTAAAGTGGTTACTAACTGAAGTGTTGGTCGGTTAGCAACATGGGTAACTGTTTGCGCGTCCACCACATTAGCTCTTTGCGTTCGTCACGCCTTGGTTTCCAACACTACTTTCGTTTCCAGGCTCAGTGTGTGTTGTGCTGTTGCAGGTTCTGTGTACGTCGGATTCACAGCCCTGCTGTTTGTCCAATTAAGAAATGTGACAAAGTTAGAATGAATATATTCATATTTATAGTTCTCAGTATAAACTAGTATTTAAAAGTACTTAAATGTGTGTGCGCCGCATGTGTTTTGGTTTGAAGTGGGTGAAGTTAGTGAAGCTGACGGTACAATCCTACTCGTTGAAAATCTGTTCTGTGTTTGTACGTTGGTGTGGCTGTACAGCACTCATTCACCCAATCACGTTCAACTATTACCTGCCATCTTGATCGGTAAAGACGCTTGTGTATATATAATGTTTGGAGATTGTTGGGAGAGAGTCACAATCATATATTGCGTGTTTCTCACTGATGTAGAAATGCATCTAGTTGCAGCTGTAGGTTTCCATAATATGAGGTGCTTTAAAAGTGCCTCTTAAAGGTTCCACTGGTGTTTCCCGTAGACGAACACTCGTTTTTCTTATTTTACCCTTGGCATGTGATAGCGTTTCTCACCTTGCAGAGTGTGTTGCCAAAGTCTCATTTGCATATTGCTACGTGTGAAAATTGAGTTAACACATCAAGGTCAAGAAGTTCCAGCTACAGTAGTTCACACTATATTTCCTCACTAACTTGTATATATATTTTAACCTAACCGGATTAATCAAAGGAGTGGATTAATGCAAATTAAAATGGTGAAACATATTTATTTAATTATATATTCTTTGTTTCTCTCTTTTTCAACCCCTCTTATGTTACAGTAGTTTCAAAATGTGAAGTTTTTTTTTATTATTATTGTTTGTTTGGATTTAGACAGCAAAATCTCATATTTGGTCTCTTTCTCAATGTTTGGTCACATTTCTATCTTTATATGCCTTTTAATGAAACACTCTGTTGACCAGTGGCTTGAGTTTTCTGCTAAACCATGAGGGTGGATCTGATCGATTGCGCTGGAACTGTAATGTTTTGATATACTGTACTGTTATTGTCACATATATGCTTTTTTTCTAACATTTTAACGGTTAAGGGTATCGATGCTTTGTACATCCTTATTGCAATATATAAAAATAAACTGAAATGAAAATCACTTGCTTGAGTATGTTTGAGTTATACAGTATTTCACCTATATTTACACTTATGTAAAATAAAAAACATATATATATATATATATGTGTGTGTGTGTGTGTGTGTGTGTGTATATATGTGTATATATATTTACATTTGTGGCTGAACTGTACCTTTAAGTTTCTTTTATTGTTCCCTATATAATATATACATTCCAGATTATAATGTTTGTAGAGGTCAAAAATACAAATCTTAAAATATGCAGTAATATGGTTGTCTGTTTGTATTTACACTGAACAAAACATTGCTGCAATTAGTAAGAAATCATGTTCCCACTGAAAAACATTTAGACAACAATTTAAGCACCATAAATTGTAGTTTACAGTCTTCATATTAAATGGCCCTAACTACTATATCAAACAAATACGTGTATACTTATCGTGTTTATATTTTACTGAACAACCCTTGCTGAGATTGAATACAGGCTGTGTTAGGCAGTTACTTTAAAAAAAAAATTAGTAAACTAATAACATAACTAAAATGTGTTTAAATTACTGTTGTAATTTCTTTATCTGAAAAGTTACATAATTACTCAATATTTGGATCACTCAATACTACTTAAAATCCCTCTAAATCTAAATGCAGAAACTATAGAAATTAAACTTTAAATTTGAGTCAACAAGGGTCGGCGGTTCATTCCGCTGTGTCGACCCCAGATTAATAAAGGGACTAACCCAAAAAGAAAATAATTGAATAGGTCAAAAAGGGACTTTTACTTTGGTAAAAAATAATAGTAGTAACACAAGAAACGTTTCAAATTAATGTCACCAACATATCATTCACATTCATTTCTTGCATTTTTTTTGTCTCGAGTAAGTTCAATTGTCTTAATTATTTTCTTCAGTTAAAAAATAGAACTCTGGTAAATAAAGCTGTATAAAACATTCAGCTTCTCTGGGGTGCATTTTCCAAACAACGACGTCACTCGCAGCTGAACTATCATAGTATGATGCATCGTTTGGGAAAAGAATGATTTAGTGTTAAGTGTTTCCCAAAACCTGTCGTTTTTCTGTCTCAGATTCATTGTTTAAACCTCTTAAGTTATAACGTAAAAGCCCATAATGAAGGGGTGGAGTAACAACTTCTTTAGAGCAGAACCCCATCACTTCTTTGTGCGAATTATATTGTTTTACACAAACAAGCATTAAATATTAATTGAAACATATTAATTGAAATATATGTAAACGGCACATATAGCCTGTTTCCTTTACAAATATTATTGAGAAAATTAAATATGTACATTTGCATGTTGTGCAATGTTGCATGTTTCACGTTCATTCGGATGTACAAAAGAATATGCGTGGGATTCGCCGTACGCAGTGTTTCATACATCTGAGTACGCAATGTTTTAGTAGGATTTCCACGCAAGTCTTTGTACATGAGGCCCCTGGTCATCACTTTTAGAGCTCTGCATGGTCAAGCACATCTTTATATTCGAGATCTTTTACGCAGTCACTCATGAAGCTGGTCTCTGAGGTCTTCTAGCAAAGACCTTTTAGCCATTCTCAGAACTCGTCTTAAGACTAAAGGTGACCGTGCCTTCTTTGTGGTGGCCTCAAGGCTCTGAAACGCTCTTCCTATAGCACTGAGAACTCTGGCACTTTTTGAAAAGCATTTAAAGACACATCTTTTTGGTCAAGCTTTTAATTAACAGTATTAGTGTTTCTGTATTTTAATTTCAACTTGTTTTAAAATGTTTTAACATGTTTTCTCTTATTGTAAAGCACTTTGTGCCTTAATATCTGGAAAGGGGGTTTATAAAAAAACAATTAAAGCCACTGAATATAAAGTGGGATCCTCGTTTGTAAAGCAGACAGGTTCAGAGGTTGCAGTGTTGAGTAGTTTCTACTGCAGTGTAATGTGCAGTGTCATGAGGAAGTTTGAAGGAGGTCGATCATCTCTGCTAATGTTGTGAGAGAGAGCAGAACTTCTGATCTGCAGCGTGTACTGTCTCTTTAAGGATGTCCTGTGTATAGTGTGCAGGTAAGTGACACCTGCCCTCTGTCTTATCTGAAAGAATCCAGCATGGTTTCCAGCTGTGATGGTGTAGAGTATGTGCTGGCCCGGTGGCCCGATGGCTGGCAGCAGTTTCAGGATGGCTTCTGAGGGTCTGAGTCTTGAGCGATTGAGAAATAATTCCAGCGGCTGATCCACACCCACGCTGGCCAGACTGACTGTTTCCTGTATGAACAGATATAGTTAAGTCAAAATTAATAGTTCTCTTGTTTGAATTTTTTATTTTTTTTAACCAAATTTTACCAATACTGTGGTAGTGAAGTTTAATTGGATCAAGGAAGTTTGCAGAGTATTTACTTGAATACTTTTTTTGGTTTGAGGAAAGTCTTATTTCAGCTTGACTTGTTTATTTTCAGTTTTTAATTTAGTTTAAAACAATTAAAAGGACAATTTTCTGATTGTCTACAAAGCAAACCAGTTATCCTTTACCTTGCCTAATTATCTGAACTTGCCTTGATAATATAATAGCCTAGTTAAGCCTTTAAACTGTACTAAACAGCTGAAAACTGGTGCCTTGCAAAATAAGTAAACTGTAAAACCCAATAGTGGAATTTATCAAATAAAATGAGTGTAGTTAACTCTGGAAGTTAATTCCACTCA
Organism: Danio rerio; assembly: GCF_052040795.2. Lineage (NCBI taxonomy): Eukaryota > Metazoa > Chordata > Actinopteri > Cypriniformes > Danionidae > Danio > Danio rerio. Next base: position 18,253,893 of record NC_141030.1, read on the forward strand.
TTTGAAAAGAGTTTTGAACAGAATTTCAAGAGTTCACACTTGGATAATGCTTGACTATACTAGCAGGTTTGGCATGCTGTCCCGGTAGAGAACCCTGAGCTTAGAAATAGATGAGCCTAAGGCTCCCGCCTTGTCAATAAGAAATAGGAGGGATACGAGATCAGGTAGTTCTCTAAAGCTCCCAGGGAATAGACCGCTAATCTTGCCAGTGTGTACGTATTAAGTGCTTTTACTTATGTTACATGTCCTTAGACTGTGGGGGGAAACCGAACATGGTAACTCCACACAAAAAGTGTCGACTGGCTCAGCTAGTACTTGAACCAACGACCTTCTTGCTGTGGGACAGCAGTGTAAGCCACTAAGCCGCCGTGTCACCCGATCAGAATTGAGGAGGGAGAAAAGATGGATGGGGGGGTGGGTCTTCCAAAATGAAGATGAGGAATGAAGTTATGCTGCGGTCACACTAGAGTTTGTGTGCGCGAAATTTTGCTGTATGGCCCTGCGAAAAAGGGGCGGGATTAAACAAGACTATTAGATATTTAAAAAAGTGAGTGATTGGTCCATATTTTAAATTGTTTATATTGTCATGTTTTGATCCTCGATTGGTCTCACGCAATCTTGTTATGTGATTTCGCTGGTCAGAGTTCACTAAGCTTGAAGTTTCCAACGCAGCAAACTGCAAAAACTTGTCACATGAGCTTGTGTTTCCGGTCTAATGCATTCGAGTGTGTATGAATGGAAGTCAATGGAAAAAAAGGGCAGTGTGAACGCAGCTTCAGGCTGGATATTTATGCTACATTTGGAATGATTCAATTGGCTAACTAATGATTAGCAATAGGGACCAGCTGCAGTCAATCTCATGATCCTCACGAAATTATGCTGCGGTCACACTAGAGTTTGTGCTTCCAAAATGTTGGGTTACAGCGCTGCGAAAAGAGGCGGGATCAAAAAATAGGCGATAGATCCATGTTTTAAATTCCTGTCCAGAGAGGTCATGTTTTGATTTTCGATTGGTCTCACGCAATCATGTGATGTGATTTCGCAGGCCAGAGCTTACCAAGCTTGGAGTTTACAACGCAACAAACTGCGAAACTCGTCACACGAGCTTGCGTTTCCGGTCTGACACATTTGCATGCCTTTGAATGGAAGTCTATGGGAAGAAAAGTCCAGTGTGACCGCAGCTTGAGTTTGTGGAACTTCACTAAGTGATTAAGTAAGTGCTGATTGAGCATTTCTAATGTTCAACTGCGTGTAGCAAGCAGAATAAAGCTGCGGTCAGTCTGTTTTACCGGTGTGATGTTTGAAGTGTGTCTTCTCCTGATACTTTTCTTTTGATGTCCATTGGTTTTGCAGCCGTAGCAGTTTTCAGGAGGAATATCGTTTTCATTTTCAGGTCCAGCAGCGTCACCTCCAAAACCAGCAGCTGATATACAGTGCCTACAAGTACAATCACGGTCAATCTCACTCATTAAATAGAGAGTAAAGATCAATAAATCACGCAAAATGGCAGATGGAGGTGTTTCCAAATCAGTAAACTGCAGTGGGAGAAATTGAAACATTTTACAAGACCATTCAAATTCTGCAGTAAGTTTTTTTTTCCACTTCAAAAGATGTTCTGTTGAGAATAAGTAACTTTAGAGCAGGGATCACACAACTTTTTCCTGGAGGGCCGGTGTCCTGCAGATTTTAGCTCCAACTCTAATCAAACACACCTGAACAAGCTAATCACAGTCTTACTAGGTATACTTGAAGCACTCAGGCAGGTGTGTTGAGGCAAGTTGGAGCTAAACCCTGCAGGGCACCGGAACTCCAAGAACGAGATTGGTGACCTCTGCTTTAGAGCTATGTAATTAGCTGCTGGAATATATTCGATGGAGTACATTACTTAATCTACTAGTTCCTGTTCTTCAAAAATATTAGAACTTATTCATAACATAGTAATTGTTGATTATTAGTACTAAGTATTAGTGTTATTGGTACTTAATACATAAATACTACTTTTTTCAGTAGTGATTAATAACCTTTTAATTGTACAGTCACAAGCTGTACATTTTTGCCATTGAATTCTTTTAAATGTGTCATAAACAAATCAACAATTCTGATTAATTACTGTATAACTCTGACTAGTACAAATTTGTATATGCGAGTAGATACTTGTTAGCTGTTAGTGCTTATTTCAAATACCTTTACATAATATTATTACATTCTAGTGCTTAATCGTTAAGTAACTACTTATTTGTTAGAATAACACATTTATACATTTTAGTTTTTGTTTATTTCATACTATATTTATTTATTAGATACTAGAACCCATTTATGACATAATAGTACATATTCAATAGTAAATTTTTGGTAATCCATTCCTGGAATCGTGCATTTAACTCATCCAAGTGCACACACGTGACCAGGTGAGGGTCCAGTGACTTGTTAAAGAGCCCCTACAATGGGGTTTTAAAAAAAACCATCATGTAGTGTGTAACACAACTCTAAGTGAAGTGATATATCCAGCTAAGGCTTGAATCTGAAAGTGCACCGTGTTTAAAACTATTAATTCATCTATAAAAGAGTCGACTCATAGTGCTTCTTGATAACGAGTGTTTAGCCGTTTCGGCATGACATCGATGCAAAACTATAGCCCCGCTCAATTGCTGCGCAAACAAATCTGGGAAAATTGAAACCCCCGGCCCCGCCCACAAACATGCAAAGAAAAAGAGAAAACAAACACTGTAGCAGATCCCGGTTGAATCAAGTCGTGTAGACGCTGTGCTCAGCTGAATATTATTGGAAGTGTGAGAGGAAAGTTAGTGTTATTTTCTCTACCTAAAGACGAAACTGTGAAGAGACAGTTGTTAAGGTTTATTTTTCCAAAAATACCTCAGCACTATAGCCCCAGCCTTGTGTTGTGTTCCCGTAATTTTTCTGACACTTACAACAGGGGATTTGTTAGCCGTTTGTTAAAGGAAGGATCAGAAAAGACTTTTGATGTGTGAGACTTTGTCAGAGCTTGACAGACACTTTACAGTACACAGTTCATGGACCAGTTTCTTCCTCCATTTCACAAGTGTAAGTACGTGTGATTAAAATGGTTGCCTTCTTGTTTTCTTTAGCTTGCAAATTATGTATTTAATTGTGTTTTGTTACTTGTAACCACTTGTACTGTATCAGGTTAACTCTTTATATTCTCATATCTAATGGTCTAATGCCACGTTGAAAAGGTGACGCGTGCTGCTTTGTTTACGGATTTAAATGCGTTTGTGAGCTCGCAATCCACTTCCACTACATCTATGAAATTACCGGAATTTTCCGGGATAAACAACACAATGGGAAGGTGGTGGGAGATAGGTCTGAAATGCGGGAGACTCTCGGGAAAAACAACAGTGTTGGCAGCTATGCTCACACATACACTCTGCACTCTGACTACTTCAATATTGTTGAGAAGCCATGATGAACATTTCACTCTGTCTAGCGCTGAACGCAGTTTTTTCAAAATGGCGTCAACTAATCGCAACGGATTGTCATCGGTCAGATCAGCACAGATTAGGTTCCTGCTAAGGAAGGGTTTGGGAACAAATGATTCGCTGAATGGATCATATGGGAGTCGCCGGGATTAGGTAAAAATAAATGCATATTAGACAATGAATGTGTTTTTTTGACCTTGCATGCATATCTGTTGTTGGAGAACCAAAACATGACCCTTTTTAATGTATAATAGGGGCTCTTTAAAGGAACTCACCTATGTTATGATATTGAGGGAGGAAGAGAGAACTGCTAATTAACTGCCAGTGAAAGGATTCAAACTTTGGCCATCATGCTTTAACTGGCCATTATGGTGAGTCATAACATAAGCAGTTGTGACAAGTAAGACAAGAAAAGTTCCCCTTCGGTTGGGGAACTTCAGTGCCATGAATGGGAGGATTCGGATCAGAAGCCGCTTATCTGGAGAGTATTGAACGGGCCAATGAATGAAATTAATTGGCAGCGTAAGCTTGCGCAGGTGTGCGACATCTGCAATTATCTCAGCATATAAGCACACCTGAAGCCAGCAGACGCCATCCTTTTCGCTTCAGATCCTTTCTGAGTGAGTCGATGAGGGTTCCTCTTGCTGATCAGCACTTCAGAGCGAACGAGTGTGTCTCCCGGTCCAGAGTGGGTCTTCGCGGTGGCAGACGGTCGAGCTGGGTTACTCCCTTGCCTGCGGTTCTTTGGGTCCGGTCCTCCAGAGCGGTGCGTATAGTTGCAACTTTCCTAAAAGAGCAACACAGTCGTGCAGCACGTCCTTTTCAGGATGGCGCTCCGACTGTGCGTTTCTGGATGCGGGGGTTTCCTGTCTCCGGATGATGGACACGATCACTGCATTGCATGTTTGGGGGTCCAGCATGTTAATGCGGTGCTCGCGGGCGGTTCATGTCGTCATTGCGATGCCATGACCGTTGCACAGCTAAGATCGCGGCTAACTTTCGCAAGAGAGCGAGCCACCCCAGTTGCCTCCTGTTCTAAAAAAGCAGCGGGCGCTCGGGCAGATCTGAGGGTTTCAGCGGGAGCTAATCCGCCGCCCACGGGCTCGCGGACCTCTCGCTCCTCACGGCGCTCCATCCAAGCTTCGGGTGGTGAGAGTGATCCGTCTAACCAGATGGTAGCTCTCACACTCGCTGACACCGGAGATCAGATGTCCTCCGCGGCATCGGAGGGTGGGCTTTCACTGTCCGACGAAGATCCGGACCCGCTCGCCCCCTCCGGGCAGGTGAGCGCTGTCAAATCGGATCCTGAAGCGGACATGTTAGCCGTGCTTTCCCGGGCTGCTTCGGCCGTGGGGTTGGAGATGGTTTATCCCCCAGCTCCGCGGCCGGACCGACTAGATGGGTGCTACGTAGAGGACCAGAAGGCGAAGCCTTCGAAGCCTCTCGTCCCCTTCTTCCCGGAAGTGCACAGTAGGCTCACGCAGTCCTGGAGGGCACCTTTCTCTGCCCGTGCTGCGAGTGCCTCCGCCCTCACCGCCCTTGACGGCGGAGCTGCCAGGGGGTATGAGGCGATCCCGTCAGTGGAGCGCGCTATCGCGGTCAATCTTTGTCCGCGCGGCGCCTCTACGTGGCGGGGTTTGCCCCGCCTCCCGTCCAAAGCCTGTAGGTTGTCTGCCTCCCTCGGAGCCAGAGCTTATAAGGCTGCGGGCCAGGCTGCTTCTGCTTTGCACGCGATGGCCACCTACCAGCGCTACCAAGCGCAAGCGCTGGCCGAGCTGCACGAGGGCGGGTCCAACCCAAGCTTATTACATGAGCTGCGCACCGCGACCGACTATGCTCTTCGGACTACTAAGTCCGCCGCGTGTGCGCTGGGGAGGACGATGTCCACACTTGTGGTTCAGGAACGCCACCTCTGGCTAAACCTGGCCGATATGCGCGACGTTGACAAAGTTCGCTTTCTTGACTCGCCCATATCCCAGGCTGGCCTGTTCGGCGACACCGTCGGTGAATTCACCCAGGAATTCAAGGCGGTGAAAGAGCAGTCGGATGCGATGGGCAATGTCATCTATCGGCGTGGCCGTAAGCCCGCTCTGCCCGCCGAGCCATCCACCTCCGCTGTTCCTCGCCAAGGGCGCCCGCCAACGAGTGCTGCCCCGCCCCCGCCTGCGCCTCCGGCCAAGCGGGCGCGGCGTTCACCTCGAAAGCAGGCAGCCCCTCCTGCCCAGGGCGCCGTTAAGTCCGGTAAACGGACCGCGAAGCGTCCCTGAGACAGGCCATCCGGAGAAGAGGAAACTTGCTCTTTCCCTGCTGGAGGGCGGGGCCCCGATAACAACGGTACTTTTCAGTGCCACCAAAACATCAGTAAAAGAGCACTTTTTCCCTTCCCCGGATGTGACTGCACGAGTTCTGCCAGTCCGGGACGCGCTGCCTTCCGGCTCGCAGACTCTACGTGCTTCGCCAGTGGCTCACGAGCGCTGGGGGGACGGTCTCCCTTCCCTCAGCCCTCCAGCCCCCTCTCCGGAGTCAGGGTGCGGAGCCAGAGCGAATCGCTCTCCTCCAGCTTTTCCGCGGGACCCTCGTGCTTCCCGGATCAGCACACCCACTCCGCGCTGCCCCACCGCTGGTACGTCAGCGATTGTAGCGATGACTCCATTAGCGAGGGCTCTGCCTGCCTGGTTAGCGCGGGCCAGCCCCTCGCGGTGGCTCATACGCACAATCAGACTCGGTTACGCGATTCAGTTCGCGAAACGGCCCCCCAAGTTTACGGGCGTGTATTTCTCCAGGGTCAACCCCCTGTCCGCCCCTGTCTTGCGAGAGGAGATTGCTGCCCTCCTGGCGAAGGGTGCAATCGAGCCGGTTCCTCCAGCCGAGATGGAGAGTGGGTTTTACAGCGCATACTTCATCGTACCCAAAAAGAGCGGTGGGTCACGGCCAATCCTAGATCTGCGCGTTTTGAACCGCTGTCTGCACAAGCTGCCGTTCAGAATGCTCACGCAGAGGCGCATTCTCCAATGCGTTCGTCCTCGGGATTGGTTTGCAGCCATAGACCTGAAGGACGTGTATTTCCATGTCTCCATTCTTCCACGCCACCGCCAATTTCTGCGGTTTGCGTTCGAGGGTCGAGCGTGGCAGTACAAGGTCCTCCCCTTCGGGCTCTCTCTGTCTCCGCGGGTCTTCACCAAACTCGCGGAGGGTGCCCTAGCGCCCCTGCGGCTCGCGGGCATTCGCATACTCAGTTATCTCGACGACTGGCTGATTTTAGCCCACTCGCGGGAGCAATTGGTTATGCACAGGGACGAGGTGCTTCGGCATCTCCGCCTACTGGGGCTTCAGGTCAACCGAGAAAAGAGCAAACTCGCCCCCGTGCAGAGGATTTCTTTTCTCGGGATGGAGCTGGACTCGATCACCATGGTAGCGCACCTCTCCGAGGAACGCGCTCGCCTGTTGCTGAACTGTCTGAGGGAGCTCGACAGCAAACTAGTGGTCCCACTGAAGTTCTTTCAGAGGCTCCTGGGGCATATGGCATCCGCAGCCGCCGTCACGCCGCTCGGGTTGCTCCATATGAGACCACTTCAGCACTGGCTTCACGATCGGGTCCCCAGACGCGCATGGCACGCGGGCACACACCGGGTCTCGGTTACTGCGCTGTGTCGCCGCGCCCTCAGCCCTTGGAACGACCCCTCGTTCCTACAGGCCGGTGTGCCTCTAGGACAGGCGTCCAGCCATGTTGTTGTTTCAACAGACGCTTCCAACACGGGTTGGGGGGCCGTGTGTCGCGGGCATGCGGCTGCGGGCCTCTGGAAGGGTGCCCAGCTGCATTGGCATATCAATCGCCTAGAGCTGTTGGCAGTGTTCCTCGCTCTCCACCGCTTTTTACCGGTGCTGGAGCGGCAACACGTGCTGGTCAGGACGGACAGTACGGCGGCGGCGGCGTATATCAACCGCATGGGGGGTATGCGCTCTCGCCGCATGTTTCAGCTCGCCCGCCGTCTGCTCCTCTGGAGTCACCCGCGGCTGAAATCGCTGCGCGCCATTCACGTCCGCAGCCGATGCGCTCTCACGACAGCTGTTACGCCCTGGAGAATGGAGACTCCACCCCGAGTCTGTTCAGCTGATATGGGCGCGATTCGGGGAGGCCCAGATCGATCTGTTTGCTTCCCCCGAGAACGCTCACTGCCAGTTGTTTTTTTCCCTGACCGAGGGCTCTCTCGGCACGGATGCACTGGCCCACAGCTGGCCTCGGGGCATGTGCAAGTATGCGTTTCCCCCAGTGAGCCTGCTCGCGCAGTTTCTGTGCAAGGTCAGGGAGGACGAGGAACAGGTTCTGCTAGTTGCGCCCCTTTGGCCCAACCGGACCTGGATATCAGAGCTCTCACTCCTCGCGACGGCCCTCCCCTGGCGGATCCCTTTGAGAGAGGACCTACTCTCTCAGGGACAGGGCACCATCTGGCACCCTCGCCCCGATCTTTGGAACCTCCACGTGTGGTCCCTAGACGCGAGGAAGACTTAGGTAACCTACCGACTGCGGTGGTTAATACCATCACTCAGGCTAGAGCCCCCTCCACGAGGCGCGCCTACGCCCTGAAGTGGAGTCTATTCACTGAATGGTGCGTCTCTCGCAGAGAAGACCCCCGAAATTGCCAGATTAGTGTTGTGCTCTCTTTCCTTCAAGAGAAGTTGGACAGCAGGCTGTCGCCCTCCACTCTCAAGGTTTACGTGGCCGCCATCTCCGCTTATCATAGCGCGGTAGCTGGCGGCACCGTGGGAAAGCATAACCTGGTCATCCAGTTCCTTAGGGGTGCTAGGCGAATTAATCCATCTCGCCCCCCTCTCATGCCCTCTTGGGATCTCGCCCTCGTTCTCACGAGTCTGCGATCCGATCCCTTTGAGCCACTCGAATCAGTATCTCTAAGATTTCTGTCCCTGAAGACAGCTCTGCTGGTTGCGTTGGCCTCCATCAAGAGGGTCGGGGACCTGGAGGCATTTTCGGTCAGTGACTCGTGCCTGGAATTCGGGCCGGATTACTCTCACAATATCCTGAGACCCCGCCCCGGTTATGTGCCCAAGGTTCCTACCACCCCCTTTAGAGATCAGGTAGTGATCCTGCAAGCGCTGCCCCCGGAGGAGGCAGACCCAGCCCTTTCTTTACTTTGTCCAGTTCGCGCTCTGCGCATTTATGTGGACCGTACTCAGAATTTTAGATCATCTGAGCAGCTCTTTGTCTGTTATGGCGGTCGGCAGCAGGGAAGTGCCGTATCGAAACAAAGATTATCCCACTGGATTGTGGATGCCATTTCACTCGCTTATTCGAGTCGAGGTCAGCCGTGTCCCCCGGGAGTACGTGCACACTCCACTCGGAGCGTTGCATCCTCTTGGGCGCGTGCACGCGGCGCCTCTCTAACAGACATCTGTAGAGCTGCGGGCTGGGCGACACCCAACACATTTGCAAGGTTTTACAATCTGCGAGTGGAGCCGGTTTCCTCAAGGGTATTAGGTAACCCTTTGGTGATTGAGGAGACAACTCGGTAGGGTGTTGAAACACGCTTGCTGCGCCATTCTCCCTAACACGGAGGTACGTGCGCCTTTTTTATCTGTCAGTAAAGTTCCCCGTTAGGTGAGCCCTGCAGATTCCTCCGTGGCCCCCAGCACTGACTCAGCGGAGGAGTCACTTGCTGGCCCACTACGTTGTAGGTCTGCCCGCTGGTCAGCCCGCGTTTTGGGTATAGGTGCCTGCTATGCGTGATCCCCACTAGGCGATCCCATATGCTTATTCCGCCACGGTTAAGTCCCCCCCCTGGGCGGACCCGTGTCTTCCCTCTCCGCTAACCACTCTTTGCTATGCGTACTCCCCCTTTTTAGGGCTAGTCCATAGGTAAATTCTGCCATCTATCCCCCCCTTGGGTAACGGATGGCCTCTGCAGCGTCCTCCCTATCGGGATTGCACGCTTCCCAACGTACTGTCGTATTTCCTAGAATTATCTAGATGCTCACGACTTCCCAAAAAATATATCTAAATCCGTAAAACTTCTGTTGAAGTAGGATAAATTAGGGCCAGGGACACGTTGGAGGACCACGCCCCCCATGATGTGGGTGCGTCACGCTTGCTTGACTATCTCCTCATCGGGGGTGTTGGTAAGGTGCAGTCATTATGGCGCTTTCCATATTCTCCCATTCATGGCACTGAAGTTCCCCAACCGAAGGGGAACGTTCGAGGTTACAGAAGTAACCCTTCGTTCCCCGAGGAGGGGAACGGAAGTGCCATATTCCGTCGCCATAATGACTGTCCCTTAGCTGTTTGAAAGTCTCTTCAGCTTAAAAGGATGGCGTCTGCTGGCTTCAGGTGTGCTTATATGCTGAGATAATTGCAGATGTCGCACACCTGCGCAAGCTTACGCTGCCAATTAATTTCATTCATTGGCCCGTTCAATACTCTCCAGATAAGCGGCTTCTGATCCGAATCCTCCCATTCATGGCACTTCCGTTCCCCTCCTCGGGGAACGAAGGGTTACTTCTGTAACCTCGAACGTTACCAGTAATAGTTATAAATGCCTATCCCCCCACAACAGTGCTTGGCTGAGAATGTGTCTTTGAAGGTAAGGGAAAGCTGATCTTGTTTAGTAATAGTTAATTTAACCCTTTTACATGCAAGTTTTAAATACTATGTCAACTGATGCCTATCAGAAGTTAATTAGAATGCATTACTTATGTGTTTCTATAATGATGCATCTGGTCAATGCAGAGGTGATTAGAGCTGCTGGATTTACCCCACATCAATTCATCAACTTCTCCTAAACCACGCAAAAGTAAGTGGCTGTTTAACTTGGAGAAGAATATAATAAATGTTCTAGTTACCTACAAATGTGTATCTTTTGTGAAAAACACTGTTTAAAAGTATGGCTAAAACTATTATTATTTCACGTTAGCATGCATTTTGCAAAGCTAATTTAATATTTCCGAGTTATTGTGTGCATTAAAACGTCTGCAACAAACGTAAATGTTACTTCAGTACTGATAGTTTGATGTTTGCAGGTGCCGTGCTCATGTTTTTAACACTGGCTTGTTGGTAGTAGTCAAATATGCCCACAGCTTGGTTTCTCCCAGACAAAAATGGAGAGCTGTAACTTTGTCTTAAAATTACTAAAGACTTGTCAGATAAAACAAAGATGAAGTTCTATAGGCACTCAAGATTAATATGATCACTATGTACCTGTTTTATACGGTATTATTTAAAAGGGGTTTCATTTAAACTGTATCACACAAAAATACTATTACAATTGTTTTTAAAAATGATGAACTACAAAAATAAGGAAATATTGTACTGGAAATATGGTCATACTGTAAAAGAAATTATATTGTTCAGTATGTGTTCTATGAGTGGACCATTTTCAGAATATTCTCTTCAAAATTGTTCATAGAATGTATAGATCAATGATATTTTATACTGTATATATTATATGAAATGCTACGGTATGTCAATGAACTGTAGGAGCATTTCATGCACATCTCACCCCTGTCCTGCTCTGTAATAACCAGCTGGGCACCCGCACGCAAATCCACCCTGTGTGTTAGAGCAGCCGTATCTGCAGGGGTTCATGAAGGACCCGCACTCGTCTACATCCTCACAGCTAGTAGATGCAGGATCAAAGGTGAAGCCAGATGGGCAGCCACACTTGAAACTGCCCAAAGTGTTGAAACAGGAAGCTGAACCACAGTTGTCTGGGTTCAAGCACTCATTGTCATCTGCAGAACAGAAAAGATGAATTGTATGGTTGCATTGTAATGATTTTAAAGCAACGGTTCGCCCAAAATGAAAATCACTCACTATTTACTCACCCTCAAGTGGTTACAAACCTCTATGTATACCTTTCTTCTGTTCAGACAAAAGAAGATTCTGAAAAATCTCAAACCATTGACTTTCATAATAAGAACAAAATGCTTATTTGTGTCCAACAGAAAAAAGAAACTCAAAGAGGTTTGAAATAAGTAAGAAGTAATTAAACAATGGCAGATTTTTTTATTTTTGGGTAAAATATTGCATTGTTCAAAAAGGTAATGATTCGCACTTATGAAGTAATTGCTTCCTACCGTTTTTATTTTTACATTCTTCGGGTGATACAAAAACTCAAATGTTTCAGCACAATGCCTTCACAAAAAATGCTTTTCTTGCTTAGATTTTTTTATCCTGTTTCTAGAAGCAATTTCTAGACAAGCAAAACATAAATTCTTGTTTTGAGAAATAATATGCCAATATTAAGTGAGCTTTTCCTTAAAACAAGCTAAATAATCTGCCAATGGTGTGAGCAAATTAATCTTGTTTTTTTCTTTTGATTTAAGATTATTTTGCTTACCCCATTGGCAGATTATTTTGCTTAAGGAAAAGTTATAAATAATTTTAAAATAATAACTCAAACCTATTCCAAATACAGGAAATCCAGCGAAACTGAGAACTGTCAAGGGTTCTCTTATTTTTCTTTATAGCGATATTCCTCATTTTAAATACATATGGCCACCCGCTTCGAATGTTATCACCTGATTAAAGTTAAAATATTACATGTGTAAACATAATAGCAGCGATGCTAAACAACAGCATCAAACAGACGTGCTAAACAACTCATAGGGTTGTTTGAAATCTAACGTTAATATGATGATTTATTCTTATCAACGCGTTGCTTGCCAAATGTTGTTGATGTGAGATTTTATTCAGTTTAATCGGCATACTTATAGTTTAACGAGCGCTCATGATGGCTATTACCACGTACACACATAGTGACTAGTGATCCATCAGAGCCTTCACAGCACCAGGGGGGAGAGTGCACCAGTCACTGAATCCAGCATAGGGGTTCTCAACTCACCGCCACATTCTGTCTTTATATTATGCTCTGAGCTTGTCATAAAGCTCAATGCTCAGGTGTTGTATAAAAATCTTTCGAGAATAAATCTGACTTCCGCTTCATCCCACAGCACCTTCAGTTAGTTTCAAACTCACAGCGGTTTATTATAAACCTTTCATCGATCATGGTTCCCGAAACTGACAGCAAGAACGAACATAGAAATGTTGTCTGATTGACAAACAGCTCCTACATGTGTTCAAAAAAATCTACAACACCAAATGGAACGAATTCATGCCACGTTTGCTAAAGTAGTACTATCTGTAATTAGCTTTTTGCTTGTACGGTGGCTCTGAATTGTCAAAACACCTCTCAAAATGCCTTTGCGGACAATACATAATTGTACTCATGTACATTACAGTCACACGTTTTATTCAAGAACATCTAAGCTGGATTCAGTTCTTAGTTCTTTCATTTTCATTGAACTTAAAGTATATTTATTATATGTGTTTGTTAATTAAGTCCCATTTTGTTATTTAACCAAATGTTTTTATACACAAGTCAAGTTGCATGTTAATTTGCTATGCGAAGAAAAAAAGTATTTTGCATGCTTTAAAATTATAAATATAGGTCTATATAATTACCTTGCAATTTTGAATTTTTTTTTTTTGCTTTGAGTAGGCTATTAAATTTATAAAATCAGATCAAACTTTTATAAGGTTTTAAAAATAAAATCAGTTGTTCGTTGTATAAAAATATAACATTTTAAATTATTTATGATTATCGGCAATAGTATATCGGCTATCAAACTCCAAATCTTAAGATTATTAAGAGTTATTAATAACTTAAGAGTTATCGGTTATCGATATCGACCAAAAATCCATATTGACGCATCCCTGCTTAATACAAAAGTTATTGTCAATTATGCCTACATGGAAAGTAATCATGATATAGCTCTCTAGTTAAATGTCACAACAAGCTTAAAAAAATGTATGTGTTTGTATACTGACCCACACACTGGTTCCACTGCTGGTGTTGTGTGTAACCCTGTGGACAGCTGCAGCGAAAACCTCCAGCAACATTCTGACAACCGAACTGACACCTGTGATCCCGTGCACACTCATCTACATCTGAGAAAAAGAAACAACTCTATCAGTTTTTACAAATTTGACTGAAGTGGATTGAACATAAAAAAATTACGTTGTCTCTAAAATATGTATTGTATTTAGTGAAATGTATTCAGTTTTCCCCTACAATTGAAGCTAATATGAGCTAACATTGTCTTATGTGATGCTCAACACACACATATCTGTTAAAATCTCAACAAAAAAGTACTCAAGGGTTTCTTGAACCTTTCAAGTGCAATTTATGTGCCCATCTCTGTCACAAACACATAATTCATACCATCACAGTTGTGGCCGAGAGAGTCCAGACTGAAGCCCTGGGGACACTCACAGCTGAAGCTTCCCACTGAATTCTGACATGCTCCTTGCAGGCCACACGGTGTTAGGTCTGACAAACATTCATCAATATCTGAGTGAAGACAGAAAGCAACATCTTACCATTGTAACGGCAAAATGACACACGACAGACACACCTAACTAACATACTGCTTTTTAGCCTATTTGCTATTATCATTATTACATGTAAACTAAATATATAGCTGTAATATTTCCAAACAATTAGTGGTTAATTCCACTAAGGCGATCTCTGGATACAGTGAGAAATAAGCAGATGCAACGTGAGTGAATATATACAGTTGAAGTCAGAATTATTATTAGCCCCCCTGTTATTTTTCCCCAATTTCTGTTTAACGGAGATTGTTTTCCACATATTTCTAAACATAATAGTTTTAATAACTAATTTCTGATAACTGCTCTATTTTATCTTTGCCATGATGACAGCACATAATATTTGACTAGATATTTTTCAAGACACTTCTTTACAGCTTAAAGTGACATTTAAAGGCTTAATGTTGATTAGGTTAACCCTAAAATGGTTAAAAAAAATTAAAAACTGCTTTTGTTCTAGCCGAAATAAAACAAATAAGACTTTCTCCAGAAAACAAAAAATACTATCTAAGCTTCAGTGTTCTTCTGTGTAGAGAGGAGAACCTTACAGAAGGACAACCATCTGTACAGCAATCCACCAATCAGGTCTGTATGGTAGAGTGGCCAGACAGAAGCCACACCCGCCTGAAATTTGCCAAAAGGCATCTGAAGGATTCTCTGAACATAAGAAATTAAATTCTCTGGTCTGATGAAACTAAAATTAAACTCTTTGGAGTAAATGCCAGGTGTTACGTTTGGAAAAAACAGTAGTGACTGGAAGACTAGTCAGGATAGAGGGAAAGATGAACGCAGCAATGTAGAGACATCCTGAATGAAAACCTGCTTCAGAGTGCTCTTGACCTCAGGCTGAGGCAACGGTTCATCTTCCAATGACCTAAAGCACACCGCCAAAATATCAATGGAGTGGCTTCAAATGAACTCAGTGAATGTCCTTGAGTAGCCAAGCCAGAGCCCAGACCTAAATCCTATTTAACATCTCTGGAGAAATCTGAAAATGGCTGTACACTGTCGTTCTCCATCCAACCTGATAGAGCTTGAGAGGTGTGGAAAAAAAGGAATTTATTTTTATTACTTTTGTGTCTTTATTTTTTATTAGAAAAATGTTCTTTTTAATTTGTCAGATACCAGAGAAAGTCTTATTTGTTTTATTTTGGCTAGATTAAAAGCAGTTTTTTATTTTTTTAAAAACATTTTAAGGTCAAAATTATTAGTGCCTTTAAGCTATATTATTTTTTCGATAGTCTACAGAACAAACCATTACCCAGACATACTTGAAGAGGGAAATAGCAGAATAAGAATAAATATAGTGCCGGGGCCCTTGTTCCAGATTGCTGTCTAATAAGAAGTCTAGACATGTCACAAGTTGTCATGATGCTTGTAGAAGTTGTGCAACATATTAAAGATGCACTTAATTTATTTAGTTCTGGTATTCAGAGAAGGGTTGCAGAAAAGAGGAAGTATGTCTGGGGGCAACACTCAAAGGACGACAGAATGACTGATTTAGTGTTGTTACACTAAATCTCCACTTGTCAATATCAGTTGTGTATGTATGCTGGAGTCAGGAAAATGTAAGTTAGTTACGAACCTCCTGAATGTAATTCTTGTATTGCATTGGGGTAATCTAACCCAGAGCTCTGTCATCGAATTATTCATTTGTATCTAATAAATTACTAATATTTTTGGCATTGAAGAAAACCCTCTCCTGACCTTTTTTAATGAACATGCATAGAATTGGCTTGATTTTCCAACAGAGGTACTGCAAAGAGGAATGGACAAAAACTCCCAAAGATAAGTGTGCCAAGCTTGTGGCCGCATATTCAAAAAGACTTGAGGCTGTAATTGCTGCCAAAGGTGCATCAACAAAGTATTGAGCAAAGGCTGTGAATACTGATGTACATGTGATTTTTTAGGCTTTTTATTTTAAATAAATTTGCAACAATTAAAAAAAAAAAATCTTTTTCAGTTTGTCATTAATGTGGACAAAGTGAAGCGCTATGAATACTTTCCGAATGCACTGTAAAAAAGGGTTTGTACAAATAGACAATTATTCCCACTACCACTGTATTTATGATGTAAGCCTTTGTGTAAAGACAATTTTCTAACCCCTGTGGGTATAGACAAATACGTTTAGTGAGTTGAATTTAATTATTTTTATCACTGGATTTGGCTTTTACTGTTTTAGTAGTCAAAGGTCATCTAAGAAGGATGTATGTTTCACCTCTGCAAGCTCTGTGATGCTGGCTGAAACCTGCTGGACACTTGCATGTGAATCCACCGATGGTATTCATGCACGAGAACTGGCAGTTGTGTCGTCTGCTCTGACATTCATCCACATCTATAAATGAAAAACTCCAGTCAAGTTACTGCTTTCACCCTGTAAGCAGAAAGACATCTCAAGGACATCTCGACGTATTAAAAGTCTAAAAAGTCCACTCTGTCATCAGCAATTGATAAACTATTCATTACTCAAATTACACCACATGTCCTCAATACACAGTGCTTACACAGCCATTTGTACTCTAAACAATGCATTCATTCAGGTCTATCGGGACAGATTAATAATGGCACACCAAAGCAGTAATAAAGCAGTGCTAATTGAATATGGAGGAAATTAGAATCAGAGGAAAACTTTAACATTCTGAACATTGTAAGAATATAACAGAATATTTCGTACCTTTGCATGACCTGTTGTCATTCTGCAGAGTGTAACCACGGGGACAGGAACATGCATAGCTGCCCTCGGTGTTCTTACATATGAAGTTACAGGGTTTTGGAGACATACCACATTCATCGACATCTGACAGAAACATAATCACACAGCCGTGAAAAGCAGGCAATGCTTCAATATATCATGTGGATTTAAATGACTGATGGTCATAAAGCAGTTTTGGGGATGTACCAACACATGCGGTTCCTGCAGTAGATGCTATGTATCCTGGTTTGCAGTGGCATCTGTAAGAGCCCATCATGTTGATACAAGCGCCATTGGCACAGACATCTGGAATTAGTTTACACTCATCTATATCTGTGAATAAATAAAAGATTTACTGACAACTGAAATCTTAAAGACAGCATAAATAGGACAAGGCAAAAGGTTTTTATTTTCTGTTGAGATGTACAGTCAGAATTATTAGCCCGCCTGAATTATTAGTCCCCGTTTATTTTTTTGCCCAATTTCTGTTTAACAGAGAAATTTCTCAACACATTTTTAAACATAATAATTTTAAGAACTCATTTCTAATAACTGATTTATTTTATCTTTGCCATGATGACAGTTAATGATATTTGACTAGATATTTTTCAAGACACTTCTATACAGCTTAAAGTGACATTTAAAGGCTTAACTTGGTTAATTAAGGTAACTAGGCAGGTTAGGGTAATTAGGCAATTTATTGTATAACGATGGTTTGTTCTGTAGACTATGAAAAAATATAGCTTAAAGGGGCTAACAATTTTGACCTTAAAATGGTTTTAAAAAATTTAAAAACTGCTTTTATTCTAGCCAAAATAAAAAAAATAAGACTTTGTCTAGAAGAAAAAATATTATCAAACATACTGTAATAATTTTCTTGCTCTGTTAAACATCATTTGGTAAAAATGTAAAAAAGAAATGAAAATTCAAAGGGGGGCTAATTATTCTGACTTCACCTGTATATTTTAGTAAAAGAGCTTATTGAATAAAATGTTTAAAGGAACACTGCAGTTTTTTATGGAAAAACAAGTCACCTAGGGTTAAACAGGTGAATTTGACCATTTTTTAATCTATTTAGCCAATCTCCAGCTCTGGTGGGAGTGCTTATATTTTAGCTTAGCATAAGTTATTGAATCAGATTAGACCATTAGCATTCCGTTCACAAAATACAAAATAGATCATTTTCCTATTTAAAGCTTGACTCTTCTGTAGTTACATGGCTTACTAAGACTAATGGAAAATGAAAAGTTGATATTTTCTAGGTCAATAAGGCTAAGAACTTTACTCTTATTCCAGCGTAATAATCAGGGGACTTTGCTGTGGTACCATGGCTGCAGCAGGCATAATGATATTATCAAGCCTGTGGATTATTTTCAGGTGCTGCATAATTTATTATATTACAGTGATATAGAGAGTTAAACAATTAATCAAATCCATCGATGCTAAGTTAAGCTAAAAGTGCTCCTGCCAAACTCAGTGATGGGCTGAATGGATTTAAATACTGTAAAACTCAACTGTTTAACTCTTGGGGAGTTGAGCCTATTTCCAACAAAAGGTGGAGTGTTCCTTTAAGGTAAAGACTTGATTTTGTCCTTGCGTAATTGATTGGCTGGTTGTCATTTCTCTTTCAGTCCCATACTAAATAAATCAAGGAAAATCTTAATAATACATTGTTTAAATGTCTTTGTTGCATATGTTCCATGAATTTACTATAGTAACTACAATTAATTGCATGCATCTGATCATAAACTGTAACAAGCAACCTTAAAATAAATTGTAACCAAACTCTCTTTCTAATTGAGGTCTAAGTGTTTCTGAGCTAATGATCAAATTCTCACCATTTGCAGACCCTCAAGTGACTCCAAACCTTAATGTTTTTTTCTTTTGCGTTTAAAAACAAAAGAAGACATTTTGAAGAAGGTTGGAAACCGGTAGCCATTGACATGTATAGTAAATGGTTACAAGTTTACAACATTCTTTAAAATATCTTTATATATTATATTACACAGAAGTAAATTCTAAAATAACAAAAATATCTTTAATGTGTTTTGTGTACTTTTTATATTGTATTATGATATTATTTATTCCTTAATTTTTTAGATAATTTTTTAAATTGCTAGTAGCTGGCACTCACTGACTAGTATTTTCATTGTATTTTTCCATTCATAGTATTTTTCTTCCTATTATGGTAGTCGATGGGTCTAGCAACCAACATTTTGTCTTTTGTATTCAACAGAAGACAAAAAACCCATAAAAAAACATGTGAGAATAAATATGAGGAATTTTTTTTTTTTTTTAGTGGAACTATGCCTTTCATAAGGTGACCGTACTGACTGACCTGTTCCGTCTATGGCGTATCCATGACCATATGGACAGAGTTTTTTGTAGTTGGCAGTGGCAGGCAGAGGGCAGAGCTCACACTGATCCCCCCACCCATGACCTCCATTACAGCAGCACTGAGACCTGCTGACAGGAACACGACTGCTGGACGACATCTGACACATGGTGTGCAGAACTTCAGTGAAACAGAAGCCTTTCCTGTAATCTGAGAACCAGACATCAGCACAAATTAATTTACATCATAACAGAGACTTGTATTGTACAAATATTCACATATAGTGCACCAAACAGTGGTGAGTAACATATCCCACACTCCCTTTGAGTACGGAACAAGGGGCAAAAATTATATAGGCAAAATGTTAAGTTTTTAGGTTTGAATTTCGTTCATGTCATTATTAACAGGATTACAGGATTTATAGCATTTATGCAGTATTTATCATAGTTCAGCATTTACTAATGCGGTATTATAATACAAAGTTGTGCTTTTAAACATTAGTTATTAATAGCTGCATAGTGAGTTAGCAAAAACTGTGGAGCCAAATCAGTCTCAAAATTAATACATTTATAAAATAAAATTCATACATCTGCAACACAATACACATTTACATTTAGTCATTTAGCAGACGCTTTTTTCCAAAGAGACTTACAAATGAGGACAAGGAAGCAATTTACACAACTATAAGAGCAACAATGAATAAGTGCTGTAGGCAAGTTTCAGGTATGTAAAGTGTAAGAAGCAAAACATTAGGAATTTTTTTTTTCTGTAATACAGTTTGCGGTGGAGCCAGAATGGCAATTGCAGATTAGGAAGGAAAGTGGAGACTAAATAGTTGAGTTTTTAGTCGTTTCTTAAAGACAGCAAGTGACTCTGCCGTTCTGATGCAGTTAGGGAATTCATTCCACCAACTGGGTAGATTGAATGCGAGAGTTCGAGAAAGTGATTTCTTCCCTCTTTGGGATGGAACCACGAGGCGACGTTCATTCACAGAACGCAAGTTTCAGGAAGGCACATAAATCTTCAGAAGTGAGAGCAGATAAGAAGGAGCAAAGCCAGAAGTCGCTTTGTAAGCAAACATCAGAGCTTTGAATTTGATGCAAGCAGCAACTGGCAGCCAGTGCAAACGGATGAGCAGCGGAGTGACATGTGCTCTTTTAGGTTCATTAAAGACTGCAATGTGACTGCAAAAAGATCCAATGAACAGCTGTTGCTGGATGCTGCTGTTGCAATGGAACATTCTATTAAGTGTGGCCTCTTGGTCAGTCTAAGCTCTTTGGTAATACATAAGTCTAACTCGTAAATTAAAAATGCCTTTCAAAAATACACAAATCTAAATAATTCGATGAAAATATTTATGATTTTTACTTGTGAATTCCCAAACTCTGTATTGTATTTAGGAATTGTTTTTGAATTTATAAATTGGATTTTGTAGATGTGAATTGTGCTTTGCATGTATGAATATTATTTTGTAAATGTATAATTTATTATTATGTATTATCTGGCTCCATAAAAAACTAACAATGGACAACTTTGTATTTATTTACTAATGTTAACATTATGTATAAAACATGTTAAAAATTAATAAATACTGTAACAAACGTATTTTTTATTGTTTGTTCATTTTAGTACATACCATTAACTTTAATGAAAACTTTTCAAGTTCAAAAGGATTGAGAGGTTCAGTGGAAAGTCTTTACACAAGGTCAGAAATAAATTTAAGGAAGACAGCTGGGTAATAAGCATTATTAAAAGAACTTCAAACCAGCACAATAAAATGCGTTGAACCAAAATAAAGTCAAAACAATATAAACTAAGTTTCTTTAAGTTAAGTTTCTCAAACTTTCATTCCTCATCATATCTTGCTGAGAGGAATAAAAATGTATATACCTTAATGTAAAAAAATATAATATTATTTTGACCCACATTTATTTTAGCACTCCAAAGCTTATGTAAAGATGGTAGGTAATTTCAAACTTATAAATCTCTTAGTACTTCGTAATCACATGTAATACATACTGCATATAATATTCACAGTACATAATATATACAGGTACAATACTGTATGTACAAAATATAAAACATAAACTTCCTATTAAAAATAACTAAAAGGTTACAATCTCTTTCCTTTTAAAACTCAAACTAAATTTTGAAAAGTGCAAAACATTACAAACTACTGATGAAATCTTGAGTGGGCTGATGGTTAAACTGAAAGTTGGAGGCCGGAGATCATTTGTTCTTATGTTGTATTAATGTTTGTTGCATCAACTGAGGCTAAAAATATACCATCATTAAATCATCATGTGTAATACATGAATGAACTACTGAAGTAATTTAAAAGATTTTAACAGTTAGGTAGACAGTTGTAATATTTAATTTGCAACAGTCTCATAGCTCTAAAAGGGATTATTAGATAATAGTTTTACAAAAGAGATACAGTTAATGTTTTTTTTTCCAACAAGGGATATATTATTCATTTGCATGCCTTCAATTCGAGCACTGCAATTATATTTAGAGAGAAAAAAAAAACTCAAGAGTTTTACCAAGACATTGTGTGGCTGATGAGTCCGTTTTGAACCCAACACCACATTCACAAGTGTAGCTGCCAACAGTGTTCACACAACGGCCATTTTCACAAACACCAGGCTGAGTCAAGCATTCATTTTCATCTGTAAGGAGAAAAAGATTTACACAAAACACGTAGACCATTAAAAGAGATGTTCTTTTCCAGTCTACTGTGAACCAAGTCTAGTTCGTTAACCCTGCCATTTCTATGCCCCAAAAACTAATTACATTCCTAATAACACTGTAAAGTAATGCTCTTTAGACCCCTAATCGTTTAGCATATACTGTACACAGTAATTGTGTTCTGTGTTTATTGTGTGGAACTTTGTTATCATGACTAATTATTTGCTTACTAATGCAACTGTTAAGTAAGTAAAAAAAAAACAAATAAACAAGCAAACAAACAAACAAACAAACAAACAAATAAATAAATAAATAAATAAATAAATAAATAAATAAATAAATAAATAAGGGAAAGAAAAACATATAGCTGGTCAGTTTAAGATAGGCTATTCCATAAAAAACACTTTTGCAGGCTCAAAACAATAGTGTCATATCTAAATAAAATAGCCTAAGCTATATAGAAATCATTTAAAGAATTACAAATATTGTATATAATAAAATCACATTAAACTAAAAAAACTATTTAAAACAAACAAAAGCTATAACAATATATGTATACATAAATTAAACCGCATCAAGCCATTAAACTTTCATTTCACAAAGGCTTATCTGAAAAAAACAACATCAAACAACAAAGGAGTTTTGAAATATTTTTTATAAAGTATTTGAATACGTTAATATTAATCAAATCGTGCAAACAGAGCATTTTTTGGGTGAGTGAAACCAGAAACTACCTTCGTTTCATCCAGTCCTGCGCAGTGCTGCTTTATAAACGCATTGGGGAAAACTGTACGTAAAAAATGTCCTAAAATAAATGTTTATGTTTTATGTGACGTGGAAAATTTAAAAATGAAATTGTAAATTCATTCATTTATTCATTTTCTTGTCGGCTTAGTCACTTTATTAATCCAGGGTCGCCACAGCGGAATGAACCACCAACTTATCCAGCATGTTTTTACGCAGCAGATGCCCTTGCAGCCGCAACCCATCTCTAGGAAGTGATATTGTAAATGTAGACCT
Organism: Danio rerio; assembly: GCF_052040795.2. Taxonomy (NCBI): domain Eukaryota; kingdom Metazoa; phylum Chordata; class Actinopteri; order Cypriniformes; family Danionidae; genus Danio; species Danio rerio. Next base: position 18,276,485 of record NC_141030.1, read on the forward strand.
TTATTAGTGGATATATAGCTGCTGAGCGCAACAAAATAGGCTATATTTCATTACTTGCTCTTATGTCCTAAAACAACACTTTCCTATACTTAAGATAACTGAATATGCAACAACCTTAAATTATTCTGGTAAATAATTAATAAAGAGGAATTACCTATTAAGTGTCATATAGCCTAGTTTGCTGCTGGGTCATCCCTCTGTTATTGGCGAGACCACTTGATGCACAATGCCAACAGTCAGTCGGCGAGTAAACAAATATAATGAATTAAAATACACAGGCCTGTCCGTATAGACATATAACGTCATTTTAATCATTTCGTGATGATGCGATTGTGTGTTTTATCTGCCTGCCTGATTCCCACTGAAGTGGGCGGGTTGTGTGACTTTTGATTTGGGGGACGGTCTGGGGGCGAGGTTTGCATGACGTGCTGCGAGATACTAGCCAAAAAGTGGAAACGCGACATGATTTCGGCCTCACTGCTCGACCTCCCGGGTGATTGGCCCAGCCTGGCCCGATAAAACCCCTGGCTTGCACTGGCCTGACAGTGGAAATGCGGCTAATGATACCAAACACAACACCTGGGCAACGAAGTAGTGGCTTCGTAAGAAGCATTTCAAGGTCCTGGAGTGGCCTAGTCTCCAGATCTCAACCCCTTAGAAAATCTTTGGAGGGAGTTGAAAGCCTGTTGCCCAATCTGCATAGAGGAATGGGCCAAAATATCAGCAAGAGTGTGTGAAAATCTTGTGAAGACTTACAAAAAATGTCTGACCTCTGTTAATGCCAACAAAGTATTGAGATGAAAATTTGTTATTGACCAAATTGCAAATAAATTCATTAAAAATCCCACAATGTGATTTTGTCTCTAATAGTTGAGGTATGCATTTGATGAAAATTACAGGCCTCTCTCATCTTTTTAAGTGGAAGAACTTACACAATTGGAGACAGAGACACAATACTTTTTTGCACCACTGTACCTTCTCCATAAAACTTCCACTCAGAGGTCACTCAGGCCAGAACACTGAACCATTTCATTGCCATGTACTGTGCTAAAATCAGTCACACACTAATGCGTTAAAATAGGATTTCACAATTTCATTAGTGTCCACCCATCTGCAGTGTGTATGATTAGGATTTGCATGTCTGGATTCATAACGTACTCAAACTGATTTCAAACTGTGTATTTGTTGAATTCTGTGTATTAAAAACAAATGCTCTTTGTGTTCAAGACAAGTTTGTGGTTGTTCTCCATTTCTTTCACTTTTTCAGATAAAGAAAAATGCAATTTCGTAAACATATGATTGTGTGCATGAAATTAGACTTGTTTTTTTTTTTTGTTGCTTTTTGCGCCTTGTTCACAAAGTTTACTGAGTTCACCACACAGATACAGCTGTCAATAAACTGATTTTTTATTTATTTTCGCTTTGGCGACCCCTGATAAATAAGGGACTAAGCCTAAGAAAAATTAATCAAAGAAAATTGTTCATACTTACAGTAGTTCACGTTCATAAATACATCAACTAACATGAACTAATGGACAAATATTTTAAAGTGTTACCAGTATTTCTCTATTAGTATCTTTTCTCTATTAGTATCAGTTAAAAAAATAAATTTTACCTTGACAGGCCTCATCACTCATCCTGCGGATCATACCGGCCGGACAAACACACATAAATGTGCCAATTAGGTTGCTACATTCCATTCCTCTGGAGTCACAGTTATGAAGATCTTCTGCACACTCGTCTACATCTGTATATAAAGGAGATCCCATGGTTTCAGTAGGTTTCATGAAGTCAGATTTAAACTTTTATGAATGAAATTTCAGACTCATATGAGGCTAAACACTAAAGATTTTCTAGTAGCCCATTTAAAAAGGTAATTCATTCATTTTAAATAATGTGTTGCTATATGTTCTACACATGGCCGGCATTATGGGCACAGGCCGTCAGCACTTGGGGGCACTTTGGTGTGGGGTATGGTTGATTTTAGAGAGTCTATTTAGGCTAAGTGAAAATAGCGTATAAGCTAGTTAAGTGATTCACGACCACCACTGTTTGATTGACAGAGACAGACGCGACTCGATCATAAACCTGGTTCAAATTCAGCGTCTGATGAACACGTTGTTCTTTTTTCCTCACAACACATCAGATTTTGCCTTCTCTTCATCACGAGGAAGACAAGTAGGAATCATTAATAAGTGTGTGTATTATGGAAGACTCAGATTCATAGAACTAGATTGGAGAAGTGTTACATCCAAATCATGCATTATAAGTTTGTGGAAGTTATACATTAAAAATAACCTTTAATAAATATATTTTAGTACTGCTTCGGTGAACTTAAATAAGTATATTAAAATCCATTAATTTTCACTAGTTTTATTAGCATTTTTTTTTTCAAAGTTAAATCTTTGTAGACTTGAAATGCATGTACTGTATATCATTTATTTTAAAAAATGCAAGCAATTCATTATAGGTTAATATTATTTAAAAACTATTATATTAATCTTATTTTTTTATTCAACTTTAGGGGTGCGGCCGGGTAGGAGCCTACAAGACATTGTACCCAGGGGCCTTTGAATTCTTAATCCGGGCCTGCCTATACATAATGTTTCTTTAAAAAAATCTTTAAAAAAACTATAATAAACTAAATGGATGTACAACAGTTTGTCCAGGTCAGTGTCCCCACCAGGTAGCTATAAATACATTATTTTATTCTAATGTCATTGCGAGGAAGATGAACTATATTGGTTAAAATTGTAACTTTTGTTAAAAAATCTACTGAGATGGATTGTTGGCAACTGGAGGGGTGTTGGCTCAATTTGGTAGCTTTACCCAGAGATAGGAAAATTAAGTCTTGATTTAAGACCTACAACACAATATCTAAGTGCATTTAAGACTTTTAAAGGCCTTAAACTTTTTTTGTTTCTGCAATTTAAAACCTTAAAGAGCCCTGTGGACAACAATTCTATTAAAACCTACATTTACCTATACTGTGATCTGTGTAAGTTTAGAAAAGTTATATTGTTAAAATCATTGATTATTAATGATATTTTATACCTTGACACATGCGTCCATCCTCTCTCAGTGTGTAACCAGATGGACAGCTGCATTCATAACTCCCGAAAGTGTTGATGCAGCGAAATGCACAGAGCAGAGGATTCTGACCACATTCGTTCACATCTGGACGATCAAAAATAATACACAGTCAGTCAAAGATAGAGTTTGAATGGTGCTAAATCAGACAGATAAATGACAGATAAAAATCAGCTATCATGTGCAATAATTATAAATTGACTTACTTTGAATCGTTTATTTGTTTGCTACATTTAAATTATATTTATTTCATAGAGGCTTTCAATAGAAAATATTGATACTGAAAGGGTGAGTTCACCCAAATCTAAACATTTTGTTAGCAAGTACTCTAATGTTGTTTCAATCCCCTGAGACATTTGTTCATCTTTAGAACACAAATTAAGATATTTAGATGAAATTAGGAAACAAATATATTCTCAAAACATTCCATGTGACTTCCGTGATAATGCAGTTTTGCAAGAACATATTTGTTTGACAAAATCAATGTTTTCTATTCCACGTCAGGTCAGGGTACACGTATACTACGACCAATACCACGTATTTGCCATTAGAGTCAGCAGTGCAACACAAGAGTCATACTGCCCGTAGTAAACACAGACCCTGACCTGATGTGGATGACAATGGCAAAAATAAATTTAGTTTTTGCCACAAAAAGTTGAATAACTGACAGTTTGACAATATTTAAAAAATAAATAAATAAATAAATACACATTTCATTACATTACATTTTTGGTTTCTTTTCTGGATTTTTTACATCTTGGGACCTTTGCTGGGTATCACTTAAGTTTAGATTACAATTCACTGTAGTAACAAACCATTAAACTAACACTACTAGCTTAATAAACTACTAATTAGCTGTTTAATAGGTAGTAATGTAGAAGTTGGGTTTAGGATTTTTGGTAGGATTAGGGATGCAGAATAAGATCATACTTTATAACTACTAATGAACAGTTATTATCTTAATAATAGCCAAGTAATAAGCCAGTTAACTGAATTAATGATTCACTGAATTTACATTTTGTAATCTAAGTGGTTGCAAACAATTTATATGGGCTGAATTTAAACAAACAAATTCAGTTGAAAATTACTAAATTTAATTAGTTTAAATTCAGCCCAAATAAATTGTTTGCAACCACTTACCTTCAAAAAAAAAAAATTAAACCCAGGCTTATTACTGATACGTACCCCTGTATAAAATTCTGGACAGCGTGAAATACATCTTAAGAGGTACGTCTTTTTTGCAGTTTTTTTTTGTTTTCGCGAGTCCACCAGAGGCTGCTGTGTACGCTTTTTTGGACCTCAAGTTTCTCTCACGAATGCCATTCGCATTTGCTCTTCTTACTTAAATCCACCAAAGGCCGCTGTCGACCAACTGACACTGACTGACTGACCGATAACCCCACACACTCCCTCCCTAAACCCAACCGATAGTGTTTTCAAAAGAAATCCAGAAAAAAGTCCCTCAAAAGTTTTCAAAAGTCCTCTCAGCCGCCTAATCTTACTACGTTTTCAGATGTAATCACGTTCTCGCTGTTTTTTTTACATGTTTTTATTTAAGTTTTTGTCTTTTTTTGTTTTACCTGCTTTCTGGAACTGTTCTTCACTGGACTCGAACCCTGTCGTCACAGTCAACTCCTTTTTGCCCCTCAAGTCCGCCAACAATCAGTTGAAGTCAGAATGATTAGCCCCCCTTTGAATTTATTTTTCTTTTTAAAATATTTCCCAAATGATGCTTAACAGAGCAAAGAAATGTCAAACAAAAGTATGTCTGATAATTTTTTTTTCTTCTGGAGAAAGTCTTATTTGTTTTATTTTGGGTAGAATAAAAGCAGTTTTTTTAATTTTTTATAAACCATTTTAAGGTCTAAATTATTAGCCCCTTAAGCTATATATTTTTACAATAGTCTACAGAACAAACCATCGTTATATAATAACTTGCCTAATTACCCTAACCTGCCTAGTTAACCTAATTAACCTAGTTAAGCCTATAAATGTCACTTTAAGCTGTATAGAAGTGTCTTGAAAAGCATCTAGTAAAATATCATGTATTGTCATGGCAAAGATAAAATAAATCAGTTATTAGAAATGAGTTATTAAAACTATTATGTTTGGAAATGTGTTAAAAAAAATCTCTCTGTAAACAGAAAAAAAAAAAAAACGGTGGGCTAATAATTCTGACTTTAACTGTATATGTCGAGCTACTGGGCAAATCTGGTAACAGCTTAAAAGCTGTCCACATGGAGGTAAGCGGTCAGCTGGTCGCGCAAAAAGAAACTGAAGCCATCGGCAGCATCGTACCATCCAGTAGTGTTTGTTTTAAAGACAAAATAGAGCCATAATTAGCTCTGGCTACATAATTCGCACTCTCCAGAAATGTATACGGGGGTAAATTTCCACATCTGTCTGTGTTAATTTTTTTCTTTGTAAATTCAGTGTTGTTAATGGCATGAATTGTGACCTAAACTAAAGTGTAACCCCATTGCTGTCTACATAAGCACTGGGGTTTCATCTAAAATATCTTATGTTTTGTTTTGTTCTGAAAAACAATGTCACACACAAGCTTTTTTTAGTGCATCTGAAGGTTTTTAAATAAAGCAGTCGCATCAGATGTTTTTGTCAGTTGACCTTCACAGCTCATCATCGGTCCAGGCTCAAATCCTTCTTCACACAAACACTCAAATGCCCCGATTACATTGGAGCACGTGCCGTTTCCACATGGGTTTCTCACTGAACATTCATCGATATCTGTAAAAACAGAGAGATCAAAAAACTGGCTGAACAAAAGATCGTCCTTCAACAGTCACTAAATCAGTTGTGAAATAATTAGCACTTCCTAACGCTATTCTGCTAACTGCTTGTATCGAATACGTGCCACAATAATGAATTTCTGTTATCTGACTTTTATTATCTGACTGTTCATCCTTGTAAAGCGACTTAGATACAATGTACATTATATAAAGCCCTACTATATACAAAATAAAGGTGACTTGTCAAAACACAATGGCTCAATGGGCTAATAAAATGTCAGGCTTATATCAGTGGAGAAACAAGCTCCTGAGCACTATGAAGAGATCTAAATACTGTCAGTCATTTGCACACAAAAAGTGAGTCATTCGGTTACAAATAAGTATATAAATATAGTAGTTGCTGATTTCTGGAGAGCAGAATTTCAGCATTATGCAAATAAGAAGTGGCATGATGCAGGCAGTACCTACCAATACTATAGTGTATATATACAGTATGCACACACGCACGCACGCGCACACACACACACACACACACACACACACACACACACACACACACACACACACACAAACACACACACACACACACACACACACACACACACACACACACACACACACACACACACACACACACACACACACCTCGTCACCTTGGAATTATAAGGTTCTATCTGCGTTCTAAATGATTTTGAGATATTGAGCTTCAAAGTATTTGTAACACTTCTCTTTCATACATTAACATGACAGAGGCACTATGTACTCTGAAGGTAAATTAGAAAAATTCTCTTATATTTGCAAATTGGGGTAAAATGCAGGGCAAATGCAGATAGAACCTTCCAATTATAAAGGAAGGTATATTAAGTAAATTTCCGCTTGAAGTTATAAGGTTCTATCATTCATTGAAGTATTAGTTTTAAAGAAATACAATCACAAAAATATAAACTGGTGTTGTAACAATATGTTATATGCTTGAGAAAGTTAATTTTTTGCTTTCTATAACATTTATCATACAAGGCTTTGCTAAACATTTTATCCAGTGCACATGTTATTTTTATGTAATTAATATGGTAATATTTATTGAATGATATGATTTAAATTAATTATTGGGTTATATTTATCGAACTAAATTTATTGAAATGTCTCATGAATTAAATTAAGTACAGTATTTGTGGTTATTCATTAATTATTAATTAATTATTTGTAATTAGTGACCAATAATTGATTAATATCAAATTTGAAGACTTTCAAAAAAAACAGATAAAGAGCAAATCAGTTTAATAAACACTAAAAAATGTTTCCCTAAATATATATATACACAATTAAAAATATTTCACATTTATTATATACATTTTTTAAATAACTAAATGAACATTTCATCTTGATGTCAAAAAAAGCTTGTAAAACTTCACATTTGCACACACCTTTTCAGTTTCAGGTTTTTTCTCAATTTTGCGTGGTGCGGCATTTAGTCAACTCTGAACTTTTGGTGAAAAAACCTTTAACAGCCAAGTTAGAGTTCGACTTTGTCGATAAAACCTTTTGTTTTTTTTTAAATAAAAAGTCCTAAAATGTAAACAACTTATACAAAAACTTAATTTAAATAAGCTGTCATTTAATAAGAATATGTGAATAACTCAATTTTGAAAAAATGTCAGATAGAACCTTAATCATGATTTATATACAGTTGAGGTTAGAATTTTTAGCCCCCCCCCCCCCTGTTTATTTTTTCTCCAATTTCTGTTTACCAGGGTTAAGAACATTTCTAAACATAATAGTTTTAACAACTCATTCCTAAAACTGATTTATTTTATCTTTTACATGAAGACAGTAAATAATATTTGACTAGATATTTTTCTAGACACTTCTATACAGCTTAAAGTGACATTTATAGGCTTAACAAGTTTAATTAAGTTAACTAGGCAAGTTAGGGTAATTAGGCAAGTTTTTGCATACCAATTGTTTGTTCTATAGGCTATCGAAAAATATATAGCTTAAAGGGGCTAATAACTTTCACCTTAAAATGGTGTTTAAAAAATTTAAAACTGCTTTTATTCTAGCCAAAATAAAACAAAAACTTTCTCAAGAAGAAAAAAATATTATCAAACATACTGTGAAAATTTCCTTGCTCTGTTAAACATCATTTGTGAAATATTTAAAAAAGAGAAATAAAATTCAAAGGGGTGCTAATAATTCTGACTTTAACTGTATATATGTATGTATTTTTGCATGACACTCTACACTAACAATGCTTAAACCACTGCCAGTCACAACGTGTCAGTCATGTTGATATATAAACACATATGTATTTACAACTATGGTGATATTTTTCATCTGTGGAAGATAAAAGAAGATAGTATGAATGTTGTTTTTAACCACGTTTTTGTGATTATCCATGAATATCCACACAACAAATATACTCTAAATAGCTCCATTATTATTTCTTATCTCATCACATTAAATTATAAATTACATAAAGCACATACAAATACCATAAAAAAATTAAATAGTTAAACTAGTTGATTAATATGTTGGTCATTTTGAATTATTATCAAAAAATAGTTAAACATTATATTTTCAGGAACTTGTGCCTCATCTTACACTCTTTCATGCTGGAACTTGTTAAAATTTTGTGAAAAGTAATGCCATTTCAGACAATGTGACACAGACAAATGCTGTTAGGTCACTATTGCTGTTTTGGTAATATCTATGTTTGTTACAGCCAACGTTTAAGTATCTTTTTTTAGACTGATACAACTTGAGTCTGAGTAAATAATTTTTAAAAAGTTCTTGAACTAAATATTTTGTATACAGTACATCCAAACAAAAGTACTTTTGAAGTTACAAATAGGTTTTTTTGAACTTTTCTTTTTGTTTGTATTCTTACCATCACAATGTGTTCCTGTGTAGTCAAGAGTGTACCCTGCTGGACACTCACAGCGAAAGGAACCATCCATGTTGATGCAGCGTCCGTTTACACAGATCTCTGGATTCTCCACACACTCGTTTAAATCTGAAAAACAGTGATACAGCGTGTGACATTTCTGCATGCTAAATCTGTACAGCTCCAATTTGAGGACTAAGTATTTAAAATATGAAAAAAATAGTTCACCTCAGTATTTTTAATGGATTTTCTGCGCTCGCCTGCTAATCCTAACGGTGCTGGCAGTTACACGGTCCTTCATCTTGTTTTAGGTCTGAACTAGAGCCCTGCACGGGCCTTAAATCTAAGCCCTATAGCCTGGCCCTGGCCCGAGATGCACAGGCTGTAGCACAGCCTTTGTCCAACAGCTCATCAAAATGTTTGTCCCGAGCCGATCCGAAGCTCGTTTTTTTCCCTGCCAAACAGTTTATACTGTTACAGCCATTAAAATAGATCAGATTTGTATTTAATAGAAAATGGATCTTTTTTTTCAGAATAATTTAGAGAAATGTTTGTTTTTTTAAATGAAAGATTTAGTTTAAGTGACATTGATATTCAAGCAGTATGTTGTCCACAGTGAGTTTACTGAATTTAACCCAGTGGCACCAGCAGCCGTACGGCTATACACACTGCGCATACCTACCATGAGAGGGCGCGAATTAATGCAACTTTTTTATTTATTTATTTATTTATTACATAATTTAAATTGATTATTAAACAGTATACACTACGATATATTGACAAAGCATAAAAAAAATAATAAGAATAAATAAAGGTATGCTATGTGTGTTTTTTTTTAATTCTTTTGTTATTGAACATTTTGATTTTGAACAAAGCCCGAGATTCACCCAACAAAATATGTCAAATAAAATAAAAACAGTAATACTGTACTAATAAGTACAAAATCAGGATTGAACATAAATGATACAGTCTCTCTCATATTTGACCAAAATTGTACAGTTTTTTTACAGGCTCCATTTATTTTGGCAGTGGTGTATTCCAGACTAATAATGTCCAATAGATAAGAGCCTCCAGGATAGAACGGTGGGAGCAGATGGATCCAGCCATAGTTTCAGGATTGTTTTTTTTGCAGCAACCTTTTTTGGTTGATAGATAAGGAGAGGGATAATTCGTCCAGCATAAGAAAAAGCAATGGGTCGCATTGTATCTGAGTTTCCATTAGTTCTGATAAAAAGTCTTGTACCTTGGTCCAGAATAGTGCAATTTGGGGACATCCCCAGAACATATGTATATAAGTATCTTGTGTAGAGTTGTTGCATAAGTGACAAAAGGGGTCTGATTAGCGTTTGTGTGTTTTAAAGTGTGCATGTATTTGCATGGTAGGAGATAAAAAAATATTGGCTTTAGTTTTGCTGGCGTTTTTTTTTCGCTCACTAAAACTTACAATTTAGATAGCTATTGTTTAAAACAAGGTTAAAAATGAGTGAATGCTCTTTAAAACAGCTAAACTTTATTGAAATATTTACAAATATTTATCCCACATGAGGTGGAAACCGCAGTATCATCAGCATCTGAGCCGGGGGAACTCCAGGCTCAGCCCGTGTCTGTTTCATCAGAGAATTCAGATCTGCCAGCTGCGCAGCCTCCTCGCATGGAACCGCTACCATTTAAGGTGTTCTAAACTGTTTTAATTTCATTTACGATAGATTATTATTTTATTTGACAAACCAGTTGGTGTTTTGCGCTGAAGCATATAGCGGATTTGTTTTGATGCACTTTACCTCAAATGTTATTTGTTCTTCTATTTTATCTAGTAGATAACTGACTAACAAAAATATATAATAAAACTAAGAGGCAAACTATCTGAAATTTGTTTTAAAAATAATTTTTTTCTAAGAAATATTCTTCTTCTTCTTTGGCCTTAGTCCCGTATGATTGTGGGGTCGGCTCTTTGGAACAAGCCATTTTAGACTTTTTTTTACATATTCCGGCCGGCCTGTCGAATGAGCTTGTCACCCTCATACACTACAGACAATTTAGCCTACCCAATTCACCAGCAGCATGTCTTTGGACTGTGGGGGAAACCGGTTCTAAGAAATATTACGAATTATAAAATTTTAATAATACGAATTATATTTTTGTTTGAGACCATCCACAACTGTACAGGTGGATGATTGTTTTGGTCAATGGAAATTAGGGATTTAATTAATGCTTCACTACCACAATCCTCTGTCATATATTTGCTATTTTTTTGATATGTCATAATTTTATGAAATATGATTTTTCCTTGGTGCTGATGTGCTTTTATTACATTTAGATTTTAAACAAACTATATTAATAAGAAGACATATAAGAGTCTTATAAGAATACAGCATTTCCGTATTTATTAACTGCTTACTAATGTCTGTTAATTTAGTTAATACTTAACATATAATAAATTAACCATTTGCTCATTCCTAATAAATGATTCAGAATTACCAAATGTTAAAAACAAAAAAAAAATTGTTAATTACCAGTAATTAACAGGGTTTTCTATTTATTTACCGTTGTTATATTTGCATTGCAGGATCTTGATCTCTGCTCTATCAACTGTTGATGTTAAAAAAAACATTTTAACAAAGTGACTTTAATTGACATTTTAGTAGTTTAAAATAATATAATGTATAAGAAATAATAGAAAAATAAGTCACTTAATTACAACACCAACCAAGACAATATATCACTTCTTGTTTTTAAAAGTCACTTTTTTCTACTTTTTTAAGGGTAAAAGTTGTTGAAAAAAAAAATCAAGGTCCCACAATGGAATTCAAAACATAAATAAAATTAAAAGAGATAAAAAAATCTAAAAACAATCACAAAATACAAACAACAGATATTTTTTACAGTGTAGGACCTTTAGTCAATGTCTCTGTAAACTGTAAGTTCACTCATGTAAATTCAATAAAATAATGATGAATTAAATATGGCATCTAACCTGAATATGTTTAATAGAACCTAAAAGTGTTGTCCACAGTATTGCCTTTACCTACACGTGTGTCCCCAACACCAGGAATGATCCCATGACCAAACGGGCACAGATCCTGAAATGCTGCAGAAAACACAAAATAAGAAACTGTGACTATGATTTTAGGTTTGGTGTTGTGGTGGTATATTTGATGGTCATGGAAATCTCTGGTACCATCATGTTCTTTAGGGCACAGCTCACACGGGTCGCCCCAGCCCTCCTTGGCCATGATACTACAGCAGCACTTGGCTTTGGTGGTGTTAAACGCCTGCGGGACAGAGCACTTGCTGTTCTCAAAGCGTGTGAAACAGAAGCTCTCTCTGGTGTCTATAACACAACAAACAGCAGACATATTGTTACGTGGGGACATATTTCATTACTTAAAGGGCATATGAATATGAAGATTATATGCATGCTTATGACAACTGTCATAAAGTGTCATCCGATCAGTTATGTCCTTTTAAATGTAAAGGTGACATTGTTCGAGATGTCTTTGTTATGACAACTTGACACAACCAAATACATCATAGCCTATATTTGTCTTTGCCATGTCAACTTGATATTACCAATAGACCATAACTTTTCATAAATCTGGCATAAACATGATTGTCACAAAGCCATTATAATCGTGTCGTGTACATTTTTTCTGATAACTTTTTTCAATGGAATAATTTTATAACATTGTGATTAATATTTAATAATATTCAATTTGTACCAATGTAGTTGAGGTAAAAAATAAATAAATAAATAAATAAAAAAAACAAAAAAAAAACTATATATATATATATATATATATATATATATATATATATATATATATATATAATAGGATATATTTTATAATTACAATTGCCTCATGACAATCATGTTTAGGATAGATTGGTGATAAGTTTTGTTGTCTTGATAATGTCAAGTTATGTTGAATTTTCATAACAAAGATATCTCAAACAATGCCACATAACTGAGCAAATCACACTTCATGACAATTGTCAAAAGCATGATGAAAGTATCATGTGTCGTAAAATATCTTACGAACACCCACTTCAAGTAAAGTGTTCCCTTTATTACTACTAATTTTAGGTCGCAGACATATTTTCCCGTTTAAATGTATTAAGAGTGTGGGATGAATGTGATGAATTACCATAACATCTGCGCTTATCTTCTGACAGCACAAATCCTGGTTTACACACACACTCAAAGCTGCCCAGACTGTTGAAGCAGGTCCCATATGTGCAGATCCCAGGCTCCTCCGAACACTCGTTTACATCTGAAACACACATGTGTACATACCCATACTTCATTTTAATAAGCTCCTGTAATCATACTTTTATGTTCTTCTAAACTGCACAAAAAGATAACGAAGAGTCACAATGCATATGAATTGTGCACTATATTCAGCATATTGTATTTTCAAGTATTCAAGAACAGATTTCAATTCACTGTATATTAAATTCACAGACATTTCTGTCCCCTCAAATCAAAACCAAAAAAGGTGATGATGGAAGAATCATTCAGATCAGTTTTGCTGGTCAACCAGAAAACAAGCTATTTTAAAGATAGACAGGATGCCAAGTTTTAAAGTGAATCTTGACCTGTTTTCAAATAAGTTTATTCTTTTTTTATGCTTTTTCTTACCTTATTTTACAGTGTTTTTTCAATTTGTAGCTCAAACTTATTCAAATTCATACAAAATCTAAATGGCATGAAGATGTATTCTTTTAAAATAAATTCAACACTCTTTTAATCAAATTTTGAAATTTACATTTAATAATAAAGCAAGGGCTCTCCTTACGAAAACAGTGTATACTATTACAGTAGTGTTCTTCTTTTAAACTAAAACTAAGAAAGTATACTTTCAGTCTACTTTTGTGCTTTAGTTTAATTTATTTAATTTTTGGAAAAATAAGTTTATTCAAGAGAACTATTAGCAGGGCTGGATTAACATAGGGCTAGGTGAGGCTGAAGCCCCAGGGCCCACGGAAGAATGGGGCTGTTGATTGACTGAAGAATTAATTTGCGTTATGACGATGAAAACGCCTTTTTGCAATATGCTTTCTCTCGTCATAATGTGAAGTATTCCCTTAGGTTGCTGCTGCTGTTCAAAAACATTGATGCTGGTGCTAAACTGGGGCTCAGAATAATAAATAGCCCCTTTTAGTCATTCATACGGGTGATCAGATGTCTTAATTTTTCCCTCGACAGTCCCTTATTTCGGTAGGCTAACCAAGTAAAACAAAAAATAAAATTCAAACAGTCCCCATCATTGATTGACTTTTACATGTAGTAACAGAAGCTGGGACAGGCGGATACATGCTGAATGGACTCATAACTGAAGTGCAGTCTCGCCTGCGCTATGGTTACAGCTGGACTCAACAAACATGTGAAGTTTGCATGTTCTCCCTGCATTCGCGTGGGTTTCCTCCAGGTGCTCCGGTTTCCCCCACAGTCCAAAGACATGTGGTACAGGTGAATTGGGTTGGCTAAATTGTCTGTAGTGTATGAGTGTCTGATTGAATGAGTGTGTGTGGATGTTTCCCAGAGATGGGTTGCGGCTGAAAGAGCATCCGCTGCGTAAAAACGTGCTGGATAAGTTGGCGATTCATTCCGCTGTGGCGACCCCGGATTAATAAAAGGACTAAGCCAACAAGAAAATGAATGAATGAATATTTGACTGCTGGACTTCTCCATGATTGAGAGAGGGGGATACATTTGCGCAGATGTAATAAACATCAAACTTTTAATTTTTTTTAGACACTCATTATATGACAGAAAATGTACAAAATATACAAAATATGACAGAAAATGATGTTATATATAATTTACAGGTATAATTTATATTTCTAGGTTTTAATTTGGGGGCCCTCAGATTTCCTGTGGCCCCTAAGTGGCTGCTTATCTTGCTTATTGGTTAAATCTGCCCCTGTACCTACATCAAATGTGTTAACGATTAGCTAACTTTGCTAACTAATCTTAGTTTGGAAGAACTAATTTTTTGGTAGGTATATTCTAATTGCAGATCAAGTAGTGTATATATACAGTATGTGCCAATCTTATAGTATACGTAGTTTTCTTTCAAGTATATGCCAATGAAAGTTCATTATATGCTGGATGAGTTATATTAAAGTGTAGTTTATGTTTTGTGTTACAATCATTACTAATAAATTATGAGTATACTGTATATATAGTATATACATACTATTTCTGAGTAAAAAATATGTTGAATATTAACTTAATATATAGTAACTTTAAAGTGTTACACTTACAGTACATTCAAAGTATGCTTTTATATATACTCAAAGTGGGCCATTTTAGTCACAAGAGGTATTTAAGCAGTATACTTACAAGTATACTACAAGTAGAAATGTTAATATATGAAGTATGCTTTAACTACTTACATTACTTAAATATACCTAGTAAAATTCATTTAAAGTACAGTATACTTATTTTTCGAACGGGTAGCAGCCCTGTGGTAGCCCTGGCCAAGTTTACACCAAACATGTTGGAAGTCCTTTGAGCTCAACAAATGTATCAAAGAAATGTATAATAGTATGATATATAGTATAGAAAAGTATGACATTCAATGAAAGAATGTGCCCTTTTTTTACAATTTCTTTTTACCAAAGCTTAATCTTTCGGTTTTATGCTTAGAAACACAAATTTTCGCTACTTAAACCCTGTGCCGAAGCAGAAGCACTTGCAATTTAACTGTGCAAGCAGTGCACTTTCTGTTGCATTGATTTTAAGAGGACTACTGCAGCTCTGATTAGTGGTAATTTAGCTTGTTTATCATCCTGATTACTGCTGTACGTAGATACTGAAAAATGTTTGTCTAAGTTGGAACAGTGATTGCCTAGCTGAGGGCCAGAAAACCAGCTTCCCATGCCAGTCCACCAACACTCCTGTTTTGCATTCTGAGAACCAGCAAGCTATGCAAAACTGAGAATGTTCTGGAGTTCATATCATGTTCTTCTAATAAAAATCCCCATAGCATGCATTTGGCCAATTGCTTTATGTATAATTTACACAGGTGTATTCACTATTTTAACTACAAATAATGCATTTACTGAGATGTTATTCACGTTTGAATCATTCTGTTGTGTACCGTGACCTCTTGTTGGGCATCTTAAGAATCACTCTTACCTACGCAGTGATCACTCTGGACAATGTACCCATCAGGACAGACACATCTGAAAGAACCATCCAGATTCAGACAAGTTCCAGGAGCACATATCCCAGGAATGATTGTACATTCATTAACATCTGCATTATATAAAAGACAATAATGATATGGTCATAGCACTCCAGTCTAACAACATGTATATCTATTAGTGTACATATTATAGTGTGAATATTCATTTTGTTGTATCATTTTACAGCAATTTTACTTAAAACACATAAAAAAGGAAAATAAATACATTGTCATATTTGTAACATTTGTCAGACTTCAATCTAATCTTCTAAGTAACAGATAATATGTAACATCGATTACATAATCAAATTCTGTAATTGTGTTTTCATCAGGTTCGTTCCTCTGACCCCTTTAGATTAAATGAAAATTGGAAAGGTCAGGTTTTTCATTCAATATTTCATTCTAAATCAAGAGGATGTGCAATTTAAGAAAATAAATCAGTCCCATTTGTCACCTCTCAAACTGTTGTTGATCATAAAGGATCACCAACAGGACCACCTTTTACCCTGGCAAATGTTTATGCTCCCAATTACAATGACTCTACTTTTATTTTCTCCTTTCTGTCCTCTATTCCTAATATTCATTCACAACTACTTATAATGGCTGGGGACTTATGCCTCCCGCTCTTGATAGATCATCCAAAAAGATCCAAAATTTTATGCAAAAACAAAATGGTTTGTGTGATGCATTCCGCCACTTACATCTTTCTGAAAAGAAGTATTCATTCTTCTCTCATGTTCATCAAATGTATTCTCGCATTAATTATTTATTTTTAGACCATATTTAGACTTCCATATTTAAAAAAAAACTGTTCTTATCAAAGTATTGTAATCTCTGATCATGCACCAGTAATTGTGTTTTTATCTTCAAATTTTGTATGTATTATACAGTCCATTTTAGTTATACGCTGTATTATTCTTATTTTTCGTATAATTCGACTGCACTGTATTATTATTATTATTATTATTATTATTATTGGTAACACGTTTTATTTTGCTGGTCCATTTGAGTATTAGTAGGCTGTCTGCTTAATATCTGTTAATACTGCTCCTTCAACAGACATTTAACTGACAATAAGAAACTTTGCAAGTACATGTCAACTTACACTAACCCTAACCCTAACCCCAACCTGACAATCTACTGATAATCTAATGAGAATTAGTTGGCATCTGGATGCACTGTAACTTAAATTCAACAAACGGACCATCAAAATAAAGTCTGACCTTATAATTAATATGTAAACTACTATATAATAGCCTAAATCAGCTCACAAACCCCTGTGATACTTTCCAAGGGTAAAGTAAATTAAATGTACTACAATTGTTAAGCCTAGCACAGCATTTACTACATGATAACCCTTTTAATACCCATGGAGAATAATGTAAAGTCAATTCACCCATACAAGTCTTGCCATCAAAAGTGAGTTCATAACCTTCTCTACAGAGACACTGGAAGGAGCCCACATTATTGACACACCGACCATTCCTGCAGAGCTGAGAGTGAAAAACTGCACACTCATCGATATCTAAAGATCATACGAGAACAGGAAACATTAATAAGACAGTAGGCAAAAGAGACAGCTATACTGTACATAGCAAAAAGAGGCATAGGGAACGGCAAAAAGTATATACAGCTGAAGTCAGAATTATTAGCCCCCCTTTGAATCTCTTTTTCTTTTTTAAATATTTCCCAAATGATGTTTACCAGAGCGAGGAAATTTTGACAGTATGTCTAATAATGGAGAAAGTCTTATTTGTTTTATTTCGACTGGAATAAAAGTCGTTTTTATTTTTGAAAATCCTTTTTAAGGTCAAAATTATTAGCCCCTTCAAGCTATTTTTTTTCCGATAGTCTACAGAACAAACCATCGTCATATAATGACTTGCCTAATTACCCTAACCTGCCTAGTTAACCCAATTAACCAAGTTAAGCCTTTAAATGTCACTTTAAGCTGTATAAAAGTATCTTGAAAAATATCTAGTTAAATATTATTAACTGTCATCATGGCAAAGATTAAATAAATCAGTTATCAGAAATGAGTTATTAAAACTATTATGATTAGAAATGTGTTGAAAAAATCTTCTCTCCATTAAACAGAAATTGGGGAAAAAATAAACAGGGGGGCTAATAATATAAGGGGGCTAATAACTCTGACTTCAACTGTATTTAGGATGATTATTTATTGATTCCAGCTGAAATTTAAAAAGGTCATTTCAAATGAACAACTGTACTTTAAACATGTACTATAATACTGTCCATCAGTTGGAAAATGTTCCCACGAACTTTACCTGTACAGTAGTTATTAGTGGCGAGCTCAAATCCGTGATGGCAGATACAGTTAAATGATCCAACAGAGTTTTTACATGTGCCATTCCCACACGGCTGAGGTGAACATTCATTGACATCTACAGAAGATAAGAACACATCCTATAAACGTCATTACATACAATTGCTTTTGGTAAATTATTTCACCTCGAATGATGAAGTGGTGTAATTTAAGAGTAGGGCTGTAAAACATATCGTTTCAGCAATAGATATAGCAATGTGATCAGTCACATCGCAGGATATGCTGAGTTTGTATTTTAATTTATTATTTGCATGTGTTTTTGATGCCAGTGATTGTATAATGATTTTAAAAACATTCAGGAATAAGAAATTGTACCATTTGTGACCTTAACTACGATTTATTCTATTGAATTATTTTTATTTTCATCATACAGTTACTGTAATTGCATAACTTTGCTAATCACCAGCCACAGTGGCTAATAGATATCCAGTATTACTAGCCACTCACCATTTTCACTAGCCACAATTTTGTGGTTGGAAAAATATATTTTATATACATATGTTTGACTTTGACATGCTAAAATGACTTGATTTAGATTTTGTGTTATGTCCACATGCCTCCTCATTCATTTCACTTTTTTTTGTGACATAGAAAAAATAATTATTGCCATGTGTCTAAAATATGTACAGTAATCTGGCCTGGTTAAAGGTCCCAGATCACCAGTTAACTACACACACATGGGGACTTAATCTCATATTAAAGCAATGTTATTGTAAAAAATACCTATAAGCAAAAGAAAGCAGGTAAAAAAGATACTGTATGTGATAATGAAAGGATGATCACAGGCACACGGCTAATGTTTGGCCAATTAATAATAATAATAATAATAATAATAATTAATAAGTTAAAGCTAAACATTCTCAAATATAAATATTCAAACAGTTAAAGCAGCAACCGCTGCTGTTTACAAAATTATTATATATATATATATATATATATATATATATATATATATATATATATATATATATATATATATATATATATATATTTTTTTTTTTTTTTTTTTTTTTTTTAACTTAAACTCTTGAAAGCAGCAGGACTGTGGGTATATATATATATATATATATATATATATATATATATATATATATATATATATATATATATATATATATATATATATATATATATATATATATATATATATATATATATATATATATTCCAATATCAAGCAGCCATAATTCAGTGTTTTAATGACAAGCTTCACAAAAGACAGGTCCTGATGAAGTAGATGCAGATGTGAAAAGGTCTTACCTACACACATCCTGCGGTTTGGTGTTACTGTAAATCCGGTGTGGCACATGCACTCATACCCTCCTGGAATATCCACACAGTCACCATGACGACACACACTGGGTGTCTCCAAGCACTCATTACGATCTGAAAACCAGTGATCATGGAAACAGAAATATAGTCTTGTGAAATTCAGATCAACAGGGTTTATTACTTGGTTAATCTAAGCTGTAAAACATTTGAGGTCAGATTTGACAAAAATTGTAAATTTGCAAGACATGGCAACACTAATAAATGTATGGATGCAATCTGTGATCTACTTACAATGCACACATTAACAAGAATTTAGATTTTAAAAATTACAATCAGATGTGTTCACACACAAAATACATAAGTAATGCATAAATATGCTAAAATGCATATACAATATGGTCAGCTGCAAAAAGAACTATGTCCATCCTTTTTCACTAATAACAGTTAATACGCTGTGTTGGCATTGCTGTGTGGATTTTGCATGTTCTCGTGTTCGCCTGGGTTTCCTCCGGGTGCTCCAGTTTCCCCCACAGTCCAAAGACATGCGCTGAATTAAATAAGCTAAATAGGCCATAGTGTATATGTGTGAATGAGAGAGTGTATAGGTGTTTCCTAGTGCCGGGTTGCAGCTAGAAGGGCATCCACTGTGCAAAAACTTATGCTGGATAAGTTGGGAGTTCATTCTGCTGTAGTGACCCCTGATTAATGAAGGGACTAAGCCGAAAAGAAAATGAATGAATGACACTGTGTTGGGCTGGGCTATTAATCAAAATAAAATGGCAAACATGATTCATATCTGTGATTGCCATCTGCATCTTGTCAGGGAAGCATGGTTGTATGTTCAGTAGTAAATCTTCTCCGAAAGCCAGAAAGTTCTCTTGTGCAGAAGCTCCAACCATGAAGAAACCCAGAAAATCTCCAGAGCTTTGCATTAGAACAGAAGATTTAACTGCTTTGATTGATTAATGGCATGACTATGGAATCATTTAACACAGTGGTTCTCAAACTTTTTTCACCAAGTACACCCTCAGAAAAAAATTATCTCTCCAAGTACCACCATAATGACCAGTAATGAAATGAAGTAGCGTAGTTGGTCAAATTAAGCAGCTACAGCACTGCACAGTTCAAAAACGAAGCAGAGTCATATTCATTCACTGAAATTATATTCTATAAAAAAATATGAAGCTGATCAGTCGGTTCTTATCACATGACTCGCGGTGTGGCATTCTGAAAAGTTAAGATGTTTTCAACTGAGGACGCCTGGAATACGCAAGCGCTTCGTGCTGCAGCTCTTACTAATTCTGCTAGCCTGTGGGTTAAATTTTGGCCCTCAAGTGACCAAGATGTAACAAGAGAACATGGTCATTTTTCAAAATAAAACATTTTAAAAAATAAATGATTGTTTAGACTCAGATTACAAATAAAACTGAAATAATTAATGATTTTTTTGTGTGGTCCGGTACCAGTTGATCTATAGACCGGTTCCCGTCTGTGGCCCAAGGGTTAGGGACCACTGCTCTAGGTATTTTTGTACAAATCAAATGATTAAAATTGTATTCATTTTTTTTTTTTTTGTTACTCAGTGATTCCTCCGCGTACTACTAGAAGCATGCACGCATACCACTAGTGGTACACGTACAACAGTTTGAGAATCACTGATTTAACAGATTAATTTATCGTAGACACTTGACTGAAGTTACAAAGTGAGTTTGGATTAAAAATGTTTTTAAATGTGGCAATTGTATGTACATAGCCTAGACCAGGGGTCACCAATCTCGCTCCTGGAGTTCCGGTGCCCTGCAGGGTTTAGCTCCAACTTGCCTCAACACACCTGCCTGGGTGTTTTTCAAGTATACCTAGTAAGACCCTGATTAGCGAGTACAGGTGTGTCAACTTACCATTACAGTCTCCATTAGGTGTGAGTATATACCCATCAGAACATTCACACTGATAACCGCCTGGACGGTTGATGCAGTCTGCATTTCTCTGACACACAGGCTCTCTGCTGCTGCATTCATCAATGTCTGAACACATAAAACAAAGCGCTAAACATGCTTAATAATTGCTTTAATATGTGTTAGCATTATGTGTTAAAGGTGCAGTAGGTGATTGTCTTCAGAAACAATTTTTGTTGTGCTGGTTAACCAGTAAAATCTGCTATTGTTTTGGGATTTCCGCCTGGATTTTGCCTACCCAAATATAAAAGCTTCCCAAATCTACATGCAAAAGTGTAAATGCAAAAATGTGGTATCATTTTAAAGAAAACCCTTTGAATTTTCAAAAAACACTTTTGAAAGTGTTTAAAATATCTGTATATGTTGTCTGTGTTATAATAAACACATAAAAAAGAGGCGCTTTTGTATATATATATATATATATATATATATATATATATATATATATATATATATATATATATATATATATATATATATATTTATAAACTCAAGTTTGAAAGTGTTCCTTTTAGGTTCTGTGTGGTCTAGCGTGCTGTAATTATTTTGGTGGTTCCTGCACATGTGTGTAATCATAGGAAAAAAGAAAAATGTCTCTACCATAATCTATGCAAAAGTTATTGTATTCCAACTGATGAGAGGTGCTTTACAAGCCACAGGGACTGATCATTGTTTTCATATTTCACTATTCTTTTGTTTGATCAGACATAATTCACTGTGTTTGGACCACGTCAGACATATAAAAGGATTACTTATGCACATCAACTCAAAAACAAAGGAGAAATAGCTCTGAAGCGCACAGCATAAGGTAAGAGATGACAGCTGTCTGTGCTATCTGGGGCTGCTTAGTGATCATAAATGTATTGTTTTCACTTTTGCGCCATGAAATCACTGTGATTCATTCGACAACTGTTTGATATGTGAATATAATTTAGTAAAAAGAATGCTAGAACTGTATGAGCAACGGCAAGAGCTTTCATTTGAGCTATAACTTGTACATATGTCATATGAATGACCAATGTAAAATACCCAGCTCTGGTATACAAAATACTGTGTATTTAAGTGTAAATACATTTTGTACGGTAGAATACAAACCAACTTAACTCAAGTGATGCATATGTGCATAAAATATAGATTCTACGCTTCCAAACGAAACCCCTAACGGGGGACTGGTGCAATGCTAGCCCTTTAAATCTTAAAGTGAAAGCCGATGACGTCATAGACCCGTTACCGTGTCCGCGGAGTTTAACCGGCTAAAAGTCTCTTCACATTCCAATAGTTTTTATTAAAGTAAATTATCTAAATATATTTATATGTATTTTCATATTCTGGGTAAGCCATAAAACAAAAAAAAATTAATCTAATTAAATAGTGTCAGGACAACATCTCCCATAATTCTGATAAGTAGCTCAAACTGTCTGTCAGCAAGTGCAGATCTGAACTACTGTGCAGCCGTTTGAACACAGATCCGCCGTTTGTGCAAACACGCGCTGCGCGTTCATGAGAGAGAGAGAGAAAGAGAGAGCGAGTGAGTGGTACAAACATGCTGTATCAAAACTTTTTTAAAAACTGAATTAATATCGATGTGACTATTTTCAGTTTCAAAAGGGACATTTTACAGCATCAATATAGAAGAATGTATTTAGTTTAACAACAAAACATCAGAAATAGCTTTATTCCACCTAACCTGCTTTAATGAGGTAAAGTTTGTTTTATATTCACATAACACTGGTTCATTTCTGAACAATGACAGTCTGTTATGCGCTCCCTATATTGTTTAACATGCTACTCTGAATATTCGGTCTGAAATAGCATGCAAGTATGGCTTAGTAATGAGTGTAACTCCTGCACGCCGCCGGACAAGCACTAATTGCTTTAGCTCAACACATGAGAAAGGCGTCTGCTGTCATATTTAAAGTGCACATGGTCGTGTTTCAGGAGGCGTGGCTCTGGATGGCAGGGGAGGGACTGTAGTTCAGAGATTGATAATAAAAGGTTAGCATTGCGGAAGATCACCTACTGCACCTTTAAATAGCAAATATGTACAGCATATAAAAAAGCAAACCACAATTCTGGCATATTAAAGTTAGTAGTTCAAACTTTTATATCAACTACACATTTTGTTTTTTGAATTTTAATTTTCCTTCAATCTCCAAGAAAATATGGCGCTCAGTCATATTAGGACACAACTATATCCACACATATACGACATTCACAACTATATCAGTCTTTGGTTTCTTCCAAAGATGGCATGTAAAGGGTCCTAGAACTGAGCCTTGTGGCATTCCATACCAAAAGTGTGATCAGTATGATGTGGATATATGATATGACTGGAATTGTACATGTATTAAATACTTAAGAATGGTGGAACTGCTCAAGAATCTTGCCGGTGAAATAGTTTTTTTAGATTATCCTGTGTTTGCTGAGGGCCAAAAAGGCTGTGAATGACACACCAAAATTTTTTCTACATGAATGATCAACAATTCATTATCTTGGGCTTTAGTCCAGGTATTTACCTGTAAATCAACTAAGTAGCTATCAAATATTTAACTGGACCATCCTTTGCATTTGAAAATGCATTCATTCAACATGAACTGATGGTTAAGCCATTTCTTAAATGCTGTCAAGTCAAGATACTGCAAAAGACAAGCAACATTGCCTTCCTAGCATGTTTATACAAAAATGCAGCACAGTGTAATGCAAAAACATGTTGTGATTGAGCAAACCCCTATAGAGAAAATAGCCATCACACCTTCACAGATGAGCAGCAGGTCATTATAAAGGAAGCCAGTGGGACACTCGCAGTGGAAACTGCCCATGTGGTTTATACACACACCATGAGCACAAACTCCCGGGATTTCATGACATTCGTCAATATCTAGAAAAAATCAAAACCATTAAATATGAAGTGAAACAATTCCTATTTCAATTGAAATTTCACTGTGCGGCAAATTTGTTGTTACCTTTTGGCTTTCCAGTTGCAATGTTGATCCAGAATCCAGTCACACTGCCACAAAGACTGCTGTAGTCATCTAAAAAAACAGGGTACATTATGCACTGCAGTATGCATTTTTTGCAGTGGGAGTTACATGATTTCTATTGACAGTGAGCACTTTTGTGTCCTCCGTTCCTCGTATTTTAATCTACTGCACCTCACATTTTTGCAGGAGCTGAATGAGCAGAAGAATCAGGTTATAAACGACCTGAGATACATCCAAAATGTCCTCAAAACACATAACTTTCCACAAATCAACTGAAAAAGTGATGACTTTTGCTGCTGCAGAATGTGAATTCTAAAGCCAGATACAAAAGAAAAGATATTTAAGGTAAAAACCGAACATAACATAATCTAATAATGAACTAAAACAGCATGAAAAACTTTGTAGCCTATTAAACACATTAACATGTCCCATATATTAATCATACACAGTTGAAGTCATAATTATTAGCCCCCCTGTTTCCAATTTCTGTTAAACGTAAAGGGGATTTTTTTTCAGTAACTAATTTCTAATAACTGATTTAACAGAAGTGACATTTAAAGGCTAGGTTAATTAGGTTAACTAGGCAGGTTAGGGTAATTAGGCAAGTTATTGTATAACAATGGTTTGTTCTGTAGATTATCGGAAAAAAATAGCTTAAAGGGGCTAATAATTTTGACCTTAAAATGGTTTTTAAAAATTAAAAACTCCTTTCATTCTAGCCAAAATAAATCAAATAAGACTTTCTTCAGAAGAAAAAAATATTATCAGACATACTGTGAAAATTTCTTTGCTCTGTTAAACATTATTTGGGAAATACTTGAGAAAGAAAAAAAGGCGTGCTAATAATTCTGACTTTAACTGTCTGTATTTTTTACCGACACATTGTGTATGCGCAAACGGGGTTATATTTCGAGTGTATGAACACCACATACTCCATATACACATACTGACTGTCGCTTCACCATTACTGAAACTACTGGTTTCCATTTATGAAATAAATGAGAGAATTGTGCTTTATGCATCCTGTCTGAATATGTTTCTGGAAGTGGAGCTGCTGCCCAATCCACAACTGTCCACTGGGAATTCTGCAGTTGTCAGATAGGCGCAATACAGTGTTTGCAGGCTGTGGTTGCATGCTTTTTTTACATTGCAAAATAAAAAAAGGAGGAAAAAATGTAGCACATTGCTCCATCCTTTATTTTAGTGCATTTACTATCAAACAAAATGTCCTATCTTTAATATACAATAATGATTGAGATGTAGTGGTGGCATGAGAGTCCTTTGTCTTGCTAGACTAGACTATTAGAAACTCTCTGTAGGGACATTTGGGAAAGTATTTTTATCTTCAATCATTAGTGATTTGAGTGAGCTTAAATTTCTATTATTACTGAATCTTTTAAAATGTTTTCTCTGACAATAGAACACACAGAGAGTATACCTAACAAAATGGAAATAAAACTGCACTGGATGAAATTTTTCGCCACAAACCACTGAAACAAAGTTATATTTTTTGAGCGGTAACTGTAAAAAAAAGTACTAATGCTGTGATATGCTAATGCTAAGTGGCCATTTTCACCCGATTCTTTTTCTGATTTATAAATAAGAAAATATGAAATATTTTTAAATATGCCAAGTCTTTTTAATTCTATAATACTTAAATGCATAAATAAACATCCAGTGAGTGAGTCCAAATCCACTTTGGCTATTTTAAGGATGGAAAAATACGATTTGCGCCCTTACGCATGGACTGAAAGGGTTAGGCTTAATGAGTTAAGGGTGTGTTTTGAGAATAAACCAATCAGAGTCTCATCTCCCATTCCCTTTAGGAGTCAGTTCTGTCGTGCCCTGGCGCATTTGCTATTTACATGGCAGACTTAGTAAACCTGAATGCTTCACTAGTGAGAAAACAGTTAAACAGACCTTATGCATCTTTACTTTACTTCTTTACTTTCGTGGATAAGGAAACAGTGTTGTACTCACTCCACTGTAGACATCTATAGCCTACATATTTAATTTCGGTTGTTAAGCACAAAGATTTGTTTTAAAACTATTTCTAAATTCAATTTTAACTTCCAGCAAATTTTAATCCAAACATACATCCTATTCTTATGCCCCATAAGATGATACATAAGTCTCCAAAGCCCGACACGTGGACAAATCTAAACTTGTTTTACTAAAACAAATATAAATATGCATATGAAGAGTTCAGATGCAAAACCCTCTAAATCCATCAAACCTCTTATCTTGTAAATGAGCATTTTCTATTAGGTTCCTCTGATATAATATAATAAGGTTATTAGCTAGTAAATAAAATAACTTTTTTTTCATAAATGTCACTTTAGACAATTGTTTGTTTTTTAACAAGGTACATTTTCTTTTGCGTCAAAAACAGCTTAATCCACTTGTGCTTTTTTTGCAAAAACTTCTAAATCCACCAATTGGGACAAGAGTGTATTTAGTTAAAAATCACTAAAGAAGCAATTAGAGATTATTTTACCAAACATAAAACACAAACCACCTAAAATTAAAAATACAGAAATCTGCCAAGTAAGTGGTGATTCATTCCACTGTGGCAACAGTCCACTGTGGCCCATTTAATGTACATAGAACAATGTAAACATTGCAAACTAATCTTGTCAGATTCAAATAATGTAGCGAGTGTAAAATGTACAGTGCAAAATATTCTGATTAAAATAAAGTGAATAAAAACCTATTTCCCTTGTTATCATTTGCTATGTGCAAAATGTAAATAAAAATAATATCAATTCAAATATTTTGGTGTACTGCTAGTAGAACAAAGTAAAACATTGAGGAAAATCAATGTCCATTTATATAAAAGCTTATCAGACATATAGTATAAAGTAATATTAATAATGTATAGTTTTATACATTGTGTTAATCTTTAAAAAATAGCTTACATTAGCAAATAAAACACAAAGTAGGCCTACTGTGCAAACAAAGGAGTCTCTGAGTGTCTCTCAGACACTTTTAAAAGCTGTCATTCTTTCATCCTCACCATACTCAAGGTCTTGAACGTCTCTTTTTCATCTCTTCTAGTTCTATTTATATCATGTCATGGCATATATTGTGAACTGAACAGCATGCTGTTTAACTTTCATCTTGCATGAAATAGAGTTGCCGTTTAATATATAGAAAACTGGACTCAAAGTAAAGTTGATGCACAAAAAAAAAAAAAAAAAAAAAAAAAACGCTATGAATGCATTGTTACACTACCGACTGTAGGTACAGTGTGTTTTCATTTTCTTATAATGCAGAGTTTTGAGCTAAGGGACATTTTCATTTGCCATTCAATTACAGTCGGCAGGCTCATGCACTACATCGAACTTCATCTTTTAAAATCTAAATCGGAATTGGAATAACACAGTCTCCTCATAAAAGCTGTTGTATCAGCGCGCTGCTATATTGAAAACACATGATTCGATTTGCAATTTCAATTTCTTGGTTTCTGTAACATTTATTTCATGTTTTAGGATGAATATATTTTCTTGTTCAAATTAAGCATGCAAGGCTGAGCTAAATATTTTTTTAAAGTGCAGCTGTTAATTTTATCTAATTAATATGTTAATATTTATAAAATGTTATGCTTCATATGAATTACTGAATTATATTTATTTAATTATATGCCCCATGAATTAAATTAAGTATTTGCCCTTCAAGGCTTAATAATAGTTAGAAATTTAAAGACTTTAAAAGAAACAGACGATGAGCAAATGAGTTTAATAAACACTGAAAAGTGTTTCACTGACTATGTGTAAACAAATAAATATATTTCACATTTCATTTATAATTTTTTTATTATTCAGTTCTTTTTAAACAATGTAAAATTTAACATTTCATCTCAATGTCGTTGTCGGTGACATACACAATTGCCTCACAATAAGAAAGTCGCTGGTTCGAGCCTCAGCTGGGTTAGTTGGCATTTCTGTGTGGAGTTTGAAATATATGTCCAAATGCGTGCGGTACAGGTGAATTGGGTAAGCTAAAATTGGCCATTGTGTATGTGTGTGATTGAGTGTGTATGGGTGTTTCCCTAGAGACGGGTTGCAGCTGGAAGGTCATTCGCTGCGTAAAACATATTCTGGATAAGTTGGCGGTTCATTCCGCTGTGGTAACCCTGGATTAATAAAGGGACTAAGCAGAAAAGAAAATTAATAAATAAATGAATCTCAAAGTCAAGAAATGCTTCTAAACCATCACATTTACGCACATCTCAGTTCTGTGTGGTGCAGCATTATTTAGCTGACTCTGATTTTGTGTGATTTTGTCTTTCTGGTGTTTTGACAAAAATGTCAGATAGAACCTTATAATTCTAATGCTGCGTTCACACCAGACGCAAAACATGCGGATACATCGCGCTATTCGTGCGTAAATAGCCGCGTGAACATTTGAGTTAACTTGCTTCATTCGCGCGTCAAGCCCCGCTTCATTCGCGCGTCAAATCCGCTTCATTCGCGCGTCAAATTCACTTCAGACCAGACGTGGACTCGCGTGATGGGCAGGGCTTCTGTCTGCCGGCTGGTGACTCTAGCTTCATAGCTAAAAGGCTAACATGAATTTTATTGAGAAAATAACAGTGTTTATGTGCTTTATGAAGACTGAAAAACAGCGTCGATACTTTTATTTTTGTATTGCTTTTGATTTGTGTATTGCTGTATATCCTGTGTTTAATAAGCAATGTGTCAGCGTTTGGATCTGCATAGGTGCATGACTAACACACTCTGCGTAGTACTTAAGACCAGCTTTTAGTTGGTCTATAACGCAGTCTATTTCAGTTCCTCAAAATAGCAATGCGCCAACAATTCGCCTTAACACACCTTTTTTTAGACCAGAACACCTATGAGTGCACAATGTGGCACAAACGGATTTGCTATTTAAACAACGTGGCGCAATACGTGAAAATTAGGGTTGCGCTGGTCTGAAAATAGCAACAAATCTTGCCATATACGTCTTGCCCTTTATTGCATCGAGAGTATGACGGGGCCCTTGATGTTATTTTTAACAATTAAAAGTTTTTGTGCAAACCATCAGATGAAATTCTACCTCATTACAGTTAGAGTAAGTAAATGTGTGTGCTTACCAGTTCCAGGTATCGGGCAGGCATGGCATGGCTTGTTCCAGGCTTTTCCCACATTGTAGGAACAGCAACACAATCGGTGTGTGATGTTAAAGTTGAGCTGATGTTCACAGGCACTGCCATTGTAGCTGCGATAGCACAAACTTTTCCTCATATCTAAAACAACACCAATCCAACAAACTTAGATGCATTTTTTTTAAAAACATATATACGGTCACTGTAAATAAGAATCAATATTTAGTCATTAAACCGCAAAGACATTGAAAATGTAGTCACTAAACTACACAGATATTTAAAATGTAAATAAAAGTCAGTAATTGATAATAAAGTGATTCTATTGTTCCTCTGTGAAGACACACTCACCCATGCATCTGTGTCCTCCATTCACCTGAATGTATTCCTGTGGACAGACACAAGTGTAGTTTCCCAGTGTGTTGTAGCAGGTGCCTGGACCACAAACCCCCAAACTGAGCACACACTCATCGATATCTGAAAGAGATATATTACAGGAAGAAAAGAAATAGAATTTTCTACATTTCCATATACTTCAATGGTGACACAACCTCTAAAAATAAAATAAGCTAATATAGAGTTAAAATGGACTCAAAATTTTGCTGTTTGTTCAAACTACTTAATTAAAATGAGCTGAAACAACAAACATCTTGATATTTTCAGGGAGGCAACTTAATGTTAATTTTCAATGCACTTAAATTTGTAAAAACTGGTAAGTCAACTTAATTCCTTTATGTTTTACATTTTGCTTTACAGTGTGTAGCCTAATCATATTAAAATGCTCGTTTTAACATAATAATCTTATAAAAACACCCTTAGTTCATAAAAAAATAAACATTTAAAGTGGATTGATGGTACTAACATCCTGTGCAGTACAAATTCCTAAACATCAAGTGTAGACATACTTGGTTTGACAGAAAATATGATTATATTCTTTCCTGAGCTAATATACAGAATCAACAGACTCACATCTTCCTTTTCCATTCAAGTTGTCATTAACAATTCATCCATCAATAACACTTTAGTTTAGGTCACAATTTACGGTATTACAGATTTTCTCAGTCGCTTTAGTGCATTTCTCCCAACAATATTTACATTTGCACAACAGTTAATGCATTTCTCAAAACAATTAGTACAAACTGCAAAACCTAGTTGATAACCTGCAAAAGCGTGTCACTTGCTCAAAATGGATAGTTCATTCCTCAAAACGCAAGTATTCATGTCAATCAAGTGTCAGTGTCATCAAGATGAAAAGTCCTGAAACCATTGTTTATGAACAGGATAGTCAAATGGCTGTCATGTTTTCATTATGACAGTTTACTCTGTATGTTTGTTCCAATGCAAAAAAGTTTTGGTGACACTTCCTGAAAATGCTCAAAACGGCACTCTATACTATTTGCACAGCCATTTGAAAACTACAGTAAGGTTAGACATCACTGCATTTATTGAGGTATCTGAGTACAAGACACTGAATATGCATGTTTCACATTTTACTGTATATGTATATGCTATTTATTTATAGGGACCTTCTTGCTGTGAGGCGACAGCACTACCTACTGCGCCACTGCGTCCCCAAAGGATGTTTATGCTTGTTGCAAATAAGGTTGTATTTATTCTTTTGCACAATGCTGTGAATAAAGTAAAAAGAAGCATATGCAGTAAAAATGTGAAACATGCATATTCAGTGTGTTTCACTCAGATACCACATTAAATACAGTGATGGCTGTGCAAATAGTATATAGTCTTGAGCATTTTCAGCATTTTCAGGAAGTGTCACTAAAATCAGACTTTTTTGCATTGAAAAACAATTACAAAGTAAATTGTCATAATGAAAACATGACAAAGTACTGTAAGTGTACAAAGCCATATGAATATCTTGGTTGATAAACAATGGTGTCAGGACTTTTCATCTTGATGACACTGACACTTTGACATGAATACTTGCGTTTTGAGGAATGAGCTATCCATTTTGAGCAAGTGACACGCTTTTGCAGGTTATCAACTAGGTTTTGCAGTTTGTACTAATTGTTTTGAGGAATGCATTCACTGTTGTGCAAATGCACTAAAGCGACAGAGAAAAACAGTAAAAGTGGGGGGACACAAACAGGACTTTGAAAAGTGGTCCCTTAGTGAAAATTACGCCCCTGCTCTTGAGCGTCTCTCTGTTAAAAAAAGCGTAAGTGAACCTCTCTCACCTTCACAGATGCGGCTCTGTGTGTTAAGGTAGAATCCGGCTGGACATTCACACTGGAAACTTCCGAATGTGTTAACACAGTTTCCACCCTGACAGAGGCCGGGCAGCTCCTGACACTCATCGATATCTGACAACAAGAAAAAAAAAGAAGAAAAAAATAAACACAATTCAAAAGAAATAAACAAAGATGCAAAAAAGAAAAGAAAAAACATTTCATCCTGCCTCTACAAGAAGGTCAGAAAGTCTTTGCATATTGATGGCAGCTCCCTGGCGCCTGCAATATCCAGGAAATCCAGTGAGAAAAAGAAACCCTTTTCCAGGGTATTAAAGTGTGGTTTCTGTAATTCCAAGACAAACTGTATCCAGCTGGTATACAGCTGATGTTTTGAAAGCATCTCCATTCATGACTTCTGCTTCTATCTATCTATCTATCTATCTATCTATCTATCTATCTATCTATCTATCTATCTATCTATCTATCTATCTATCTATCTATCTATCTATCTATCTGTCTGTCTGTCTGTCTGTCTGTCTGTCTGTCTGTCTGTCTGTCTGTCTGTCTGTCTGTCTGTCTGTCTGTCTGTCTGTCTGTCTGTCTGTCTGTCCGTCCGTCCGTCCGTCCGTCCGTCCGTCCGTCCGTCCGTCCGTCCGTCCGTCCGTCCGTCTATCCATCTATAGGTCTGCCTGTCTATATTTAATTATAAATGTATTAAAATATAAATTAGCCAACTATTTCTTTATTAGTTAATCTATTCATGTATTACAACTACCAAACATGCAGTATATATTATGATTTATGCATTAAAATTTGACGTCACAAATAAAATTCTACAAAAAAACATTTGAGAGAAGAGGGGAAAAAACGCAAGGGGTAATTAGCTACAGAGCATTAGAGAAGAGCTCATTAATATCCTTGACCATTCCAAATATGGTCAAAGCGGAGCTTTTTATTCTAGGGGTAATTCCTGTGGTTATAAATGAGCATATGATAAGAGAATACAATTTAACACAATAAATCAATGCACTCTATGGCACTTTTAGAAACAAAATATTCTAATCTAAATCAAAATTTAAATATTATGAAGTATAATATTTAATTACACAGTAACTGTTAAAAAAATGATACTCAAGGGTGTATTGTAATGCACTACTGAATGTATCTCTAGTCTTTATTTATTCTCAGTCTTTATTCATTCTCAGTATAAACCATCCTTTGTTATTTTATTGCTTCAGTGCTTATACATGAAAGTATGTTCAGCAGTGCATTGTGTTAGTCTAATAACTAGTTGATTACCTTCCAAGATGATGGTGACAGGGTTGGGTTTGAACCCCTCTCCTCCAGGACAGAGTGTGTTATATTCCGCTAGAGAAACATAGATACAATAAATTAGATAATTATTATTTGCATATTCATCCATGTTGCTCAGTATGAAAAAGCGCAGGAATGGTATTGCCTCAAAAAGGTATTGAATTATATAACACAGGTGACTAAAACAACTATAAATTAATATAGATTTTAAAAGAAGTTAACTGAAAAAAAGTACACTTTATATAGGTTTTTGTACAGCATATAGTGTTGTGTTTTACAAACATTTTCTAATTTCTGTTTAATTAGGAGAATATATTTTCAATGTATTCATTCATTTTCTTTTCGGCTTAGTCCCTTTATTAATCCGGGGTCGCCACAGGGGAATGAACCGCCAACTCATCCTGTATATGTTTTACGCAGAAGATGCGTAAGGTTATTCATTCATTTTCTTGTTGGCTTAGTCCCTTTATTAATCCGGGGTCGCCACAGCGGAATGAACCGCCAACTTATCCAGCACATTTTTACGCAGTGGATGCCCTTCCAGCCGCAACCCATCTCTGGGAAACCTTCACACACACACACTCATACACTACGGACAATTTAGCCTGCCAAGTTCACCTGTACCGCATGTCTTTGGACTGTGGGGGAAACCGGAACATCCGGAGAACATGCAAACTCCACAAAGAAACGCCAACTGACCCAGCCAAGGTATGTAATCCATTTTGAAGGGGATTTTGGTACCTTTCTGGACTTTTGAGCGACGTCTATGGAGGATGAGGGAGCTCTTAGATTTGTGTTTTGAAGACAAATATTTGATGTATTTTATTTGAACTAATATTTTGAAGAGGGTGGTGCGGTGGTGCAGTGGGTAGCACAATCGCCTCACAGCAAGAAGGTTGCTGGTTCGAGCCTCGGCTGGGACATATGGCATTTCTCTGTGGAGTTTGCATGTTCTTCCTGTGTTCGCGCGGGTTTCCTCTGGGTGCTCCAGTTTCCAAAGTCCAAAGACATGCGGTATAGGTGAATTGGGTAAGATAAATTGTATATGTGTGTGTGAATGAGTGTATATGGATGTTTCACAGTGATTGGTTGAAGCTGGAAGGTAATCCGCTGCTTAAAACATGTGCTGGATAAGTTGGTGGTTCATTCCGCTGTGGCGAGCCCAGATTAATAAAGGGACTAAGCCGAGAATATTTTGAAGAGATGCAAAATGAAAATTCTGTCAACTTTTACTCACCCTTTACCTGTTTCAAACATTTATGAGTTTCTTTTTTAAGTTAAACACAAAAGAATATATTTTAAAAAATGTTAAAAACATTTAACATGTTAAGAACATTTTTCGTTTATTATGGAAATCAATTGTAAAAGGATTTCAGCTTTCTTCAAATTAATTGTAAGTCAATAGTTACATGTTTTTAACATTTTTAAAAATATTTTCTTTTGTGTTTCACAAAAGAAAGAAACTTATAAAGGCTTGGGGGTGAGTAAATAGTAAGTATATTAAAATTTACTATAATTTAAAGCTATAATTTTAGTGATAATGATTTCAATTTGATCATAACAAATAGCAATATTTTATACCGTATTATTAAGAAATATATGCAAAATGTGGTATATGGTATATGCAAAAGCTGCCACAGCCGTAATAATATATACCAGTACCAAAGTTCTGACATAAAACATGATTGAACTATTGCCATTTGAAGAAAATTTAACTATTACGTATTACTGCAGAATTACATACAGGTGTTGAGTGTAGGGCAGTGGTCACATGGGTAACCCCACACCCGTCCCAGAGAACAGCAACATGAGGAACGACTGACTCCAAATCCAATTTCAGCACTACATGCCAGCTTACTATGGTACGCCACCTCCAGAAAACAGTTTCCAACCCGGGTGTCTGGCACATGAAATAGAGAACAACTATTTCAATAAACAATGAAGAAAATATGAATGGCATAAAATAGATACATACAATGAAGACAATTCTTGTTTTTTATGGGACAACTTAATTGTTTTACGTTTAATCCACTTAAATTTGTAAAAACAATTAAATTACAGTGGAGATGAAAAGCAAAGGTGCGAGGTTTCTGTGTTGTAAAAAATCAACAATAAATCACTTTAGAACGTTTTCCACCTTAAATGTAAACTATAACCTGTACAAATGCATAAAAAAACTAATTCAAATCTTTTAGATGTGGTGAACTAAAAATCAAAAAACTAAAATAATGAAATTGCAATAATTTGTAGACCTTTAAAGTAATACTCTGTTGAAGCACCACTTGATTTTAGTTATTACAGCACTGTCTTTTTGGATACAAGTCTATCAGCATGGCATATCTTGATTTGGCCATATATTATAATATTTGCCCTTTCCTCTTCGGAAAACTGCTTCAAATCTGTCAGATTGTAAGGACATCTCCTGTGCACAGTCCTCTTTAGATAACTCCACAGATTTGCAATGGGATTCAAGTCTGGGTTGTGGCTGGGCCATTCCAAAACGTGAATTTTTCTTCTGGTGAAGCCATTCCCTTTTTGATTTGGATGTGTGCTTATGATAGTTATCATGCTGAAAGATGAAGTTCCTCTTCATCTTCAGCTTCCTAGCAGAAGCTTGAAGGTTTTCTCGTAGTATTGACTGGTATTTAGCTCTGTTCAAAATTCTCTTCATCTTTACTAAGACACCAGCTCCAGCCAAAGAAAAGCATCCCTAAAGCATGCTGCCACTACCATGCTTCTCCGTGGGTATGGTGTTTCTTTATTGATGCGCAGTGTTGTTTTTGCGCCAAACATACCTTTTGAAGTTATGACCAAAAAGAAAAAACACCTTTTCACACATGCTCTAGGGAGAATTCAACCCGGGCCTGGATATTCTTTGTAAGAAAAGGCTTCCGTCTTGCCATGTTACCCCATAGCATAGACATATGAAGATTACAGGAAATTATTGTTACATGTATTACACAGCCAGTACTTGCCAGAAGTTTCTGCAACTCTTTTATGTCGCTGTAGGCCTCTTGGAAGCCTCTTTGATTAGTTTTCTTTCGTCTCTTCATCAATATTGAAAGGATGTCCAGTTCTCGGTAATGACACTGTTGTGCCATATTGTCTCCTCTTGATGATGACGGTCTTCACTGTTACAATGTCTTTTCTGTACCCTTGTCCTGGCTGATACGTTCTAACAATGAGATACCTCTGATGCTTTGGAAGCTCTCTGTGGACCATGGCTTTTGCTGTAAGATGCAACTACTGTAGGAAAATGTCAGGAAACGACTACTAGAGCCACTGAACTTTTTTCTGGGTTAATCAAATTGCTTTAAATCAGGGATTCTCAACCGGTGGGCCTCAGCGATCCTGCAGGTGGGCCTTAAAATGTAAAATTTTAATTTAAAACTTAACATTAATTTTTATTAAATTAATTCTATAATTATTTCATTTCATTATTAAATATGTTTTATATAAAATGATTGGTTTAATGGCATTTCTCGTTATCTGTTATTGATTACTTCGGTCTTCGGTTCTCAATGTCTCAATGTAAAAAACAGACTTAACCGTGGCTGCATGTCAACTAGGACTACTTGCTCAGCTGTATAAAGCAAACCATCACACAAATGTAAAGGTAACGTATCACATCTCTCACATCTCCGTTGATTCACAAACTATGTAAACTCTTTAAAATATCAGCATAGTTGTCAAAATTAGTGTTTTATAACACGAGTGTGAGTGTTTTTATCACTACAGTCAGCGGACTCCAATAATATTCTAAAAAAGAACCGCCTTCAGATCGATGTGTTTCAACAGACTTAGGGCCCTATCATATACCTGGCGCAATGTGGCGCAAGGCGCGGCGCAATACTTGTTTGGTAGTTTAAGCTTGCCGCAAGAGTCGTTTTGAGGCGTTGCGCTACGCTGTTTAAATAGCAAATGCATTAGCACTCATTTGTGCGCCCATAGGCGTTCTGGTCTAAAAAGGAAGGCGTTCTGAGGCGGGCAGCTGGTGCGTTGCTATTTTGAGAAACTATAATAGATTTTTCATTAGACCAAAACAAACCCGGTCTAAACTCTGGCGCAGAGTTGCTCCTCGCTTACACACTTCTTAATACGCACAAGAGAGCAATAGGCAAATATCTTTACATATGAAAAAAATTAAATATTAAGGATATATATAGGATATAATAAGAATAGATATAGGATATAAATATAAAGGATTAAAATATTACAAAACATATTATTTTCTAGCCTATATGAAAATAAAAAATCACTGCTTTTATGTCTTCTTCTTCTCGGGAGGCTTTTTCAGTTCATTCATAACAATTTGCTTTTGTATAATGTTATTATTATTAGCAGTATTATTTATTATATCCATATTTATATTTGTTTTACTAAAAACAAGCTTAGATTTGCCCACCTGTCAGGTTTTACACCATAAGGGGCACATCATGTGTTTTAGGATATAACTCAGGTTTTTGAGCACACTTCGTTAATATTTTCATTTATTCGTTTGCTGGAAATTAGAACTGAATTTAGAAATAGTTTTGAAACGAATATTTGCGCTTAACAAACAAAAGTATTTATTTATAGACTAATTGATGTCTGTGCGTAAAGGTTTCCCTATCCAAGAGCGAAAGTCAAAGTGATCCATTATCTCTCATTCTCACGCAGTAGATGCTCTGTTTAACAGTTTTCTGTTAAAAAACTGTTAACTGTTTGGTGGTGAAATGCTCAGTTTTTCCACTTAGACTTACTTTACGTCCTGTAAATAGCGAATGTGCTTTAGGCGCGACGCAGCTGATTCTTAAAGGGAATGGCAGATGAGACTCTGATTGGTTTATTCTCAAAACACATCTATAACTCATTAAGAAAATAAACTCAACCCTTTTAGACCATGCGCCACGGCGCAAAGCGGATTTTCCCGTTCGTAAATTATAAAAAATGCGTTCTGACATACCCTGAACGCGTTTGCAACCTGCGTTTTATGCATGGACCGTCAAAATAGAGCCCTTAGAGTGTTTTTACTGTATTTTGCTTTGTTTATCTTTGATGGATACAAACAATATATATATATATAAAGTTGAAGTCAGAATTATTAGCCCCCCTGAATTATTAACGCTCCTGTTTATTTTTTCCCCTAATTTTTGTTTAATGGAGGGAAGATTGTTTCAGCACATTTCTAAGCATAATAGTTTTAAAAACTTATTTCTGATAACTGATTTATTTTATCTTTGCCATGATGACAGTAAATAACATTTTACTTGATATTTTTCAAGATACTTCTATACAGCTTAAAGTGACATTTAAAGGCTTAACTAGGTTAATTGGGTTAACTAGGCAGGTTAGGGTAATTAGGCACGTTATTCTATAACGATGGTTTGTTTTGTAGACTACTGAAAAAAAATTAGCTTAAAGGGGCTTAATAATTTTGTCCTAAAAAAATTAAAAACTGCTTTTATTCTAGTCGAAATAAAACAAATAGGACTTTCTCCAGAAGAAAAAATATTATACTTATAATATTATACATACTGTGAAAATTTTCTTGCTCTGTTAAACATCATTTGGGAAATATTTAAAAGAGAAAAAAAAATCAAAAGAGGGCTAATAATTCTGACTTCAACTGTATATATATATATATATATATATATATATATATATATATATATATATATATATATATATATATATATATATGTTTAATTTTTTTTCAACAAAATGCTGTAGAAAAGTAAAAATAAATTATATTTTAAAATAAATAAATATTTTGCTAATAAATATAGGTTTAAAATAGGCATTTACTCTAGACAACTGTCACAAGGCTGTTGTGCAATAAATCCTTAGACTTAAGATTGGCAGTGACGAAACCTTTTTTAATCCTAACGGCAGGTGTGTACTGACTTTTAAACATTTAAAATGAGTTTAAATGTGATTGTTTAATTTTGAATACAGCCATATCCACAGTTATAAGAGGGTGTGCACACTTATGCAACCATAATATTTAAGTTTTTTAAAATACTAAAACACCTAAAAGATTTCAGTAACTTTTTTATGAAATTGTACAGGTTAAAGGTAGATGTTCAAAAAATTATTTTTTTCAACAGAAAACTTACATTTTTACTGGTGTGTGTGGACTTTTTATATCCATTGTAACTTAATCTATTTGTGCTTGGACAACATGAAAGAAATGTGCACAACCCTTTTTTTTTACAGTGTAAGATGGTGGCTTAGGGTCAGAGTGCCACTGTTTGGGTCATATTCAAGAATCAATCTTACCAACGCATCCAATTCCAGTAGGATTGAGCTCGAAGTCAATAGGACAGTTACACTGGTACGAGCCGGCTGTGTTCTCACAGTGACCATTAACACAGTTTAAGGAATCGAGACACTCGTCCACATCTGACATCAAAATAACACAGAAAATGGTTAATGTGTGAGATGAAGAACAGCTGCTGGTCTAAGTATGGTAATAGCATGTTTACCTGTGCAATTTCCACCTGTCCTGTCCAGCTCATACCCCTCATCACAAATACAGCGAAACATTCCTGGAATATTCTGACATGTGCCAAACACACAGATGTTCTGGAAGGAGCACTCGTCTATATCTGTAACATACAGTACATCCTTGATTTACTGTAAATTTTTTATTTAAATTTTTTCTGATCAGCAATAAATACACACGAGTAAAAAATAGCCATTCATTTAAAGCATAGACCTCAAACTGGATTCCTGGAGGGCTGCAGCTCTGCACAGTTTTGCTTCAACCCTAGTCAAACACAGCTGATCCAACTAAGTATAGTGTTCAAGACTACTAGAGACTGTTAAGCAGGTGTGAGTTGGAGGCAGTTGGAGGCTAAACTATGCAGAGCTGCGGCCCTTAAGGAATTGAATTTGAGACCATTGATTAAAAGGGTTAGTTGACGTAAGATTGTAAATTCTGTTATTATATCCTAATGTTTTTCAATGCCCAGACCCTTTGTTCATCTTCAGGACACAAATTAAGATTTTAGATTAAATCTGAGAGTACTTTGACCCTCCATACACAGCGAGGGTCTTGAGATGTTTAAAGTCCATATAAGTAAACAAATCCCATTCCAAGTGATTTAAGTGGTTCACTGTAAACATACAAAGACGTTTGTGAAGCGAAAAACCCTGCAAATCATCATATTTGTTCACCCATGTCTTCTCTTCCATGTCGGGTCAAGGTATTGATACATCCCTTGGATGTATTTATTATTATTATTGTTTATTTGTGTGTTTACTGCCCATTGGGAGTGGTTATGTTGTGTGTTTCTCTTTTACTCTTCCAATGTGTCTCTCTGCCTGCTCACTAGGTACAGTTGATTGGGCCCAGGTGGTGCTCATCATTGCAGTAACACGCTGCAACAAAAGAGCAGTGTGCCTCAACCTAAGTAGAGGTTCACTTCTCCCTTGCTCCAGACTTGTGGTTGTATACTTTGCGGGTATTGATCCTGTTGTATATTGAAAAGTTTTATTAAGCTATTGGGTTACATTTAACTTCAGTCTTTTAAGAAACTTGGTGTTGTGCTTTGTGTTGTGGAGCTTTACAGACAGTTTGTCTGCTTTCTTAGTTGTATATTTAACTATGCTTTTTTGTGTGGTATTTAAAAAGTAATTGTATTGTTTCTTTGTCTTGACATTTTGATTTACAAAATGAAGCTGCAGGGAGTGTCAGGGTTCTGATCAAGGCAAACAGAAGACACAAATGCAGGTCCTTCACAGTTTATTCAAATATAAGCAAAATAGCAAACTCAGATGGGAAAAAGGTTCTTCAACAAAAACAGCTCCGAAGAGGAAAATAAGATTTTCAATAGCTTCACTATGGAGAATTCTCAAAAACATCCAGAGGGAAAAAACTTAAACTTAAACTCTCCGTAGAGGAAAAAAGTCTTAGAAAACTAAAGTCAGAAAAAAGGGAAAAAAAATGTAACAAAAATGTCCGAAAAATCCAACAAAAAAACGGAACAAAAACCTCTTCGTAGAGAGGACAGGCTTCTCCCAGAGGGTGTAATAATAGGTACCGCCGGCAGGGGGCGATACTGCTGGATCGCGCTTCCTGGGCCGCGACACCCGCGAGGAAGAGAGAGCGCTGCGGGGCTGGAGGAGACCGGAAAAGGGATCGCTGAAGCGGAGAGAAGAGACAGGCGAGCAGCAGGAATGAAACTAAACGGGAACGGGCCTGGTAGCAGAAAAAGGCAAAATCAAAGATGTAGACCGGGATTCAGATGCAACAGGAAAAAGGCTGACATGACAGGACCGGGAGATCGAGGGAAACACGAGAAGGGCAAACAACAATCTGACACAGGACAGCGCTAAGGGAAGGAATAAATAGAGGGAGAAATCAAGAAGAACAGGTGAGTGACATTAACTTAATAGCGTAATAGCTTAAACAAGAGGATGGGCGTGGAATTAGAGAGTAAACAGAAGGCATGTGGCGGAGGATCAAAACAAAACATGCTAGGGAAAGGCACATAGACAATACAAACAAAACAACAACAACACCCAGTGGCCCAGATGATCAAACCGAGGACATGACAGTACCCCCCTCCCTACGGGCGCCACTGGGCGCTCCAGGAGGGGGCTCACCTCGTCGCCGACGGAAGTCCGCGATCAGCCCCCTGTCCAGAATATCCCTGGCCGGAATCCAACTCCTCTCCTCCGGGCCATAGCCCTCCCAGTCCACTAGGTATTGAAATCCACGACCCCTACGTCTGACATCCAGTAATCTCCTAACAGTATAGACTGGAGAGCCATCCACTAGACGGGGGGGAGGGGGGGAAGGGGTCGGAATAGAGGGAACAAGAGGGGAGGAATACACAGGCTTAACCCTAGAGACATGAAAGACTGGGTGTACCCGACCAAGCGTAGGAGGAAGCTTGAGCCGAACCGCCACAGGACTCAACACCTTAGTGATCCGGTATGGACCAATGAACCTGGGAGCCAACTTACGGGAAGCAACCCTGAGAGGCAGGTCCTTAGTGGAGAGCCATACCCTTTGACCACATACATAGTGAGGAGCCAGAGTCCGATGACGATCAGCCGCTGCTTTGGTCCGTCTACTAGCCCGGGCCAAGGCCTCCTTAGCTCTTCTCCAGGTGCGCCGACACCGTTGGACAAAGGCCAAGGCAGACGGGACCGCAGCATCGGGTTCCTGTGAGGGGAACAGAGGTGGTTGATAGCCAACAGAACATTGGAATGGTGACATACCTGTAGTAGAAACTGGTAGAGTATTATGGGCATACTCTACCCAGGACAGTTGTTGGCACCAGGAGCTAGGGTTATGGGATGCCAGGCAGCGGAGAGCACGTTCCAAATCCTGGTTTGCCCGCTCAGACTGCCCATTGGTCTGAGGATGGAATCCCGACGACAGACTCGTAGAGGCCCCGATCTGTCGGCAGAATTCCCTCCAGAACCGGGAGACAAACTGGGGACCCCTATCGGAAACCACATTAACCGGAAGACCATGAATCCGGAATACGTGGTCTACCACCACTTGAGCTGTCTCCTTGGCTGAGGGGAGCTTGGGGAGGGGAATGAAATGGGCCGCTTTGGAGAATCGGTCCACCACCGTAAGGATCACGGTGTTACCCCTCGATTCCGGCAAACCAGTGACAAAGTCAAGGGCTAAATGTGACCAAGGGCGGGAAGGAATGGGTAGGGGGTGAAGCAGACCAGTGGGAGGCGAATTGGAACTCTTGTTCTGGGCGCAAACTGAGCAGGCTACCACGAACTGCCTGACATCCCTGGCCATGGATGGCCACCAAAATCGCTGACGGATGGCAGCCAGTGATCTCCGAACTCCTGGGTGACAGACCATTCTGGATGAGTGACCCCACTGGACAACCTGAGAGCGCAGAGCAGTGGGAACAAATAACTTGCCCGCTGGGACCCCTCTCGGTACTCTGCACTCTCGCAAGGCCTCTTGTATCTGTCTCTCAATATCCCAGGAGAGAGAGGCCACCACTACCCCCTTGGGCAAGATGGTGTCATTTGAAACCTCCCTCTCTGGGATCTCGAACAAGCGGGAGAGAGAGTCAGGTTTGATGTTCTTAGACCCAGGCCTGTACGAGAGCGTAAAGTTGAACCGGCTGAAGAAGAGGGACCAGCGAGCCTGTCTTGCACTAAGCCTTTTGGCTGAACTTAGATATTGCAAGTTCTTGTGGTCTGTCCAGACCAAAAAAGGTTGAACTGCACCCTCTAACCAGTGGCGCCACTCACCCAAAGCCAATCTGACTGCCAGCAACTCCCGATTACCAATGTCATAGTTTCGCTCTGTGGGGGTCAGGCGGTGGGAGAAGAAAGCACAAGGATGCACTTTCCCATCCCGGGGAGATCGTTGTGACAGGACTGCGCCTACTCCGACCTCAGAAGCGTCCACCTCAACTATGAACTGTCGTTTAGGATCTGGAACAGATAAGACAGGAGCAGAGATAAAACGGGACTTTAATTTATCAAAGGCCTCCTGAGCCTTATCGCCCCACCTAAACAGTACCTTGGGAGAGGTGAGCGCAGTTAAAGGTGCAGCAATCAGACCAAAGTTCCGGATGAATCGCCGATAAAGTTGGCAAATCCCAGGAACCGCTGCAATGCTTTACGAGAGTCAGGAGTTGGCCACTCGGCAACAGCCCTTACCTTAGAGGGGTCAGCTTTGATCTCACCCGCCGAAATCACAAACCCCAGGAACGACACAGACTTGGCATGGAAGACGCACTTCTCCGCCTTAACAAACAGCTGGTTCTCTAGTAGTCGTTGCAGCACCTGGCGAACATGCTGAGTGTGTACCTGTAGAGATGGAGAGAATATTAAGATATCATCAAGGTACACAAAGACAAACTGGTTTACCATGTCTCTCAGCACGTCGTTGACCAGGGCCTGAAAGACAGCCGGGGCATTGGTCAGACCAAAGGGAAGGACCCGATATTCAAAGTGTCCCGTGGGTGTGTTGAAGGCTGTCTTCCACTCATCCCCCTCCCGTATGCGAATGAGGTGGTAGGCATTACGGAGGTCAAGCTTGGTGAAGACCTTAGCTCCCTGCAGGAGTTCAAAGGCTGAAGACATAAGCGGCAAGGGGTACCTGTTCTTAACAGTGATGTCATTCAGCCCTCGATAATCAATACAGGGTCGAAGGGAGCCATCCCTCTTCTTAACGAAGAAGAACCCAGCACCAGCAGGAGATGAGGAAGGGCGGATGAGGCCAGCCTTAAGGGATTCGTTAATGTACTTGTCCATAGCCTCTCTTTCTGGACTGGAAAGGGAATATAAGCGACCCTTTGGCGGAGAAGTGCCTGGGAGGAGCTCTATGGCACAATCGTAGGGTCGATGCGGAGGCAGAGAGGTGGCCCGGGACTTACTGAACACCAGGGACAAATCACGGTACTCCGCCGGAACCCCGGTCAGATCATCCGGCTCCACCTGCAACACAGAAGAGACAGAACCAGGAAACGGGGCAGGACCAAGACAAGACTCAAGACAGGAATGACTCCAAGACAAGACAGAGTTTCCGGACCAATCCACGTGAGGACCATGCTGCACCAACCAGGGGTGACCCAAAACAATGGGAGCACTGGGAGAATCTAAAAGGTACAACGTGGTGACCTCACGGTGATTGCCGGAAACTATAAGACTTACACTGGGGGAAGTATGGGAGACTGTGGCAATCAGGGTACCATCTAGGGACCGAGCAGGAATGGGTTTAGGGAGAGGGATGGCAGGAATACCCCACTGAGCAGCCATAGAGCGGTCCAAAAAATTGCCCTCCGCCCCAGAATCAATGAGGGCTGAACAACAGTTAGAGGAGTCCCCATACTGGACTGACACAGGAA
Source organism: Danio rerio (assembly GCF_052040795.2). Taxonomy (NCBI): domain Eukaryota; kingdom Metazoa; phylum Chordata; class Actinopteri; order Cypriniformes; family Danionidae; genus Danio; species Danio rerio. The sequence goes on from NC_141030.1 coordinate 18,321,392, forward strand.
GTAGGGTACGGGAAGAGGGGGAATAGAAGAGTGGGATAGTGCTCACCAGGATCCCCCGTTTCACTAGTGAGCCTTGGCTTTTGCTGGACAGGATGCTGCAAAATGTCCAGGCTTGCCACAGTAGAGGCATAGGCCCCGAGCCAGTCGTTGCTGTTTCTCCTGGGGTGTGAGGCGGAGGCGCCCCACCTGCATGGGTTCGGGGTCAGACAAAGTAGCAGAGGCAGTGAGTGAACTATGATCATCCATCGTGGCTGAGGAATGGACCATCCTTCGGCGGTGTCGTCGGCGAAGACGGACCTCGACGCGAAGTGCCAGGTTGATGAGGTCATCGAAGTCATGGGGCAAGTCATGGGTAGCCAGTTCATCCTGGATCTCCTCTTCTAGGCCAGCACGAAACATTGCCCGGCAAGCTCCCTCATTCCAGTCGCACGAGGCAGCCAGGGTCTTGAACTGGATTGCGTATTCAGTAACAGAGCGACTCCCCTGGCGAAGTCGTGCTAGCTGGTCTGCAGCCTCCTGTCCCCTGGCTGACCTGTCAAAAAGCCTCATCATCTCCAGTCTGAGTTCGTCAAAAGAGGCACAACATGGAGATCTGGATTCCCAAACAGAGGTACCCCAATCACGGGCTCTGCCTGTGAGAAGAGTCAAAACAAAGGCCACTCTTGTCTCTTCTGCTGCATACGTGCGTGGTTGAAGTGCAAACACAACCGAACATTGGGACAGGAAGGCCCGGCATGAGTTGGGATCGCCGTCATAGGTGGGTGGGTTGTTACAGCGGGGTTCAGGCTCATGACGGGGAAAACGGCCTCCTTGTGCTGCTTCTAGCTGAAGGTCCTGTATGCGAGCAGTGAGGTCAGCCACCTGATTAGACAGAAACTCTACCTCTCTTGTAGTGTTGGAGAGTCTGGTCTCATGTTGCCCGAGCAGGGCTCCCTGCTGGGCCACGGCAGATCTGACGGGGTCTTGGCCTGCTGTGTCCATCCTGGTCAGATTGTTCTGTCAGGGTTCTGATCAAGGCAAACAGAAGACACAAATGCAGGTCCTTCACAGTTTATTCAAATATAAGCAAAATAGCAAACTCAGATGGGAAAAAGGTTCTTCAACAAAAACAGCTCCGAAGAGGAAAATAAGATTTTCAATAGCTTCACTATGGAGAATTCTCAAAAACATCCAGAGGGAAAAAACTTAAACTTAAACTCTCCGTAGAGGAAAAAAGTCTTAGAAAACTAAAGTCAGAAAAAAGGGAAAAAAAATGTAACAAAAATGTCCGAAAAATCCAACAAAAAAACGGAACAAAAACCTCTTCGTAGAGAGGACAGGCTTCTCCCAGAGGGTGTAATAATAGGTACCGCCGGCAGGGGGCGATACTGCTGGATCGCGCTTCCTGGGCCGCGACACCCGCGAGGAAGAGAGAGCGCTGCGGGGCTGGAGGAGACCGGAAAATGGATCGCTGAAGCGGAGAGAAGAGACAGGCGAGCAGCAGGAATGAAACTAAACGGGAACGGGCCTGGTAGCAGAAAAAGGCAAAATCAAAGATGTAGACCGGGATTCAGATGCAACAGGAAAAAGGCTGACATGACAGGACCGGGAGATCGAGGGAAACACGAGAAGGGCAAACAACAATCTGACACAGGACAGCGCTAAGGGAAGGAATAAATAGAGGGAGAAATCAAGAAGAACAGGTGAGTGACATTAACTTAATAGCGTAATAGCTTAAACAAGAGGATGGGCGTGGAATTAGAGAGTAAACAGAAGGCATGTGGCGGAGGATCAAAACAAAACATGCTAGGGAAAGGCACATAGACAATACAAACAAAACAACAACAACACCCAGTGGCCCAGATGATCAAACCGAGGACATGACAGGGAGAGGGTGCCATTTTTATTTTTGTACTTGTTTGACTGTGTTTCTTCATAGTAAGGGAGTTGAGGAAAGCCTTTGTTTTTTCATTTCTTTTCTTTAACCTGAACTAGTTTATTTGGTACTCCTCCTAAGCTAGATCTGTTTTGTTTGTTGTTTTGGTTTAATCCTTCTCCTTAAGACTTATGTTTCATTTATTGTTTATTGAATGAGAACAAACCCATAAAAAGGTTTAAGTTTACTCTTGTGGTTGTTTCACATTTCTGAGGCAGAGGATTAAAGTGTTCCCTCAATTATTGTTTTTTTTTAACTTTATACAATTCATAAATTTGGACTTCTTTTTCTCAAATTCTAAATTTCAATTTTCTTTGTTATTTTCCTTCCCCAACCCTAATAAAAAGGGGAAGGGACTTAACAGTATGAATTTATTTCAGGCAGTATAACTTATTAGAGTCAACAGCTCAACACGCAAGCTCTGTGTTTCCCATAGTACACCTGATCTGACATGAAGTCATAATCAAACAAATTCTTTTTACAGTATTTTAGTGACACAAAAGTTCTTGGAGCCTCAAATGATTACATTTGAACCAATGAAGGCTTCTGAAGATGAACAAAGGTCTCGGGGAATCAGAGCCACAAGAAGGTGAATAATTAATGACAGAATTTATAATCTTTTAAGGTAGGGTAAGGTTAAGGTTTTGTGGTTTAAGTTTTAGGTTTGATTAAAGTGTGTGATTAAAGATTTGTACAGTAATTACATATTTATTACTTACAGGTATTGTCTAATTACAGTTGAAGTCAGAATTATTAGCCCCCCTGAAATATTAGACCCCCTGTTTATTTTTTCCCCAATTTCTGTTTAACGTAGAGATTTCTTTCAACACATTTCTAAACATAATAGTTTTAATAACCCATTTTTAATAACTGATTTATTTTATCTTTGCCATGATGACAGTTAATAATATTTACCAACTTTTTTAAAGACTCTTCTATATAGCTCAAAGTGACATTCATAAAGGCTTAACTAGGTTAATTAGGTTAACTAGGCAGGTTAGGGTAATTAGGCAAGTTATTGTATATTGATGGTTTGTTGCGTACACTATCGGGAAAAAAATATTCTAAAGGGGCTTATAATTTTGATCTTAAAATGGTGTTTAAAAAATTAAAAACTGCTTTTATTCTAGGCGATATAAAACAAATAAAACTTTTTTCAAAAGAAAAAAATATTATCAGACATACTGTGAAAATTTTCTTGGTCTGTTTAACATCATTTGGGAAATATGTAAAAAATAATAAATAAATAAAGCGGGGTTAATGATTCTGACTTCATCTGTAAGTATACCGGTCATTGTCATTACATGCATTGTATGAAATGATTCAGTTCACAATATGTGATAATACATAAACTGGGTTTAAAAGTGATTTAGAATTTATACTATATTTATAAATAGTCTAAAAAGTATCCTTTTATTCTAAGATGCTTTTAAAAATAAATAAAAAGCATAATCAAAGATGTGCTAATAACAAATCTTAAATCCATTTAAGTCTGTTCCTCAGAAAAAAAGAAAAACAGATACTGTGTCACAATTTATTTTAAGGTGTCCTTTTTACAGTGCAATTATTTATGTAAGTACTAAGTAATATTAATTAAGTACTATAAGTAGTTGCTTAGTTATTTGCTTATGGTTAGAATACGGGTTAGGTTTAGGGTTGGTTGCATTTAATTAGGAGAAATTAATTATAATTACTATAGTAAGTAGATAGAACATATATAATGAGGACACCATAACATAAAGTGTTACTAAAATTTGTAATCTGTGTTTGAATAAAGAAAAGATTACAGAATTTTAAATTTTTAAATGTTGAATTACTACCTTTTGTCCACAAAGTCATGTAATAAAAAAATACATTATTTAGTGATATCCATTTGAATGCATGTTGAATGTGTGTATGTACTGTATGTATATTTCTTTGTGTGTGTGTGTGTGTGTGTGTGTGTGTGTGTGTGTGTGTATGTGTGTGTGTGTGTGTGTGTGTGTTGATAAGCGCACCTCGACAGGTTTTTCTGTTTGAAGTGTGTGTGAAGCCCATCTCACATTCACAGCGATAGCTGCCAGGAACATTTAGACACTGGCCATTTTCACACAGATCCACATCTTCAGCGCATTCATCCAAATCTGCTGGACAGCCAGACATTTAAATGTGTGAACATCTTCAGTTAGAGAACCAAGGCTTGTATGATGTAAGAATAAAGAATGTTGTTGTTTATGAATGGATTGAAATGCTTAAGGAAGAATTGAGGATGGTTAAAAATGAAAGAATGACCTGAGCAGATAACCCCGTCTCCAATAAACCCGTCTGAACATTCACAGTGGTATGAGCCAGCTGTGTTCACACACTCGGCATCAGCGCTGCAGACGCTAGTCCTGTTAGCACACTCATCCACATCTACACATCAAAATACATTCAACACCAAACAGTTACGCAGAAGAAAAGCAGGAGTTTTTCATTTTTAATACATTGGATATCAGACACTGAGATCTCACAACAAATCAGCAATGTGATTGCCCATTATTTTAATTCACTTTCATTTACATTTACTCATTTAGCAGATCTTAAATAAATCAAAACCACAATTTGTCAAAAGAACAATATTTGCCAAGTTTTAAGGTATGGTTGTTACAATGTAACTATTCATTTAACTTCTAAGTACTACTAATTAATTACATGTACTTACTATATGGATAGGGTCAGAATGAGGTTAAGATCTAGGTTTATCTGCATGTAATAATGAATAATTAATTGTAAATACTATAGTAAGTTAATTTAAATTACATAAAATATATTACATTTTAAGAGTTCACACCTAGATGATGACGGATAATAAAGTGTGTATGGCATGCTGTCCCTGGAGAGAGCCCAGTAGATCTTCGAGCCCAGGGCTCCCTTCAGTTTCGTAGGGCGAGAGGAAAGTCTAAGCTCAGATAGGTCTGGAAAGCTCCCCTGGATTAGTTCTTTGAGTCTGCTATTGATTATTGGAAGTTGGCGTGGTGTGTTATACTGTTAACTGATTGTCATAAATTGGAATCCTAGACTAATTGCTCATGTACTGTGTCAATTTGGTTTAGACTGTGAGATGAAACGTTGGTTACGTATGTAACCGTGGTTCTGTGAATTCCGGATGACTGCCAGAGACTGCGTTTACCCAGTGGATAATCGCAGTGCCAGCTGCCGAGGAACAACATACCAACAAAGTCACATGGTGACGCAAGGTAAACTGAGGTATATATCCACTACAGCTCTGCCCCCCTGTCTCTTTTTGGTTCTTGCCTTTGCATTTGGTCGTTGAATTAGTTTTGTCATCGAGCGCAGCTCTTTGGACTACGGTTGGTGTTTCCTTTGTGCAATTACCAATCTAGGATCGTTCACTTTGTTATATTGTGGACTGTGGAAAAGTAGTTTTCTACATTATCTTACATTCGGCTGTAATATATGAGTGTCAGTTACCTCCCAGTACTATCCAGGTACTATCCAGTACTATTAGACGCTGTATTTTTGTAAGCATCTGAGTAAAAAGCATATATAACATCAATTAATTATATCTCTTATATGGTGCTATCTGGAGGTTTTACGCCGAACTGCGGGTTACTGTTTATGTGACAGTTACCTCGCAGTGCTATCCGGAGGCTACTTTTCTACCATTACAAATATTCAGTGTGTTTTTTCGTGGCTGTTATTGGGCATATGCTCCGTTGTGTCCAGCGGGCCTAACCGTGGATGATTATAAAATATTTTTTTTGCTAGTATTGATTTTTCTTGCTCTCTGCTTCCATCGGTTGACTCGAAGGCCCAGATTTCGATTGACCGTTAGCGTGACTTTTCGTACGGCACATCACAAGACAACGGTCCTAGCCACGGTATTTGGTTGGTTAGTTTTTTCAGTTTGATGCCTTCATATGGCTTATCATGTTATTTCCATGGCTTTCCCGATAACCCGCAAGCTCTGTCCTAACAAGCTTCTCCCAGATGACGTACACGATATCTGCCCATCCTGTCTCGGCGTTCAACATTTGAAAGACACACTAACTGAACTGTGCCCGCGATGTAGTTTTCTGTCCTTGTCAGAGAGACAAGTGCATTTGGCAGTGATGCACAATGAGGATGCTGTTGCTTTACCAGCAGGTCTAGCGTTGCCAAAAGAGGGGAAAAAAAATGTGACACTTTGGCGGCTTCTGGAGATCCTCGTTTTAAGAAACCTAGCCTAAACATAAGAACACAGCTGAATATCTGTTGTTGGGGAAAGTGGCCTGTCTGTCTTCATACATGGTGGAGATTGTCAGGGTTCTGCCACTTTGGTCTTGAAAATTCTTGTTTTGGTGGCAGAGCTCTGACACTTCTCATGTCTGGTCCTGTTTCTGTCTCTGTGTGAGCGCGCACCGTTGTGGGTGTACGTAGAGTGTGCGCGCTCCTGCTTGACGCGGCCGCGCGCGCGCTCTGCGTCCCTCAGACGCGTGCGCGCTTGTACTCGTGTTTGTGTTTTCGTTTGTCAGCAGCGTGGTGTTTCATTCCCAGCGTCTCAGTCTTGTTGGTTTCGGTTTTGGTCGGCGCTGGGATGAAGCATGCACGCTGCGTGTGTGAGCGCACGGTGGGTGCTTTCATTCATCGTGTGCTCGTGTCTTGCGTCTTTTGTCAAAGCACGTGGCTCAGTGTTTACATTGTGGTCACGTGCTTCAGTGTTGTTATGTGAGCGCATGGCTTGTATTGTCTCTCTGTGTCATGCGCTCTCCCGTCTATTGTCTAGTCCCACCCTCCTTGTTAACCCATCATTAGTTAATTGTGTTCACCTGTTTGTCAATTTACTTTTTGCTTTATAATCCCCCTCATGTTTTCAGTCCTTTGTCAGTTCGCCGTCAATATTACTCTGTCTTGTTGTCTCCAGTCCTGTTTTGTCCTGCCAGCCCTGTCAAGTTTGTTTTTGCCTTTTTATTAATGTTTTTCCCCTTTGGGGTAGTTTTGTTTTGCCTTTTATTTTTATTTGTAGTTTATAATAAATATTCCTTCATTTTTCTGCAATTGGGTCTGCACTCCTTTTTTTCCCTTACCGACCGTGACAGTGCGAACTGACCATAATGAGGACCCAGCAGAAGGATGACTCCTTCCTCAGCCACATGCCACAGCTTCTCCATCTGCATGCACTGCGGCAACATGGCTCTGAGATAAAGGAGTTTGCGGAGAGGTTCCGTATGGCAGCAGAGGGGCTTGGGTTCAATGACTGGGCTCTTTTGAACCTCCTGAACTTCGCTCTTGATAAACCCCTCTATCCTTTGCAGATACAGAGATTGGTGGGCTACTCATACAAACAGTTTGTGGACCATATGGTTAATCAAGTTGCCCATGAATGTTGTCAGGAGAGAATCTGCTCTGTTCTTCAACCAACAGACCAACCTGAACCCAGCTCACTGCTGCCTCCCACAGAGAAGAGGAAACTGAGGAGGAGGAACAGGTCTTCCTCTATCGTTATCCCTCTATTGGTGACGGAACCTGCTGCAGCCCACCCAGCAACAACCCTGGCTGCAGCATCACCCAGTGAAGCACCCGCAACAGACACTGCACCAGTCCAGCAGACTGTGTCTGAAGAGGTGGCCAGCTTTCCGCCACCAAAAATAAGGAAGCGTAGGAGGAAAAAGGGCTCCTCCAACATGTCGGCTCCAGCCCCAGAGCGCCCTCCAGTGTCGGCTCCAGCCCCAGAGCGCCCTCCAGTGTCGGCTCCAGCCCCAGAGCGCCCTCCAGTGTCGGCTCCAGCCCCAGAGCGCCCTCCAGTGTCGGCTCCAGCCCCAGAGCGCCCTCCAGTGTCGGCTCCAGCCCCAGAGCGCCCTCCAGTGTCGGCTCCAGCCCCAGAGCGCCCTCCAGTGTCGGCTCCAGCCCCAGAGCGCCCTCCAGTGTCGGCTCCAGCCCCAGAGCGCCCTCCAGTGTCGGCTCCAGCCCCAGAGCGCCCTCCAGTGTCGGCTCCAGCCCCAGAGCGCCCTCCAGTGTCGGCTCCAGCCCCAGAGCGCCCTCCAGTGTCGGCTCCAGCCCCAGAGCGCAGCCCAGAGCCGGTCCCAGCCCGGCCCCTTGCCCTGCCGGCGCCACCCAGACGTCTTGCCCTGCCGGCGCCACCCAGACGTCTTGCCCAGCCGGTCTCAGCCCGGCCCCTTGCCCTGCCGGCGCCACCCAGACGTCTAGCCCTGCCGGCATCAGCCCAGCTCCTTGCCCTGCCGGCGTCACCCAGACGTCTTGCCCAGCCGGTCCCACCCAGACGTCTTGCCCAGCCGGTCCCAGCCCGGCCCCTTGCCCTGCCGGCGCCACCCAGACGTCTTGCCCAGCCGGTCTCAGCCCGGCCCCTTGCCCTGCCGGCGCCACCCAGACGTCTAGCCCTGCCGGCATCAGCCCAGCTCCTTGCCCTGCCGGCGTCACCCAGACGTCTTGCCCAGCCGGTCCCACCCAGACGTCTTGCCCAGCCGGTCCCAGCCCGGCCCCTTGCCCTGCCGGCGCCACCCAGACGTCTTGCCCAGCCGGTCTCAGCCCGGCCCCTTGCCCTGCCGGCGCCACCCAGACGTCTAGCCCTGCCGGCATCAGCCCAGCTCCTTGCCCTGCCGGCGCCACCCAGACGTCTTGCCCTGCCGGCGCCACCCAGACGTCTTGCCCTGCCGGCGCCACCCAGACGTCTTGCCCAGCCGGTCCCAGCCCGGCCCCTTGCCCTGCCGGCCCCAGCCCGGCCCCTTGCCCTGCCGGCGCCAACCAGACGTCTAGCCCTGCCGGCACCAGCCCAGCTCCCTGCCCTGCCGGCTCCCCTCTGGTCTCCAGCCCTGCCGGCTCCCCTCTGGTCTCCAGCCCTGCCGGCTCACCTCTGGTCTCCAGCCCTGCCGGCTCACCTCTGGTCTCCAGCCCTGCCGGCTCACCTCTGGTCTCCAGCCCTGCCGGCTCACCTCTGGTCTCCAGCCCTGCCGGCTCACCTCTGGTCTCCAGCCCAACCAGCTCCCCACCGACCTCCTGCCTTGTCTCCCCTGATAGACTCTCCCTGGGTTGTCCCTCCTGCTCCTCCTTGGTGTTCCCTCCCTGCACCCTGGACGGACCCTCCGGCTCCACCCTGGCTCCCTGCTGGGGCCCCCGACCCACTGAATCCACCCTGGACTGTCCCTCCTGATCCTCCCTGGTCTTGCCCTCCCATCCCTCCCTTGTTTGTCTTGTTGAGTCCGGCTTGGCTTCCCTCCCTCCCCCCCTTCATGTCGTCTTGCCTGTTCACCCCCCTGTCTTGTGTCTGTTGATGTTGCCTGTTTTGTTGTCTTGTAGTGTTTCTTGTCTGTCTTGTACCTTGTTGGATGTTCCCTTTAGGGACGCCAGGTGGCGTCCCTTTTTGGGGGGGCTAGTGTCAGGGTTCTGCCACTTTGGTCTTGAAAATTCTTGTTTTGGTGGCAGAGCTCTGACACTTCTCATGTCTGGTCCTGTTTCTGTCTCTGTGTGAGCGCGCGCCGTTGTGGGTGTACGTAGAGTGTGCGCGCTCCTGCTTGACGCGGCCGCGCGCGCGCTCTGCGTCCCTCAGACGCGTGCGCGCTTGTACTCGTGTTTGTGTTTTCGTTTGTCAGCAGCGTGGTGTTTCATTCCCAGCGTCTCAGTCTTGTTGGTTTCGGTTTTGGTCGGCGCTGGGATGAAGCATGCACGCTGCGTGTGTGAGCGCACGGTGGGTGCTTTCATTCATCGTGTGCTCGTGTCTTGCGTCTTTTGTCAAAGCACGTGGCTCAGTGTTTATATTGTGGTCACGTGCTTCAGTGTTGTTATGTGAGCGCATGGCTTGTATTGTCTCTCTGTGTCATGCGCTCTCCCGTCTATTGTCTAGTCCCACCCTCCTTGTTAACCCATCATTAGTTAATTGTGTTCACCTGTTTGTCAATTTACTTTTTGCTTTATAATCCCCCTCATGTTTTCAGTCCTTTGTCAGTTCGCCGTCAATATTACTCTGTCTTGTTGTCTCCAGTCCTGTTTTGTCCTGCCAGCCCTGTCAAGTTTGTTTTTGCCTTTTTATTAATGTTTTTCCCCTTTGGGGTAGTTTTGTTTTGCCTTTAATTTTTATTTGTAGTTTATAATAAATATTCCTTCATTTTTCTGCAATTGGGTCTGCACTCCTTTTTTTCCCTCACCGACCGTGACAGAGATGAAACGCCCTTTACAAAATCTACAGCCAGCATCTAACATCTCTACTTCCCCACTTTGACGTTGTGTCTACATGTGCTTCTGACTCTCATTTTCAGGAGCAATCTCCGACTGACGTTCCTGAGCCTGTTGACCAACCTGTAAGACATGCTGTGACAGTTGGATCTGAGAATGGCTCTCCACATTCTTCTGAGAACTTGGGAAGAACATATAAACTCTGCACAGATAGCCAACTGGCCTAGCCGGTACTTGAACCAGTGGTCTTCTTGCTGTGAGGTGACAGTGATAACCCCTAAGCCACTGTGCCACCCTATCCTGGATTAATCTAGGAAAAAGAGGAAGTAGCAGGGGTGGATGGGGGGGATTCTTCAAGGAGAAGATATACTTTATAAATAAAATTCACTAATTATTAGTTCATATCATGAGACATGACATGTGAACCTCACAAACCTTTGGAGCAAATGCAAAAGCAATGGAATATAATTGTCCCTCCTATCTAATTTGTTTCCTTCACCATCCTCCTCTTTATTGTAAAGACACTTAAGACTTAAGATTCTTAAGACCCCTTTCTTTAACTTGAGTACTAGTAATGTTTGATTTTACTGTTAGGATATATTTTCCTGTTTTTCAGAACAATTTTTTCAGAAAATATTTATTCTTCTCATATACCATTTAACAACAAAATAAAGATAATTGCGCAACAGTTCACCTCCAGTATTGCAGACTACACACAATCCTTAACCCATAACACAGAACTGTACATCATGAATCACACCCACCAGCACATTTGACTCCATCTCCAAACCATCCGTCCCCGCAGGAGCAGTGGTAATGTCCTGGTGTGTTGACACAGGTGGCATGTGTGTCACAGTTATGACTGTTAATCTCACACTCATTAACATCTGCATTAGAACATAAAAGATTAAATCATTACAAAAACCATTACCAACTAATAGGACAGCCAAAATATTAAAATACAACTGTGTTATTATTAAAAATTTTAAACAGTCACTTGATAAAGGATTCAAAGTTGGTAACAAAAATATTTTCAGTCAAATTAGTACTATATAGTAAACCTATCTGAGTTATGGTTTAACTGTATTCATTCATTCATTCATTTCTTTTCAGCTTAGTACCTTTATTAATCTGTGGTTGCCACAGCGGAATGAACTGCCAACATATCCTGCATATGTTTTACGCAGCAGATGCCCTTCTAGCTACAACCCATCACTGGGAATCATCTATAAACTTCTGACAACTTTAGCTTACCCAATTCATCTATACCACATGTCTTTAGACTGTGGGGAAAACCGGATCAAATGCAAGTGAACACAGGAAGAACATGCAAACTCCACACAGAAATGCCAACTGAGCCATCGGAGGCTCAAACCAGTGACCTTTTTGCTGTGAGGCGAGAGCGCTACCCACTGCGCCACTGTGCTGCCTGGTTTAACTGCAATTGCAATTAAAAAGTTGTGACAAGTTTAATAATAATGTTACGCCAGGTCCTTATAATACTGATATAGGAACTACTCAAGGAACATTTTTTATTTCCAAATTTTTTTTGCCTTTTTATTAGTGATCTTCCAAAAATGTGTCCCGATGTTTTTCTTCAATTGTATGTGGATGACATGGTTAACAAGAAACCAAGAAGTGTCATCTTGATGCATTTTTTACTTTATATACAAACAAGTGTAACATATCTTGGTATGATTTTAGATGATCAATAAAATGTTTAAATCATAAAAGATGCATAAACTAATTAACTAATTAAGGTAAATAATAAAAACTTCAGAACAATAAATTGTTTAAAATACAGTATGATCTTGCTCATTGTTTTTAACATCTACGTGAATGACTGATTCCCCTGGGTTCTATTTTTAGAAAACATGGTCTGTCTTTCCACTGCTATGCAGATGACACTCAAATTTACCTGCCTTACTTAAAACCGAGTTCAGGTGGATTGGAGACTCTTATGCCTTGCCAGTCGGATGTGAAAGCCTGATTGTCTTTGAACTTTCTAGATTTTAATGAGAGTAAAACTGAAATAATTTTGTTCGGCCCGTCAAAATTTTTACAGGAAACCACCAGTAAATCTTGGTAAATCAAGTTTTTCTGTAAAGCCTTGGGTAAAAGATCTGAGTGTTATCTTTGATGATGGCTTGAGATTTGATGAACAGATTAGCGAAATGGTTAAATCCTGTTTTTTTCAGCTTTGACTTTTAAAAACAGTCAGACCTATTTCATCTAAAAAAAATTTTGAAAACATAATTCATGCTTTCATTACTTCTAGATTGGACTACCGTAATCCACTATATTTTGGGATCAGTCAGACAGTTCTATCCCGCCTACTGTTGCTGCTGCAAGGCTTTTATCTGGTACTAAAAAATATGACCACACCACACCAGTCTCACACTCTTTGCACTGATTGCCTGTGCACTATTGTGCCACTTTTAAAATTCTTCTCTTGGTTTTTAAATCACTAACTGACCTGGCTCCATCCTACCTGTCAGATCTGTTAACTGAACATCAGCCTGCATCGGTCTCCTTGGTCATCTAACCAGAGACTGTTATGCATTGCAAAGTCGAGGCTGAAATGCAGGGGTGACCATGCTTTTGGAGTAGCTGGTCCTACTTTGTGGAATGCTCTGTCCATCCATATTTACATTTAGTCATTTAGCAGACGCTTTTATCCAAAGCGACTTACAAATGAGGACAAGGAAGCAACTTACACAACTATAAGAGCAACAATGAATAAGTGCTATAGGCAAGTTTCAGGTCTGTAAAGTCTAAGAAGGAAAGTATTAGTAATTTTTTTTTTTTTTGGGTACAGTTAGTGTGATATCCAGAGAGGCAATTGCAGATTAGGAAGTGAAGTGGAAACTAAATAGTTGAGTTTTTAGTCGTTTCTTGAAATTAGCGAGTGACTCTGCCGTTCTGATGCAGTTAGGGAGTTCACTTTGAACTTTGAAGATTTTAGATGTTTTTTATCTGTCCCTTACAAATAAAACATTAAATTAAATAAATATACACTACCTGACAGAAGTCTTGTCGCCTACCTAAGTTTTAGGACCAATAAATAATGACTTGACTTTTAGTTGATCATTTGGTATCAGAAGTGACTTATATGAAAGGCAAAGGCTTCAAGATTATGCTTATTTTACCACAATAAAATATGACCATGCCTTAATTTACAATAATTAAGTTTTTTCTTTGCTTAAAAGTCTTGTTACTTAACAGAAATAATATATAGTATAGAACATAATGTCATGGTGCAGTGGGAAAATAATTAATATTGTGTACGACGCCCATGAGCTTGGATGACTGCATCCATACATATCTGATAAATAACTTCTTAATAAAGTCATCTGGAATGGCAAAGAAAGCATTCTTGCAAGACTCCCAGAGTTCATCAAGATTCTTTGGATTCATCTTCAATGCCTCCTCCATTCATCGCACCCCAGACATGCTCAATAAAGTTCATGTCTGGTGACTGGGCTGGCCAACCTAGAGCACCTTGACCTTCTTTGCTTTCAGGAACTTTGATGTGGAGGCTGAAGTATGAGAAGCAGTGCTATCCTGCTGAAGAATTTGCCCTCTCCTGTGGTTTGTAATGTAATGGGCAGCACAAATGTCTGGATACCTCAGGCTGTTGATGTTGCCATCAACACTGAAATGTTTCCTTCCCCAAACTTGACTTTTTCCTGTGAGAATCTTGGGTCTATGTGGGTTCCAATAGGTTGTCTGCAGTATTTGTGATGATAGGGATGCAGTTCGACAGATGTTTCATTAGAAAAATCAACCTCTTGCCTCTTTTCTAAATGATCAACTAGGATTCAAGTTATTATTTGTTGCTCTTACAACTGGGATCAACGACAAGACTTTTGTGAGGTAGTGTATTAGGCTGCACAATAATTTATAAACATGATAATCAAGGTTATTTTGTGCAGAGTTTTATTCACGATTAATAATTATGATTATGCTTTCGCTTTCAAACTTTATCCACTTCAGCATATTTTTATTTCTATTTACAGATAATACGTAATAGAAACGAAGTAAGGAGATCCACAAATTAGTATTTTTTGTCTTTGTTACGAATTTTTACATAACATAAACATGTTTGAATATATTCATAACCACATTCGTGTTTTACTGTCATGCTTTTAAAATAAAAAACGCTACTAAAAGAATAATTTTGCATTCTTTAATCCCTATTAATAACTCCTGTACAGCAATCCCACAACATTCTGACACTCAAATACCCTGTCAGTAATGTCTAGTGGCTGTCAATGGGCTTTTCACATTGTCAGCTATAATGTTCATGTTGTTTTTGGTGTTTCCATTAATGAATAGGGCCACTGTGTAAATACAGAGTACAGTTATGATCTTATTGCCACATCAGATCGTTATGATAACATGATATATGCCTTCAACGATTTTCAGAAGATAAATACAAAAAAATAACACAACTGGAATAACTACAGCAGTTCTCAGGAGATGGCGAGGACATATGATGGCGTGTGCAGGTGGTGTAGTGCTGTCCCAATTCTTAGGGGTAAATTTTGAAGCCCTTCCCCTTTACGCTCGGTTGTAAGGGCCAAGGGGAAGGGGTACAAAAATAGTATTTGGATTGGACCTAAAAGTCATATGCACTATAGATGCTACATTACATGTTCATTTTGTAAGAAACACTATACTACCAGCACGATAGGTTTATAACACAAACATAATTCACAAGTGCTATATGTTTCACACATTTTCAAGATCAGGTCTCACCAGTGCAGCCAGAGGTTCCTTTTTTTACGGCGTAACCTATGTCACAATGACAGATGAAAGAACCCTTGGTGTTCTCACACTCCCCAAATGCACAGATGTTGTCGTTCAGTTCACACTCATTCACATCTGCAAATAGCAAGACAAAAATCCAGGAAAAAAAATCTGAAATAAGATTCTTTCAAAGACTATGCAAAATTCAAAACAGACGCAGTACAGACAAAGCTGACACAACTGGTCAACTACAGCACATTCTTGTGATATTAACTTTTAAAATAGATGCCTTATTTGTGATTGTATATATTTTAAAACATATTGGATTTAGTTATTTGACTGTTGGTCAAAAACACATGAACATACAAGTTATGTCACACAAATAAAAATTCAAGGTTTGCCGAAGTGAGTTGAATTATATACAAAATATGCATTACAGTATATATCAAGCATTGAGTTTAGCATTTATTTAAAAAATGCAGCATGTTTTAAAACTTTTGCAGCCTACCAATACATGTCTTCATGTCCACGGAAGCCATAAATCCTTCGTAACACAAACAATGATATGCTCCAGGAACGTTAGTGCACTGACCACCTTCACAGATGTCTAAAACCTCTTCACATTCATTCACATCTGGAGAGACACAGAAACAAAGAGTTGAATGCATGCATGTGTTCAGCTGGACATATTATAAGTTCCACAATGTAAACAAGGCTTCTGTAGATCGTTAAAGTCAGAACTATTAGCCGCCATTTATTTTTTCCCTGATTTCTGTTTAACGGAGAGAAGATTTCTTCAACACATTTCTAAACATAATAGTTTTAATAACTCATTTCTGATAACTGATTTATTTTATCTTTGCCATGATGACAGTAAATAATATTTGATTAGATATTTTTCAAGACACTTCCACAGCTTAAAGTGACATTTTAAGGCTTAACCATGTTAATTAGGTTAACTATAGGCAAGTTAGGGTAATTAGGCAAGTCATTATAATGATGGTTTGTTCTTTAGACTATTGAAAAAAATATAGCTTAAAGGGGCTAATAGTTTTGTGTCATGATGGTGGATCTGTCTGTTCTTCTATGATGTGTCTGCGTGTGTGTGTTTATGGGTGAGTGTGTGTGTGTGTGTGTGTGTGTGTCTGTGTGGAAGTCGCATGGCTGTCAGTTGTGTTTACATGTCATCAGATGGGTGGTCACGTGTACGCTGTCACAGGCACTTGCCGTTGCTTAGCACCGCTCAGCTGATAATCAGCGCACCACAGGTGCAGCGCATTACTGCGCCTATATATGTTCAGTGTTCCTGTCTCACATTGTCAGTTCATTGTCCTCACGGTTTGTCTGTGTCCTGTCAGGCTCTTGTCGTTGAATCGCTGGTGGTGAGTGAGCTGGAAGAGTTTTATGCCGTTGGATTTTTGATCTTCTCTGTTGATGACTTCATTGGACTTTTGATCTTCTCTGTTGACGGCTGCTCGAACTTGTCATCAGCCCTAGAACTTTTTATTGGATTCACTCACTTCCTGAGATACTCACCTGACATCTACCAGCTAACAACTTATCAGCTCTGTGTCTTGTTGATCATAATAAACACTGTTACTTGCAATTGGGTCTCCTTGTTTTCCGTGACAGTTTTGACCTTAAAATGTTTTTAAAAAAATGTAAAACTACTTTTATTCTAGCCGAAATGAAACAAATAAGGTTTTCTCCAGAAGAAAAAATATTATCAGACATACTGTGAAAACTTCCTTGCTCTGTTAAACATCATTTATGAAATATTTAAAAAAGAACAAAAAAAAAAAATCAAAGGGTGGCTTGTAATTCTGAATTCAACTGTATAAAAAACAGTGTTGCAGCGTTTTATGGTCAGTAGTAAAGATACCTGAACATGTCCGCTGGTCCGGCGTGAGACTGTAACCCTGACCACAGCTGCAGGAGTAACTGCCCTCTGAGTTACTACAGTACAGCTCACATCCTCCGTTCTCTATTGTGCACTCATCTATATCTAAAGTACAAAGTTACATAGTTATGAACAGTACCAGTAACATTGTAGGGTCATTCATCTTTTATAATGTATTTATACAAAGAAATTCAATTGACAGTTTGAGTAATATTAAGAAATGTGTGCATTACTCATTGTTACAAAATACATCTTAAGTAAAATGACATTACTGTAAGTGTTACCAAAATTTATATTGACCCCAATGTGTAAATGTAAATCTACTTTTTTCGCATTATATATTGCTTATTGTATGAAATAGAGAAAATAAAGAAAGTGGAGCTGCTTTTCAGTGGATCGTCCTTCAACAAACATTATTAAACGGAACTGTATCCGTGTTGTGTTAAGTATAAATACACTAGCATTCTAGATGTTATGAATGGTTGTGGCAATGAAGGTGGAGTTCCATATGCAACATTTAATACCAAGAATAGTCAACAGGCATAAGTCCAACTCAGGCTCATTCTAAGAATGTATCGCTATATAGATTTCTGGAGAGTGACAAATATTTCCCAAGAGCTCTGTTTTTTGCAGTTTTTGTTTTCACAAATCCACCAGAGACCGATGTGTATGCTTTTTAAGTTCTCAAATTTCTCTCGCGAGTGCCATTTGCGCTTGCTGTTCTCGCGTAAATCCACCATAGGTCACTGGTGATTGACTGACTAACTGATTGAATGACTGACTGACTCATAGATCAACTGACCTACCCCCCTTCTTCCCTAAAACCAACCAATAGTGTTTTCAAAGGCACTGTCTCAATTGACCCGCCCACACACTTCCCTAAGCCCAACGGACAGTTTTAAAAAGCAATCCAGAAAAAGAAAAGCCCCTGCCTGATTTTTTACCACATTTTCAGAATTTACCACATTCTCACCCTGTTGTTAACTTGTTTGTTTGACTTTTTGGCTTCTGCTTTTGTCTTATTCGCTTTCTAGAACCATTCTTCAGGGGACTCGAACCCTGTCGTCGTGGACAACTCCTCTCTGAGTCTCAAGTCAGTCGTCCATAAGGAGATAAGCAGTCAGCTGGTAAGTGTAAAAAAGGAGCAACGTCATACTGCCCCGTAGCTGTTATTTTAAACACAAAACGCAGCCATACGTACTTCTGCATACATAATTCATGATCTCCAAAAATGTATATAGGGCACTGCTTTTAAAATGAGCCTATATTGGCTTAAATCGTGTTTCTGTAATGTTCTGCAGCTGTGTTAGTGTAATTATTGTCCAGATTGATAACAGCTGTAGTGTGTAATCAGTGCAATAAATTATGGGAGTTGTAGTCCAGGAGAATGACAAGCTGAGTAGAAAGCAGGAGTGTCCTCTAGTGGATCTTGTGGGCACTCCAGCTGATAATTATGACACTATTCTGGCATGCTGAATATGTTCTATAAACTGAAATATTGTCGTTAGTTTTTGTACCTTTCATGCTTATCCATGTAAAGTTGCTTTGACGATTTATGATTTATAAAGCACTACACTACCTGACAAAAGTCTTGTCCTTGATCCCAGTTGTAATACCCAAATAATAATATGACTAGTTTCTAGTTGATCATTTGGAAATGTGGCATAATGTAGATTTTTCAGACTCATTTTTCTTTCAAAACTAATTTCCAATCATCATATATACTGCTGAAGACTAATTGGAACCCACATGGACCAAAATCGCTACAAAAATAATCAACTTTGGTAAAGAACAAATCATGGTTTGGGGTTACATTCAGTATGGGGGGAGTGTCTGCAGAGGGGATGGCAACATCAATAGCCTAATCAAGACATTTGTGCTGCCCATTACATTATAAGCCACAGGAGAGGGCAAATTCCTCAACAGGATAGCGCTCCTTCTCATACTTTAGCCCCCATATCAAAGTTCATGAAAGAAAAAAAGTCAAGGTGCTACAGGTATGGCCAGCCCAGTCACCAGACATGAACATTATTGAGCATGTCTGGGGTAAGATGAAAAAGAAGGCATTGAAGATGAATCCAAAGAATCTTGATGAACTATGGAAACCTGCAAGAAAGCTGTCTTTGCCATTCTAGAAGACTTTATGGTAACACTTTATAACAACTACACACTATAAATCATTTATTATGCATTAGCAAATAGTAAATTCATTATCTGTTAAGCATTAACTCTACATTAATAAACGTTAGTAAGCAGTTTATAACTGCAGCTACTAATGCTGTATTCTTGACTTACAACCACATTTTAAAATGTGCCTAATAATTGTATTTTCATACTGTGTTAATGATTTATTTTTCATTTCTAAATGAAGTATCGCATTATATAAACAGAAAAAAATACATAAACGACTTTATTCAATCCTATTTGTTTAACGATACACAAATGAAAATGTACTACTTCAAATGAAAAATTTAAATTTGCAGCCTTATCTTAAATAAACTACTGACCAGTTTAATCATTGCTTATTATATTGTTAAATTATTATATTGTTGTTGTATCCAGTTTTATGTTGTATTTTGACACCTGTTATTTGGCAATATTTGGACTTTACAGTCATTTTATTGTTTAGATAAGATTGCAAAGATTATTGTTCAGTTGATTTTGAGCCTTTATTTGTCATTCATAAGGGATTTATAAAGCATGAATAGTCTTCACTTTACATTAGGTCACAAAACTGCATGAAGTTGAGTTAATAAAGCATTCATTAACATGTATAATAACTATTAATATACGCCTGAATAATATGATATATAAGCGTTGATTTCAATAGTTTATTAATCATTTACTAACTCATTCTGAATTATCTTAATAACCACCAACTACTCTTGAATACAAATGGTTAGTAAATAATGCAATACTTCTTTTAGTAATGAAAAATAAATCATTAACAAAGTATGAAAATACAACTATTAAGCACATTATACTTGTGATTGTAAGTCAAGAATACAGCATTAGTAGCTGCAGTTATAAACTGCTTACTAATGTTTATTAATGTAGAGTTAATGCTTGACAAATAATGAATTCACTACGTGCTAATGCTTAATAAATGATTTATAGTGTATAGTTATTAGAAAGTGTTAACAACTTTATTAATAAGTTATTTGAATCAGAAATGTATGGATGCAGTCGTCCAAGCTCATGGGAGTCCGAGACAATATTCATTCTTTTTTTCACTGCACCATGACTTTATATTCTATACTGTACATTATTTCTGTTAAATGACAATACTTTTGTCTCAGGTCAAGTCAGACCTTACTGTCCTAATTAAAAAATTATAAATCAAGGCATGATCATATTTTATTTTAAGTGTAATCTAGAGGCCTTATTATTTGTTGGTCCTAAAACTTGGATAGGCGACAAGACTTTTGTCAGGTAGTGTATAGAAATAAAGGCAAAAAATGAATGAAAGCATAAAATAATTCACAATTAATTTTCAAAAACACCTTAAACTTTTGACTAATCGATCTACAGTTCTGACCTGTGCAACCCTTCCAATCAGGTGCCGTCTGGTAGCCAGAGTTACATGAGCACTGGTAGGTTCCCACCAAATTCACACACCAGCCATTAGGACAAAGTGTGCTACTCAGATCACACTCGTTCACGTCTGCAGAAAAACAGTAATTTCCGTCAGATCAATGACAAGAATTAGGTCAAAATCTATTCTGGGTTAAAACAGTTCCACTTTACATTAAGTGTCCTTAACTAATATGTCCTTACATTGAAATGATTCACTTGGCACAATGCGCTTATTTTGACAAACAAGAGTGAGATATAGCCCACACAAATGACATGATTTAGTTCACCTTCACAGGCACTGCCATCCACAGACAGATGATGACCAGGCGGACACACACACTTGTAGCTGCCGTCAGTGTTTTCACAGGTGCCTCCATTGCACAGTGAAAGGTTACGCTCACATTCATCAATATCTACAGCATAACATGGTCAGGATTAGTGTGGAAAATAATGGTTTTGCAAATATGTACATGAGTTACTACAAGAAACATGTAAATAAAAAGGCACATTTAAGGTTTTACTATATTGAATTTAATGCAGTAAGTAAAACATAAGTACATAAAGGAAAGTGAAAATGTCGAGATATAACCACTGAGCCACCAATGCCATGTCCCGAATAATTTATTATTTGATTGTCTGAAGCACACCATAAATAGTAAAGTGTCACTCACCCATGCAGTTCTTCATCATCATGATTCCACTTTCGTAGCCAGGAAAACAGTCACATTGGAAACTGCCCAAAGTGTTCACACATGTGCCATGACCACAGACATCAGGAGAGATCATGCACTCGTCAATATCTGTGAAAATTCACACATGCATTCACACTCGATCTCATAGAAAAACACATGAAATGCTTAATCATTTACAGCTGAGTGCCATTACACAAACTGAAGCGGAACAAGCATTCAATTAAAACATAGATATACTCAAATACAACAGTTTGTATCTGTGGATCTTACTTTCTATACTTTCACATGCATCCAAAAGGTGTATACAATTTCTGGGTTTGAACAAAGTCATAAATATTTTTATATTAATTTAATTTCATATATGATTATATATTAATAAATTAACGTACAGTTGATGTTTTATAGAAACTGACTGTAAAAAAAAATTAATGCATGGTATTTTATTTCTATTTTAATGAATGTCATAAAAGACATGCAAACCTTAATAAAAATTTAGCTATAAACTTCACTGACTGGCTTCTCCCCTGTACAGTTTCAATCAGACTCCTTCCACAAAAAAAAAAAAAAAAAAATTAATTGAATAAATTAGTTTCACCTTTATTCAGCAAGATTTCATTCATGCCCCCGTGACTCACTCTAAGCTACTGGATGCGATCATGCGAATATGAATTTGATACCGCATGCGAATGAGAAAAAAAACAATCAGCTTTTCCCGGACAGCATAAACATGTGAAGTCTCGAGTCTCCAGAAGTTCAGTGTGTGTGTGTGTGTGTTTTGTGTGTGTCTGTGGTCTTTTACTCACTCAGAAGGTGCAGAGAATAATGTCAAACAGCGGTGTGTATGCCTTATCCTGTCGCAAAATGTTGCTAAAGCCCTACGCAACAGTAATAGTTTGATTGCAGTGTCTGTACAGCACTTCAATAATACGTCTAAATTGTATTAATTCTATTTGTGTTTACGACGATTAGAACTTTAAGCATATTCAAAGTGCTATTCCACCGCATCATTATGAACCATAATGTCTGTGGCTGCAGTTTTAGCCTCTGTTGGACATGGCAGCCGCTGAACTCCAGTAAAAAAAAAACGGTTATGTCACACTTGCCAGGTGTGTGCAAAGCACTTGATTTGCAATTTAAATTCAATCCTGCCTTCAATCTTCAATGCTAATTTTACCCTTACCTCCATCATAACATCACAACTCACGAGACTACACTGTTAGACATTTCTGTAAATTACACAGTTATTTACTGTATTTCACCCAGTGTAATACTGCAAATTCCTTTTACGGTAAATAACTGTATTTACCGTTGCATTATGGGAATTTAGTGTGACGTCGAACAACATATACAGCGATGTACTGTATTTGTAAAAATTCGTGTATTATACTGTATTTTCCACAACTGCTTCAACGCCACCTTGCGGCGATTCGACTACTCTGCACCACATTTTGCCTGAGGACCCTGGAGCAATTCTGGAGGACAATTTATTAGTGTGCCTGAAGAACATACTGGATTTAACAAACTTTACTCTGGTAAGCTGAGGCAGTGTTTCATTTTACAGAATGTTTTGTGGACGAGAATAGAACAAAGTAAAGTATAAAGTTGGCTATTATTATTTTCTCTGGCTTGGCGTTATTTCGCCCATTTGAGAAATATATCATCTATTAAGATGTAACCTTTATTTAATTTATTACATTAACACTACTATTACTTTAAATAAGACTGTTTATGACTATTAGCCATTGTTCTCGTCATATCTTTTTATTTATTTACATAGGAACCGGTGTTGCAGCGGGTTTTGGTTTAGGAGGGAACCAGAGGTATGTAGACAGTTTTGGAGGACACTTAGCATGAGACAACGGTCCGGCAGAGAGTGTTTTCCCCCAGAAGAATATGAATGAAAGACCAACAAATAATCCAGGTAAAAGCGCGTCTGTCTGTGCTGACAACACTCGACATTGATTTGAGCACCTCTATTAGCATTTGTTTGCTCGGCAACATTGGCTGAAGCGATCTTAAAATGGTAATGTTAACTGTTAGCTAAACTGAGCTAAGTTTATAATGAATTGGACTCAAACTCATGTTAACGTGCAACGTTTAACTTATATTGATTTATACTATATACATTAGATGTTGTGAACTTATTTTTCTCTGGTTTAGAGTAACTCATAACGTTAGCTTGGGAAAATAACATCGCGACGTAGCCTATAAGAACGTTAACGTAAATCTATACAATATGCATAGAGGTAAAGTTGGTTTTATATTCGCACATTCGTTCATTTAGAAGACTCTATACTGTTTACCATGTTACTTTGAATATTCGATCAGAATTAGCATGCCAGTATGACTTGAAATCAACATTAACACTGTTTATTTGACCGTGAGCATGTTGTACTTTGATAGTCATTAGCTGCTAAAATGATTTCGCTATTTAGAGTTTGCAAATAATACTTTTATGAAATTAAATTATTAAGGGGGAAGTCTGAATCTGCTAATATAAAACCAATTTTACCTCTATGCATTATGCTAATAACCACCTTTTTGCTATTTATTGTTTGCTAATTATTTTTTTTTATCACAACTCTTGACATTTGGTTTAACATAATTGTTACCATTATATTTTTTTCTGTTTAGATATGGCACTGGCACAGCAGCAGGTTTTGTCTGAAGAAACAAACAGCATTTCGGAGGAACATCTTGATCAGCACAGCCTTATGCTTAACAAATAAGCAAGACCAGTAAGCAACCAAGGTAAACAAATAAAAAAAAAAGTTGTGTGGAGGTTGTGGATTGTAGCATGGTATTCTTATCTGTATTTTTGGCTTTATTATGGTCTCAATATAGAATACTGGGAGCCTGCCTGTGCAAACTGGACCTCATACAACAGTAAGTACTGTACATCTATTTGTTTCTCAATATAGTAACGTTACTTTTAATACAAAATGTGTCATGTTTAGTTGCTAGCTAAATAAAAAAATCGTTTTCCCTTTTTTATTAAACCAGTTAGTAGGGTTTTTTTCATCTTTGTTTATAATATTTTTGAGCAGTTTGAGGTCTGTCATGGGTCAGACATTTCAAAATACAATAATTAGTATTGGGATACATCCATTTGTCTATGTATTAAATGTCTTTTTCCCCATTTCATGTTGCCTAATTATTTTGTAATAAATAAAATAATACATTTTTTTGTATAAATAATTCCAGAGGATGAAACAAAATGCACAGCAACAACCAGAGTGAGCCAGAAGATAGCAGGAGAAGTAGTGAAGAGAATGACAACCATGAACAACAGTGAGTTATCCTTCTTTCACCAGCTAACTGAGAACTTGGATTAGGTGAGACACTCTCAATAATTGTATCAGTATTCAGTCAGTTTTAGTTTATTAGGAATACATAAAACAAATAGTCTAATCTGTCCTGCAGTGAATCAACCCATCACAAATGCTACAATGTTTTTGTAAAACCTTGTTAGGGAAAAAAATAAACAGGACATTCTGGTTAGTTATCTTTTAAACATGGTAGTGAGCAGGTTATGAGCAGGAGCCAGTTGCTCAGTACCAGCTGAAAACTACCCCAACCTAGCTGCCATGCTTCAAAATAACTAACCAGTATATGATTTTTTTTTTTAAACAAGCTTCTTCTATGCTTATGTTAGTCTGTTTGTCCTTATCCAGAGTTCTTCATAATCCTGGACTGGGCCAAATCCTGACAAGATGCTGTGGTGGTCATGGAGGAGTGAATCCTAAAAGACACATGTGATCAATGAGTTTCCGCATTGATCCAATGGGCCAGCCTGACCACCCGCTGGTGAACTTTCAAGCCTCTGGTGCCTAGACTGCGGCCTTGCACAAGTTTGGCTAGAGGAGAACTGGTCGTGCCCAACTGAGCCTGGTATCTCTCAAGGGATTTTATTCTACACTTTCGTCAGTTGGTGAAGTTTCTTCCATGCCACTGTCGCCACTGGATCACTTGGCTACGATTGGTGGATCGGTGGATTTGCTCTTCAGTGTTTGGACTTTCAGCAGTAACATTTACTGCTTCAATTCTGAAAACTGGACTGAAGCAGCTTCAATTTATAAGAACTTCTATGTTAAGCTGCTTTGACATCATTGATCTACATTGTAAAAGTGCAATAGAAATAAAGATGAATTGCATTTGAACATGTGAATTCAGACCTTGTTGAGCATTTGACACCAGAACTAGTTATATTTTAAAGTTGGGTTGTTTCTGAGTCGGCTAATAGTTACAAATATTTATTTTTCCAACAATATGCAATTCAGAAGTTTAAATTTTTATTGTACATGTATGTTCTAGTGCTTTGTGTGATTTATTTATTTTTAATGTGTTGATTTTATTGCTTAATGTAATTTTCACACATTTTCCTTAAATGCTTTAAGCATTATTAATGTTTTAAAGAATGGAATATTTTGTAATTGTGTCTGGTTTAATGTCAGTAGTACTTAGTACAATTGTTTTTTTTTTCTCAACAATATGCAGGTCAGACACTTAAATTAGTTTTGTACATGTATGTTAATGTGCTTTGTCATTTTCAATGTTTTTTTTCTTAAAATAAAATATTTTGAATGATTGAAATGTAATGTTTTTACACATTTTTAAGCTTGTTTTAAGCATCTCCAATGTTTTAAATAAAGAGTGTTTATTTTGTTAATATTTTGTAATTGTGTATTTTTTAGGTCTATAGTATTAAAATAATATTAATAAAATTATATTATAAAATATTTAGGACAAAATTAAAAGGTTTACAGTAGCTAACTGTTAACTTAGGTTTTTACAGTAGTTAACCATTTTCAGACACTACGGTAACATGCTGTAAACGGATTTACAGTTGTATACTGTAAATCTAAAATACAGTAACTTACTGGCAACAGTGTTGCCAGTAAGTTACTGTAAAAACCCTTTGAAATGTCTAACTGTACTTTTCACCTCGACGAGAAATCTCGTCACAATTTAATCTTACGAGATCTCATCATCAGGATCTTGTCACATCCCTAGTAGTATCGTCATTAACGGTCTGTCTACAATACATAATGTTGCATGTGGAAAAGTCAGGGTGCTTTCACACCTGTGGATCGATTCTCTTGTTCCGAAACAGGGATTAAAATGATTACAATGTTGTTCTTTGTGACACCCACAGACGTCGTCACCAAATATAAATCTCTTCGCTGAGGCCAGCTTCCAGCCTCCATCGCTGAGACTGCAGCTCTGCACAAGACTTTTGGCCAGTGGAGAAATATAGGGCTCTATCATACACCTGGCGCAATGTGGCGCAAAGCGCAGCGCAATGGTCTTTTGATACTTTAAGCTCGGCGCAAGGGTCATTTTGAGGTGTTGCGCCACACTGTTTAAATAGCAAATGAATTTGCGCTCAAATGTGCGCCCATAGGCGTTGTGGTCTAAAAAAGCAGGCATGTTTTGGTGCATTGCTATTTTGAGAAACTGTAAATAGTCTGTTCTGTTCTATTGTCTGGCGCAAAGTGCGCTTGGCTTACACACTACAAACAAGATACAGAGCAATACGCAAATATCTTTACATATGAAAAAGATATAATATATTAAGAATATATATAATAAGGATATATCATTCATTTTCTTGTTGGCTTAGTCCCTTTATTAATCCGCCACAGCGGAATAAACCGCCAACTTATCCAGCAAGTTTTTACGCACTGGATGCCCTTCCAGCCGCAACCCATCTCTGGGAAATAATAAGGATATATATAGTATATAAATATAAATGATTAAAATATTACAAAACATGTTAATTTCTAGCCTACATGAATTTAAAAACCACTGCCTTCACACTTTCTTCATCTCGGGAGGCTTTTTCAGTTCATTCAATTTGCTTTTGTTTAATGTTATTATTATTAGCAGTATTATTTATTATATCCATATTTATATTTGTTTTATTAAAAACAAGCTTAGATTTGTCCACCTGTCAGGTTTTAGACCATATGGGGCATAGCTAGTGTATTTAGAAATAACTCCAAATTTTGACCACACTTTGTTAATATTGTTCATTTATTCATTTGCTGGAAATTAGAACTGAATTTAAAAATAGTTTTGAAACAAATATTCACGCTTAACAAACAAAATTAATTATTTATAGGCTAATTGATGTCTGTGCGGTAAGGTTTTCCTATCCACGAGAGCAAAAGCGAAAGTGAACTTACTTTACGCCATGTTAATAGCAATGCGCTTATGGCACGACGCAGCTGGCTCTTAAAGGGAATGGCAGATGAGACTGGTTTATTCTCAAAACACACTTATAACTCATTAGGAAAATAAACCCAACCCTTTTAGACCATGCGCCGCGGCGCAAAGCAGATTTTCCCGTCCTTAAATTTGCAAAAATACATTCTGAAATGCCCTGAAAGCGTTTGCACCCTGCGTTTTGCGCTCTGCGCATGGACCGTCAAAATAGAGCCCTAAAATGGTCGTGCCCAACTGAGTCTGGTTTCTCTCAAGGTTTTTTTTCGTCTATCGTTAAAGTTTTTTTCCCTCTCCGCTGTCGCCACTAGCTTGCATGGTTTGGGATCGGTAGAGCTGCCCATCAATGAATTTGCTCTTCAGTGTTTGGACTCTCAGTAATGATTTTAAACCACCCTGAACTGAACTGAACTGAACTGAACTGAACTGAACCTAAACACTAAAAACTGAACTACACTGATATAATTTACTATGACTATTTATGTGAAGCTGCTTTGACACAATCTACATTGTAAAAGCGCTATACAAATAAAGCTGAATTGAATTTAATTAAACAGAGGTAAGACTTTCTCATACATAGCAGTTGGCTTGGGCATTAGGCTTTACATTATAGACAAAAATAACAGATAAACCAATACTGCAATTCGGTCAATTTTCCAAACAGATAAACATCTAACATGCTTTCACTTTCAAATTTGACATGAAATGCACATTTACCGGAATTTAGGAATGACGCCCTACTCATAATGTTCTCTTCATATTGCCCACCCTACTCATAATGTTCTCTTCATATTGCCCACCCTACTCATAATGTTCTCTTCATATTGCCCACCCTACTCATAATGTTCTCTTCATATTGCCCACCCTACTCATAATGTTCTCTTCATATTGCCCACCCAACTCATAATGTTCTTTTCATATAGCTGTATATATGCCTATTACCCATCCATAAAACACTGTGATTTAGCCTGGCTCAGATCAGTTTGCTTTCTCACTACAATCGATCTACTCCAAAGTTTATTTCAATCGAGGCGAGACCACCTCATTCAGATGATCTCAGACCAATTGTTTTGAAGTGGATCTGAGCGCGATTGCAGGATTCACATTTGCCAAACGAACGCACTAACTGGATAAACACACCAGGTTCCATAACAAAAGAATAAGTGTGAAAGCACCCTCACTACAATGCTCACGTTTCAGCAGCAATAGACCATTGTATTTTAATTGTCTATGGAGCTTTCTAAGATTGCAAAACATTTCCGCTCCTGTCAATATTTAATAGCTACAACAACCGTGACAATCTCTTAAAAAGAACAACTCACAGAGTGAAATACTCTGGATTCTTACCTGATAAGATAAAAAATATAATAATAATAGATGAAAAACCCAAATAGCAACAGGAAACATTGACCACTTCATATACCCTAAGTTTATTGGGTAACGAATTTCATTTGGTATAATTTGTATCTTTATTTTAATCTTATTTTTGCTGGTACGAATACATTTTAGGTGAAGAGACATGCAAATACTTTTTTCAATAAAAAGGGAATTATTAATTCAATTCAAGAGAGCATATTATAACAAATAAAATATAATATTTCTGACAATTTTTTTTTCTTCATGGATTTCATTAATGCAGTATTGCAATACTACATGATATCACAATACTTTAGCTGATATAGTATCCTTACATGAATTAATGGTATCGTGACAACCCAGTCTATAGAATTAAATTTATTACTATCATCATACTGTAAATACATGGTGTAATGAAAATGATTTGTTTTACCTGTGCAGTTTTTCTCATTGGTATCCAGTGCAAATCCACTATCACAGCGACATCTGAAGCTCCCAATGGTGTTCCGACATTTCCCATGGACACAAATGCTTTGGAAAACTTTGCACTCATTAATATCTGATGAAGAGGGAATAGCTCCATTTATAAACTTACTTTATAAATAAATTTTATAACAGAATAACAGTATAATATAACAGTAAAAGCTAAATATTCAAAATCAAAGATCAAAATCTTTTTGACCTTTATAGACAGCTCTGCCAGTGAGCACGTCTCCTTTGTTGGCGAAGCCTGGTCCTCTTGGGCACAGGGTGTCAAACTGCCGAGTACCAGGCTCAGGACATAAGTCACAATCTTTGCCCCAAGCCAAACCCACCGTACAGCAACACATGTCCATGCGGAAGCGTCCTGGTACCGGCTGTGTACACACATCTTCTTCGTAAGTAAGAAAGCACGGCTCTGAACGAACATCTGTTTGGACAAAACAAATAATTTACTCCCATCATTTTGCACAGATTTTTTTAATACTTTATTTTAATAATATCCAAAAAACTTTTTCTATTTTTTGTAATACATTACACTGATAAACGACTGAAATTAAGTTGTTTTTAACATTGTCTTATCCTATTTTATTTAGTTTATTCAGTCTAAAATCTGGGTTCAAGCTTCAAAGGTACATTCATTCATTCATTTTCTTTATGGCTTAATCCCTTTATTAATCAGGGGTTGCCACAGTGGAATGAACCGCCAACTTATCTAGCACGTGTTATTACGCAGCAAATGCCCTTCAAGCTGCAATCCAGCACTGGGATACAACCATACACTCTTCCATTCACTCACATATACAACGGCCAATTTAGCTTATTTACAGTAATTTACCTATACTACATGTCTTTGGACTGTGGGTGAAACCAAAGCACCCAAAGAAAACCCATGCCAACATGAGGAGAACAAGCAAACTCTAAGTGTAAAAAATAAGAGTTGTTTAGAAAAAATTGTGAACCTAGGAGGAAAAATAACAGGGAGAATACAGATGACCATGGCTCAGTTATACCATAGACAAGTTTTGAGCAAAGCTCAGAGAATTCTGTCAGATGATTCCCATACTATGCACCACGAGTTTTATCTTCTGGTATTCGATACAGAACTCCTATTAATAAAAAATATCGGTTTAAACTTTCATTCATCCCCTCAACTGTAAAGTTTTTAAATTTAGGGTAGATTTGCATTGTACAATGTGTTTTTTGTATTATGTGTAATATGCTTGTGTGCTGCAACTAAATCGGGAAATGAATAAAGGAAATGAATGCCCTGGGGGAAATGAATAAAGACTGAGTGACTGACTCCACACAGATGTCAACTGACCCATCCGGGGCTTGAACCAGAGACCTGCTTGCCATGAGGCAACAGCGCTACCCACTGCCCCACTGTGTCACCCCAAAAGTTCATAAAGACACCTAAATCCATATGAATCAAGCAATTATGATCTAATAAAACAACTAAATTACACTTTGAATTATACTTTGACACAAAATTAGGGTGGCTTACCAACACAGAGGCGTCCAGTGACATCCAGTGTGAGGCTTTCTGGGCACTGACATTTAAATGAGCCTCTAGTGTTCACACAGTGTCCATTGTGACACACACCAGGAAACACCTCACATTCATTCACATCTACACAGGGAGAGAGAGGAGAGGTGGGCATTTTTACCTTAGTAAGCTTTATAATTCAAAATCAGAGAAAACAGAGTTTATGTTAAAGTCGTTTCTATGAAACTGTCACCTTCACATGAAGCCCCTCTTGACCGAGCAAATCCTCGTTCGCACACTAGATCTGGACACATAAATAATCACATAGTTAATCACATAAATAATCACGTAAATATATACGGCATGTGAAACAAAGACAATGCAATTATTTGTTAACAAGAATTTTTTTTAATGACAGAAATTCTAAGCAGCATACTTTCTTTAATACTTTAAAACTTTAATACTACTTTCTTTAATACTTATATGAAGTAGTTCTAAAAAATCACTCAAACTAAATCAGCAATAACTAAATTACAGTTATTGCTGTACAGTTATTAAACTAAACTAAATTACAGGATCATGTAATAATAAAAAGTGAAGTTGTGACTGCTGAAAATGTATTAATAAAATCATGACATTACTTTCTTTATTGTATTAATCAAATAAATGCAGCTTTGGTGAGCAAAAAAAAATATTTTAAAGGGGTGGTCCAGTGTGTAACTTTAAAGCTTGCAAAGATGCAAAACAACCCAGGCTCATTCTGAAAACGTAGTCCCATGGACGACTTTTTCGTATCTAAAATGTCTCTCGCGAGTGCCGTTCGCAGCCACGCTGTTCTCGCGTAAACCCACTCTGATTGACTCTGATTGGTCAGCAAACATAATGTGCTGTGATTCGTAGATCGGCTCCACATCACCAGTAAAGCGTCCACGCCTCCACAAGCATACGCTTTGCCTCAGCTGTGTAAATACTGTCAGTCAGAGTAGCTGTTAGCAGTATTCTTTTGAGCCTTTATCAGACAGAAAATTAAAAGGATGACCCTCATGCCTGCTCTCTAAAATGAAATCAAGAATCACATGTGTGCGGGACTGATATTTATTTTTATTTTTCTCTTTCTCTTATTTCTCTGTAATATACAGTGACGCAATTGACAGGAGATTAAAGTGCAAGATGTGGAATGCGACCCACGTAAACTTTGATTGTTCTTTTGTAACATGATTTAGGTGAGCTATCCTGTATTTTTTTCTTAACTCAACGCGTTACACGTCTTTCACATATATTCAGAATAAGCATTTGTAAGTAATATGAACCATTTACATATCTTTTGTGAGTTAATTATCTAAGATGTAGAACAGAAAGAAAGCGGCCGCATTGAGAGACACTGCAGCGCTGATGAAGATTGTGGCTGTTTACAGCAGTTTGACTGATAAATATGAATTTGTAGCTAAATTGTTAGCGGTGGCAAACAGCATTTCCCATTGTTTATATCCTTGCTACAACATACCATTAATGCTACACAATATGCATGTCATCGATCAATTTTAGCAAATAAAAATACTTACAGATTGTGGCTCACAAGTCACAGCTTCTGCTTGTTGGAGTTGCTCCTTTAAGGAGTATTTAACACTGAACTGGAAAAGATTGTGGAAGCTGTCCTTTGTCAAATGCTTGCTATATATTTTTTTATAATTGTCTAATTATAATTAAACTGTAAGCACTTCTGTCTTTGTGTCGTGTCCTTTGGAAGCTAAAATACAGAAACAGAAGAAGCTTTGTGGAAATAGCAGCGTTTGGATGGCATTTTAGCTTTCTCTGCTGTACCATTACAACACCTCTGGCCACGGCCCTTTGCTGTGCAGGGTGTGAGCGCATGGTAAATGCGTGTAACCGGAAACCCTTGTGATCTCACTAGCCTGGATGTATCTTTTTGTAGTCCCCAAAGTTCGCTTTGCTAAGCAAACTCTGTAAAAGCTAATGTCTCCCTTTGCATTGAACTTTAAACATATTACATTCAGAGATGTTGCTTATGTTCACAGCCAAATTACACATCACTTAAAGTTTCAAATTGAATATTGTTGTGAACAATCCCTTTAAAAGCATATATGCTGGAGTATAGTATAGTACTAACCTTGTATTTATTGTTTAGTATTGTAGCTCTGTACAGTAAGAAGCAACGTTTTCATACCAGTTTGACATGGTTCACATGGGCTGCCCCACGCCAATCCTAGTGTGGCACAGCACTGTGATCTCAGTGTAGCTCCGTTGATGTTAACTTCACAACGACCATCCTGAAGAGTTAACCAGCATGAACCCTTCACACTGTCTGTAGAAATAAACCTTCCTTAGCACAATAAAATGCACAGAAATACACCACAGAAAACTGTTTGTTTCTTTTAGTAATGATGGTATTTTTTTAACACAGTGGTCGCAAAATTTAGAGAACAAGCAACAGTTTCCTAAATTTCTAGTTCAATTTGTGCAAGAGTAAAAATTATTTTTTAAGAATATTATATAAATATATTCTGAAAGACAGGTCGATGTTTTAAATATCAAGATGGATAGTTTTCAATGTTTTAAAAAGAACAATGATCAAAATTAGAGAAACACTTTCAAATTCCTCACAGTTATTGAGGTTAATTTGTCATTTCCTTAATTATCCGCTGATCTGGCAACCTAAAAATCAATAATTTTTCTGACTTTGCAAAATAATTAGCTGTTCTAAAGTGAGGTTGTACAGATGAAAACCAAAGTGACCCTTTTAGCCAAATTACAAGAGGTAGGTTGCAGCCAAATCTGTGATTTCTAGAATACTGTATTTTTACTCAAGTCCCTAAAAATCTTCCTCAAAATGAAAATGCGAGGACAGGATGAGGAGAATTTCAATGGAAAATCAGTTCAACAATGAAGCTGAGTTTGCTCACTACTTCACATGTGAAAGGGTAAGGATCTTTATCTTAACATACTGTGTCTCCAAAGTGAAGAAAATTTGAACTGAAAGACCACCAGCAGGGTTGCCAGGTCTAAAAAAAGGCCAACCCAATGACAACTCAAAACCCACCAAAAGGAATGAATAGTTGCCCTTTTTTTCTTGTCCAATCAGAGTTAATTGCTGACATCATTAGTTTGTGATAGAGTTTAAATGTTTAAGTACTGACTCACTTGCATGTATTCCAAAGTCAGTGCCCATTAAGAAACAATTTAGTTTTCATTTTGTATTCCAGATAAAAAAAACATTTTGGTACAAATGTAGCCCCAAAAAATTCACTTCATATTTTTTAAAACTACTGCATTTTCAAGAGCTCAATTATGCAGACAACTGTGACCCTGGCAACACTACTCTGCAGGGACCAAACCTCTTTTGAAAGAATCAAAAGGCCAAATAACCTTCGCTGAAAAGCACTTTGTGTAAAGTGTGCAAAGAAGTAAGTTAAAAGGATGCAGAAGTATTATTGTTTGAAGGAGTTTTGCCTCTTCAAAAAGTACATAGCAAAGTAAATGCAAATATTCCAAGCGGTTCCCCTTCTTTCATCATCCAACCATGACATTTGTTATCAAGCAATTATAGAGGTTTTCCAAAAAAGGGAATTTCCTTGAAAAACAGCATAGTAAAAATAAGATTCTGAAAAATAAACATGACATTATATCTGAAAAATCATGTGTTTACAAAGTGTTATCTATATTTGCCATCCACTGTATTTTTCTTGCATCAACAAGTGAGTAATAGAAGTAAAATGGCCTTGATTTAGGTGTACATGTTTAAATGTATACATTTACCAACACATAAAAGTCCAGTGCTGTCCAGTTTACTTCCTTGTGAACATTCACAGTAGAAAGAGCCTGCACTGTTTTTACACACTCCATTGACGCATGGGCTGCTCACACACTCATTCACATCTGGAAAACAAAATCAATGATGGTTGATCAACTGAAAGGTTATATGATCTGACAATTAAATGAACAGTCCCAAAATACTAAAGATACGTACAGTATACCGCTTGTACCCTATTAAAATGCATATAAAAACTGCATTTGTTTAATAAAAAAAATAGTAAAAACAGTAATATTTTACAAAAGAATACTATTTATTAGTAGTACGGTTCTCTGTTTGAATCTAAAACAAAATGTCATCCATTGTTGTGATGGCAATGCTGAATTTATGAGAGTCATGCTGCACTACCTTTTGGAAATCATTCTGATATGCTTTCTTGGTGTTTGTTATTATTGTAACATCCTGGCCTCTGTTTTTGTTTGTTTTAGTTCAGTGTTTTCATGTCACTTCCTGTCACCTTTGTTAACCCTTATCTTGTTAATCTTTGTGTTAATTGTCTCCACCCCCTCATCAGCTTGTTTAGTTAATGGTTTCCTTTTGTATTTATGCCCTGTTCTCTTAGCCCTTCATTGTCATTAGTTTTAAGTCACTCCCATGATGTCTGCGTGTTTTGTTCGTTGCTTTGTTTAAATTAGAGGTGGGCCGTTAACTGTCTTAACGTGCTGCGTTAAAGTGAGATTTGTATATATTTTTTTTTTTATTTGAACCTGTGTCTATTCCTACTCTGAAATTACCACATCAAACGTGACGTGCTAACATGAATGCATCCCGGGAGGTACGTATTTGTGCAGTTTTTGTTTACGCGAATCCACGAGAGGCCGCTGTGCCATGCTTTTTCGGCTTTCGAACGCCTTTCGGACAAACTGGTTGCGGCAGGAAAGCCCTTCACACGGAGATGAGCTGTCACAGCCGGCGAGCGCGGAGAAAAGGAGTGGCGTCACACCACCCCGTAGCGTTCGCTCGACAAAACGAAATGCGGCCATACGTAACACCAGCCAAGTAAATCGCGGTCTCCAGAAACGTACACGGGGCTACGTTTTCAGAATGAGCTTGGGTTGAGTTTATGCATTCATGTAAAACATATACAATAAATAAAATGGATCGGGTGCTTTTTAAAATGAATGACTGAGAATGAAAGTCGAACCGGTGAACTGTCTAGCAAAAAAGTGCTGTCTGAATCAAATCAGCTGGATGCCCTTCTGGATCTTTCACTTACATATGTAATGTAGTTATTTGCATTAATAGACAACAATATAATACAACTGTTCAAATGAAGTGCTTTCATGTAAGAGTTTCCTGTATTTTTGGGTGACTTTAACCGCAGTTCGGCTGTTTCACCTTCACTCACGAACATTTCATTCATGCCCCCGTGACAAATTGGGGTATTAGATGCAAATAAGAAGTAAGGACTGGTGAGAGTGTTATAAAATATAATAACGTACAGTGAATGGAAAGAAAAAACTTCTTCATTTCGCAGTGTGTGTGTGAGTGTGAGTGTGTGTGTGTGTGTGTGTGTGTCCTTGACTGACAGCCGTGTGTGTGGATCTTGTCAAAAAAAATATGGCGCAAAGTCCTTTATGACGGTAATAGTTTGACTGCGGTGTTTACTTCAATAATGCCACTAATATATGCATACTCCACATCTTAGTTCCATTTCTGTTTGGTTCAGTTATGACTTTAGTCGGATTTAGGTGATCAAAAATCACTGTTTCGAGTTTATGTAGGCCTACAGTTCAAAATTGATGTTTAACCGAATAAACAGTTTGTAAACACAAGTACATCTTATTGAACATCATTTATTTTCATCACCAATTATCATAGTAGAACAGTCTCTAAAGCAGTTTGTGATGCATTTTGGAAACAGGAGATGAGCCCCTGGTCTAATGCGCCACCTGGCTTGAGAAACCCGTTCTTAAAGACTTACTTTTAGTCAATATTTGGGTAGCACACATAATCTGAATGCCTTCAGCAGAATTCAAATGAGCTATTTTAATCTAGATTAATTTCTAGACTACAGTGAGATTAATCTAGATTAAAAAACTAATCTATGCCTACATATAGTTTAAATATTTGTTGGCAGCATTCTTGTTTTTTTGTTTTTTTTTAAAAACATTCTTTTATTCAGTAAAATACATTTTAAAGTGATCAAACTTGACAGCAAAAATACTTAATGTTATAAAAGATTTCAAATAAAAATATATAATGGTGTCCACAAAAATATAAAGAAGCCCAATTTTTAATTGATAACAATAAGAAAATGTTTCAGTATATTAGAATGATTTCTGATTATGTGGTACTGAAAATTGAAGTACTGACACCTAAAAACTAGCAAGGTTTGCTGTCAGAGGAATAAATGAAAAAACAGTTATTTTAAACTAACAATGTCACAAAATATTACTTTGTTATTAAATCAAAAATTTAATTTGTTATTGAATCAGAACTGAATGCAATTTATTTAATCAGTATTAATAAAATAAATACAGCCTTGATAAGCCTTTTTTCAAAAACTTTTAAGAAATCTATTTTAAAAAGCTGTTATGTTAATCCATTTTCCAATACATGTTAGGGCATGTAAGGCCTGTCTTGTTTTAAGTGGAACACTGTAAACACCTGCCTCTGGAATTTATAGCATGTTTCCACATAGGCAGAAACTGAAGGGGAAAAAACGTAAAGTGACAAGAATCTGTGTGATCTCAGAAGCTCTTGATACTGACCCTCACATGTCTCTGTGTCATGTCTGAAGATGAACCCCGCCGGGCAGGTGCAACTGTAGCTTCCTGGAACATTCCGGCACAGGCCATTATCACAGAGGAGACTGTTCACCACACATTCATCAATATCTGCAAACAGAGGACGCTGCGTCATTATGAGACACATTGGAAAACATCTTGACTTTTTCACGTCAAATATTTGTCTATATGTCAAACGACAACTTTATTTTAAATGTACAGGAATGTTAATTATGTTAATAATGTTAATTAGAAACTATAGAGTCAGTTGAAATTTAAAAGATTAAAAGGTTTAGTTCACCAAAAAAAATAAAAATAAATAATTACAGTAAGTTAAGTCTGAATAATTATACTTTTATATTATATATATATTTTTTAAAATATTTCTCAAATGATGCTTAACAAAGCAAGGAAATTTTTACAGTATGTCTGATAATATTTTTTCTTCTTATTTGTTTTATTTCAGCTAGAATAAAAGCTGTTTTGAATTTTTTAAAAAACATTTCAAGGTCAATATTTTAGCCCCTTTAAGCTATATTTTTTGATAGTAAACAGAACAAACCATCGTTAAGCAACAACTTGCCTAATTACCTTATCCTGCCTAGTTAACCTAATTAACCTAGTTAAGCCTTTAAATGTCACTTTAAGCTGTATAGTAGTGTCTTGAAAATATCTAGTAAAATATTATTTACTGTCATCATGGCAAAGATAAAATAAATCAGTTATTAGAAATGAGTTATTAAAAATATTATGTTTAGAAATGTGTTGAAAAAATCTCTCCGTTAAAGAGCCCATATTTTGGGTTTTTTGAAAACCCCCTTCCATGTAGTGTGTAACACAGCTCTAAGTGAAGTGAAGTATCCAGCTAAGGCTTAAATCTGAAAGAGTACAGTGTTTAAACCTGTTGATTCATTTATAAAAGAGTCGACTCATAGTGCTTCAAACGAGTCGTCTTGATAACGAGTCATTAGGTGTTTCGCCATGACGTACTAACGAAACCAAGTTATTCACGTGCACGCGCAAACCCGGGAGATTTGAAACCTGCGGCCCTGCCCTCTGACACAGAAACCCAGACACACACACACCCACAAACACACACACACAAACATGCCGGTCGATTGAAGTCACACTGCAGATGGATATTATCGAGTCTCTACCCAAAGATGAAACCCCTTCATTATAACCAAGCAGTCGGAAACTACTGGAAACTTCTGGAAACTACATTATATAAAGAATACTTCATCGGCGTTTGTTAAAGGAAGGATCAGTAAAGAGTAACTTACTGATGGACGTCAGGATGGATTTTTCTTCCTCCATTTCTCAAGTGTAAGTATGTGCGATTTAAGTTGTTGCCTCGTTGACTCTAGCTTGCAAATGTATTTAGTTGTGATTTGTTACTTGTAACCGAGTGTACTGTATCAGGTTAACTCGCTATATTCTCATATCGCGTGTAAAGCCACGTTAAAAACGCGAAGCGTGCTGCTTTGTTTACGGAGCTACGTGGAGGAGGAGTAGTGTGTGTGTGTGTGTGCGTGCGTGTATGTGTGTGTGTGCGCTGTCGTCCGGAGGTATGTGTGTGTGTTTGTGTGTGTGTGTGCGCGCGCGTTGTCATCTGGAGGTGTGTGTGTGTTTTTGTGTGTGTGCGCGCACGCGCAAGGACGAGGGCAATATGTGTGTGTGTGTGTGTGTGTGTGTGTGTTTCTGTGAAAAGAGCAGAGTGAGACAAGCTAGGAGATCTCTTCGCCAGTTCTTGGAGTTTTTGCTCAATAAAATAGTTAGTCGTCTGTATTTTCAAGGCCATCGTCTGTATTTACATTGACCCACTGGCAGCTAAAATCCCGCCTACACTATCGAGCGTGTATAAACTGTGACTACTTTTATATTGCTGATTAGCTGTTTGGCATTTCACTCTCTCACTGAAGGCAGTCGACCAATCGCAACAGACTGTCATCGGTCCAATCAGCGCAGATTAGCTTCGCGCTAAAGAGGGGTTTGGGAACAAATGAATCACTGGACGATTCATACGGGAGTCGCTGTAATAATTAGGTAAAAATAAATGCAGATTATAAGACCATGAAAGTGCTTTTTGACCTTGCATGCATATTAGACTGTTTCTTACATGCTGATCAAGGACAGCTGTTGCCCATTGGAAAAGGGATAATTAACACACGCCGTCAAAGAAGACGGGAAAGCACAACTACACTGTAAAACCCAGAAGGTTAAGGCAACTCAAACAAGTTGAGGAAACCGATTGCAGCAAACCATTTAAGTTCAAAAACTAGTCCAAATGAATACTTTGAACTTAATCCATTTGCGTAAATGAAGCAGTCTGGGCACAGTAAAACCTGATAAATGAAAAGAACTCAATCCAACTGAATACTGTAAAACTCAATTAAGTTAAGTCAACTCAGACCATAAACTGATTGCAACAAACTATTTGAGTTAAAAAAAAAAAAACAAATATATATGAGTACTGTGAACTTACTTTATTTAAGTTGAAGTAATGAGACATTTCATTAACACTGAGTTCAAAACTCAGAGAAGAATGAGAAGAATTAACTTTCAGTAAATTTTGAGTTAACTACACTCATTTCATTTGATTTAACTGTTGGGTTTTACAGTGTAGGAGGATGACAGCAAGAACTACGCTGACTCCTACCTTATCTACTGGGCATCCTCACTGGCACTCCACCCAACCACCGGACCCCTTTTAGTCACAGAACTCACTGCCCTGCACATCCCAGTGCACCTTTTCCTTGCTCCACTCCCTTAATAGACACCCTTACAGGGGTTTTCACTGCATCTTTGTGTCGGTGGAATCTCTCACCTGCGACACCGGCTACTGTTACTCAAAAACAAATTCTGTATAATTTTGCACATATTAAAATAATTAACAGAACCTAAATGATTTTATACTGTAAATGCATTTTAACATAGAAATAAATTCACTAGTTCAGCACAAAAAAAACAAGAAAATTATATTTTAAAAGAAATGTATCAAAATGTAATTTTTGATGGGAAAACTTAAGCAAAGTAGTAAACGATCAAAAGAAAATCGGCACACTGCCACTTTAGCTCTAAGGGGCAGTGTGCCAATTTTCTTTTGATCTTTTGCTACTTTGTTTATTTTTGATCGAGCACCTGCCTTTGAGATTTTTAGATGTGCGCACATTTCTGTTTTGTTTGCTCTAGTCTAGAAAACTTAAGCACACATCTGTAAAGGTTATACAAAAATGTATTTTAATTAACATTTATACATTTTTTAAGTGATATTCCGAGATTTTATTAAGGCAGCAAATATGTATTAGTCTGGCATTTATTTTCCATCGGCTCTGGTATTTGTAAAGCCAAAATCAACAATATGCAGCATAAGCGATATAAAGATGGAAACAGGATAATAGAGAAAGGTTGATTACACTTAAATGTCATTTAAATGTTAATAATATTTGGTTCTAAATTAAGTAAATAAGATTTACAAATATTTGAATGTAAAAATGATTCAACTGTATTCAGGAACTGTGTATATTCATCAATTTACTCAATTCATGGGGTATATTTAATTTCACTATGTAAAATGTTATTAAAATGTACTCAAATTTTAAATTATAAAATCAGTGGCGCAGTAGGTAGTGCTGTCGCCTCACAGCAAGAAGGTCGCTGGGTCGCTGGTTCAAGCCTTGGCTCAGTTGCTGTTTCTGTGTGGAGTTTGCATGTTCGCCCTGCATTCGTGTGGGTTTCCTCCAGGTGCTCCGGTTTCAACCACATTCCAAAGACATGCGGTAAAGGTGAATTGGGTAGGCTAAATTGTCCATAGTGAATGAGTGTGTGTATGATGGGTTGCGGCTAGGAGGGCATCCGCTGAGTAAAAATGTGCTGAATAAGTTGGCAGTTCATTCTGCTGTGGCGAACCTGGATTAATAAAGGGACTAAGCCGACAAGAAAATGAATGAATGGATAAAAATCGTTGACCAACAAACTGGCTTAGCTTATTTTGTACATTTCAATCGAAAGATGAGACAAATCCCACATTTACCATTGGGTGTAAATGAAAATCTCCCTCTTTCAATGAAAACACATCTTAATACAGGTGTAAATAGGGCCTGTGTGATGCACACTAAAATTGTCACTTGTCAACTAAATTTGATTTGTACAGGCTTGAATTCTTAAATCAATCCTGACAGCTCATGGTAGTAACTTGTAAGTAATTATATTAAATGTCAACTGACCTAAACAGTTTCTGCCGCTCTGGTCACTTTCATAGCCAATGTTACAGATGCAGCGGAAATTTCCTCGGAGATTCTCACACACTCCATTTGAGCAGATATCCGGATCCAGAGCGCACTCATTAATGTCTGCCTCACAAATAAATAAAATAAATTATCAAAAGAATCACTTAAAAAGACACGTCATATTCACTAATGTGACAAATGGTATATTTTAAGCAAAGTTTTAGTAGATTAAGAACAATATAGATTCAAAGCTATACATCATTCACATGCTTACTTTGTA
Source organism: Danio rerio (assembly GCF_052040795.2). NCBI lineage: Eukaryota > Metazoa > Chordata > Actinopteri > Cypriniformes > Danionidae > Danio > Danio rerio. The sequence goes on from NC_141030.1 coordinate 18,362,992, forward strand.
AATAGTTGAAAACAGAAACTGCACATCATGCAAACACTCAACTTTAGCTTCTTGGTCAAAGTACTTGTTTAAATTAGATGAAACAACAAAATTCTAATGTTTTTCTTGAGACACCTTAATTATTTTATGTTTAATCCAGTTAAATTTATAAAAAATATTAGGGTAACTTAATCAATCTGTGTTGAAACATGTTGGAATTGTGTGCAACCCAGCATTTTTTTCAGTAAACAACAGAGAATTACGCACACAAGCACACTTAAAAATTAAGGTTCTTTATTGGCATTGATGGTTCAACGAATAAAAAAACATGAAAAACATTAAAAACCTTAGTGCCTTTCCAAAAGAATATATAAAGCTCAGATGTTTGAAAACGTTAACTAGTTTAGCTGACTCTTCTTTTTAAGGTTTTTTTAGTACAACCATGTAAAACTTTGACTTATGAGTAAAGCCAGACAGAATCTGCGGACATGTTTTTGCTATTTCTGTGCAGAATTTTGTGAACTAAAAACTAAAAACTTAATACATGAACTCCAAAATAATAAATTTTTAACTGTTATTTAATGTTTACAATGCAAATCCAATTAGATCCACTTATTTGGTAAACAAAACATGTCTCATATAATATATCGATCTAAAAGACAGAAAATATTACTTTACAAACTGTATTGTAGGTAAATCATATAAACATTTTCATATTAGTCAATAATGTTAGTGAAATACATTTTAAAACTGAATAAATATAATTTTACACACATTTACACAAGTAAATAAATAGACTCAATCATGGGCTAAGAATCTGCAGAAATCTGCAGATTTCTGCGCGTACAGATTCCGTGTGGGCCTACTTATGATGAGTTATGTCAAAACATTCAATCCAGATAAGTTAACATAACTAATATATAATTAAGTTATTTAAAGTGAAGAAGCTCCGTTAGATAATACAAATGTTCCCCAGACAACGATTTCTGGGTCTTTTTCATACCCCTCGGTTTCGAGTGTGGTCCTGAAAAATCTATCTAGCTATCTAGGGCTATCTAGCTCTTCGCCTTCAAGCTAAAAAGAATTGGACAGCCCTACCCGTGAAATATGTGTTGCATGTGTGTATGACTTGAACACGTGAAGGTAAGGGAAAGAGCTAAGGGGTAGAATTGGGATTGGGCCATAATAACATGATAATATGATATCAAAACTTGATATGATAAATACCTTTGCCATCAGCAGAAAATCCAACACCGCTCGCACACAAGACCTGAAACTCAGCTAGAAGAGTGAGGGAACAAACATCACAGTGATAATTAATCCCTCATATATATATAAAATTAGAATACCCTTTAGAGATTTATTTAAACTCAGGGAATCAGTCTGCATCAAGTCAGTTGAGTAATCTACTACGAATATAAAAACAATCAGTGTGACCAATTCTGAGAATTATTAGACATTAGAGATGATAGAAACAACAAATGCATAAGTGTTAACCTACTGTGCCCCTTTTTACAAGACGTAAAATAAGTCTCTGATGTCTCTAGAATGTCATCTTAAAGTTTCAGCTCAAAAAAACACACAAATAATGTTTTATAACTCTTTAAAACTGAATAACAAAACGAGATGGTGGCAGGAGATGGGGTCTGAAATACGGAAGAATCCCGGAAAAAATTAGAGCCAGCCTCTAATGGTAAAAAAATAATTAATTAAAATTTTTTAATTACAAGTTTTATTTTTACTTTGATTGATTGACATGTACACTGGGAAAATGTCAATCAAAGTAAAAATAAAACTTGTAATTAAAAAAAATGAATTAATTATTTTTTTACCATTAGAGGCTGGCTATATTCCCACACTGTTACCACACAGCTGTGCTTAAACCTTTTATAAAAGTGTTTTTTTTATAATAGGTCCCCTTTAATAAAAAAATTGTTCTGATAGAATGCATACTAGACAGTCAACAGAACTATTTATACATATCGTCTGCTTGTTTATAGATCCTACAATAAAGCAGAGCTGGTCTTGCAGCATCGGTATTTTCCATATGTCCTTAATTTTGGTTTGGATCTCCTCCCAAAACTCTCTCATTAGGAGTAGCAATGCATGAAAAATCAACAGTCTCAAGGGAAGAATTAAGGCCCATGTTTAGAAACTTTGTAAAAACTGTGTGCTTGACTCCCATATGCCACAACACACGACTCATTCCGAAATTGTGGGTGGATTTCAAGAATTTTCCAATAATTTTCCTTAAACTGGAATGACATATTACAAGCGTATAATTTACAGTAAAGCGAAACCCATAATTACTGTAAAATGCCACAAAAAGCTGAAATGTGATAGGCAACATTTGATTAGGTTATTAATTGTAACCGATTTAACCATAACATAAGAACGGACACAAAATATTTATTTTCTAACTGAAATAACAAATAAAACAGAAAATATTTACTTAATTTGACTTAATTTATTATCATTGCAGATGAATGTTTGATTCAGGTGGCGAAAATCGACAAAAATAAGTATAGTGTGAACATTTTAGTTAATATTTATAAGATAATTTGTGTTATTATTTAAAACTAATAGATTTATCTTGGAGATGCCAAACATGCCCACAATTCACCCACATGGAAAATCTTTAAAACTGACGGTATCATATGTATCCTAGACATAAATGAATCAACATGGGTAGTAGCTGTACCTGAGTGTTTGGCAGGGCAGGGATGGCAGGGTTCACCGAAGGCATAGTCAGGGTTGGCACAGCAGCACTGTGACTTGGTGACAGCACGCTGGAAGGGTCGTAAACACAAACCTCTTTTTACAGCCCCATAACAGGTGCTACGCATGTGTGTGTCTGCAACAAAAATATGCAAGGAAGATGGTCAAAACTATACCACATTGCTACGGGAAACACAACAGAAACAAAAAACACCTCCCTAGAACCACAAATATAGCTACAGAAAACTTCACTGAACATTTCCAAAAAATATTTGAATAATTGTGTTCTGCAAAGTATTTTACTCTGCAGTCTATTATATACTGTTTTATTAGTTTATTGTAAATGCACAGTGTTAAGTTCTAAGACGTATCTTTTGGTGTGCACAATGTGCTTTGTGTTTTCCCTCTCTCTCTCTCTCTCTGTGTGTGTTTTTCTCTCTCTCCCTGCAGGAAACTTTGTCCACCTGGTAGCGATCATTGGATCTTTCCCGTGATTGGCTGTTGGGAGAGGAGAGAGAGTATTTAACCTGAGCTGCACTTCAAACCAGTGTTGGTGGTGACAAGTGTTGGTGCAGTGGCTAAGCTCTTCTCCAGACCTGTTGTCCGTTAGAGGTTTAATCATGTGATTTAGCTTAATTAGCTCCTGTGTGGTGAAGCTATTGGAGTCAGACTTCAACTTTCAATGATCTTCTTGTTAACATCTAATTAGTGATGGTGAAATGAAGCTTTCTGAACCAGTGAAGCGCTTGACCCAATTGTTTCGGAAAAAGGTTCGTTATTCGAAGTAGTAATGTGCGGATCGATACTAAAATATCGATATCTCCGATACCTGCTTTGTGTGTTGTAGAATCGATTATCTTATTAATATATCGATATTTCAGTCATTTATATGTACTAATATGTAGTTTACTGGAAAAGAAATAAAGCGGAAAGTAACCACAATTACCCTAGTTTATCTGAATAATGTAAACTTAGGCGGAACTACTTGTTCTTCCGCCTGCCAAGTCATGTTCTTAATCTGGCCCTGTACAACTGCAGATTGCGCTAGCTTGATACTCAATCCGCTGGCACATGTTGTCAGTCATGCTATCATTGGATGTGGGTGACCGAAGCGAAGTTATGTACGGAGCTACTTCACTTCCAGAAACTCAAAACGATGCTGTTTGTGACACAGACAGACATTGCTTGCAGAGTCCTTAGGTGCAGCAGGCAGGCACTATCCAGGTATAGAGGGAGAACATGTGGCGATGTAGCTGTATTTTTGGGGCTTGGGTTTTTTGTGACAATGATAAAACTAAAGAAAAAGGTTCAAAATCTTCTTAATATGTCACCAAACTGAAAGGTGTAAATGTTTATTGTTTTATGCTAGGATGTTCAGGCAGAGGTTTTTAGATAAACATGCTCAGATGCGGTCAATAAATATGTAAGTTGGCTATTTTTTTTGTATAATTCTTAATCAATAAACAAGAATAACACGTAATACTCGTCTCACATTCAGTATAAAGTGACACTTTTAAGTACACTACTTGTTACTTTAATTTCCCAAACAGTAATTGTCAGGCAAAGAATCGGATCGGTATCGTTGATACTTTTATTTTAATTTACCTTTTATTTTACCTTTATTTTAATTGGGATCGGATCGGATGGAAAACCAGTGGTATTGCACATCATTAACTCGAAGCTTTCTAAATCAGAGCTCGATGAGGACCTCTTCTGGTTAAAGTGTGGGAAAGCACTGCGCTGCAATAATGTCAAACGTTTACAACTGACCAACTTATTCATGTTGTAATACAACAGTAATAATATAAACTAATTTCTCAATTACTGTTGTTTTTACACATAAGGAATGTTATGTTACACCACTGATGACTGTAGTAACATCCAAGGTATTCAAAAGTATTTACATTTATCATATTCCAACTAGTCCCGTTCTAAGAGGGATCGAACCAGTGATTCCTGCATGGGAGGCAAATGCTCTAAGGAGAAGGCTATGTGAGCGATTGTATTTTAGTTAAATTACTGGTGTGTGGGACCAGTACAGTGCTTTCAAACAGTAGAAATGTATGTAATCGATGCCTAATCTCTTGCTATACACTTTACAAACCCATGAGAGTGTTTAAACCTTTGAATCAAAATTCGAAGCAGTCTCGTGGGTATAGGCGAAAATGAAGCTTCGGACGTCACTGATCACGTGATGATGGCAAAACGAATCAAGCTCCGGTGCACTGCTTCACTGCGAGATGTATCTATTTTTGATACATGCTTCGAAGCCTCCGCGCACGTCACATCACTACATCTAATAATTCACCCAAAGAGAAGTGAGTCTGGTTGATTTGTATGTTTGTTTATTATGAGGGTTAAGTAGGAAGGTGTAATGTGTATTTTTTTATGTAATGTAATGTGTATTTATATAGCGGATTTACTGTGTATGGCCATACACCCAAAGCGCTTTACAATCATGAGGGGTCTCTCCACACCACCACCAGTGTGTAGCATTCACTTGGATGATGCGACAGCTGCCACAGGACAACGGCGCCAGGGCGCTCACCACACACCAGCTATTGGTGGAGTGGAGAGACATTGATCGAGCCAATTCAGTGGAAGGGGATAATTGGGAGGCCATGATCGTAAGGGCCGATAGAGGGACTTTGGCTAGGACACCAGGGTTACACCCCTGCTCTTTCACGAGAAGTGCCATTGGATTTTTAATGACCACAGAAAGTCAGGACCTCGGTTTAACGTCTCATTCGAAAGACAGCACCCACTGACAGTGTAGCGTCCCCTTCACTTTTACTGGGGCATTAGGACTCGCACAGACCACAGGTTGAGCGCCCCCTGCTGGCCTTACTAACACCACTTCCAACAGCAACCTAGTGTTCCCTAGTGGTCTCCCATCCAGGTACTGACCAAGCTCAGCCCTGCTTAGCTTCAGTGAGTAACCGGTCTTGGGCTGCAGGGTGACATGGCTGTGGCTAAGGTGGGTGCCATTTTGTTTTGAAATCAGTTTTCTCCTGTTTTTGATTAGTAAAGGGAGTTAGTTTATGTTTATGTATTTTTGTGTTTCTATTGTTTCAGATTACCAAGAGATTATATTAGGAGTTAGCTTGTTATTGTTTGTTGTTTTGGCCTTGCCCCCTTCTGAATTAATACCCTGTTTTCTTTGTTTTATTCTGATATATGTAAATAAACTTCTCTTTTTCTCGATTTGACCTTGTGTTTAAGTTTCTAGCCAATCTGTTTGAGGAGATGAGTTCCCTCTCTTATTTTCCAGCCATTGCACATCATCCATCACCAATCATTTATTTTCTGTTGCGGTCACATCCCTAGACCTAAAAAGATCATAACAACAGTACTAGTGCTGATCAATGACTATATTTTTTAATCATGATATATTTAAAAAGTGTAATATAACGCTTAATATCATCAGAGTTGTTTTTTAATAGCAGTGTTCCCTTTACTTATTAACAGCTACAAATAATTTGTGAATCTTAACTTAAACATTAATGTGATTCTATTAAATGTATAACCAATGCTATTTTCCACTAGAAGGGCGTGTAGTTATAATTAAGGGATCATTACATCAGTGGTTCTCAGTTCTTGTCCTTGCACCACATTGTTCTCAGTTAAGCAGACTAATAGATAAAAGTTTTACTGTGTTTAAACTTGAGTCTGCATTCACAACTCCCAACTAACTTGAGCACAGAAAGTCATTGCTTCATTTCAGAACATTCATTCAGCTAACCATTATTTTGTGTAACACAACTGCCTACAGCAAATGTTTTTTAATATGCTGAGCTCAGACTGAAAGTAAAATTAAGTATTTGCATGAGTATTGTACATTAAAGACAAAGTCAATGCACAAAGTTTGGTGTTAGCCCAGCGAATCGGCCCATTTCAAATGTTCTCCCTGGTTGAGACGCATGATAACATCCATCCAAAGCCAGTACTGTTCAACATCCCACTCCTCCTGTGACAAATTGTTTGTCTGTGTATGTATTTAGACCCAGTGAGCAATGTACTTTTAAAATAAAAAATAAAAAAACTGCTTTTACATGGGCTAAAACAATTGTCTGCATTAATTAATGCTTTAACATGATTATAAAACATAACCTTGCACAGCTCAAATATTTACGTTAACTTATATACACTAAAATGTTTTGGTGTTATCCCAATAGCCCTCATTCTTCCAACCATCCACATATATTGAGCCCATTTACCATCCTAAAGCATGTGATGACCTGTGTGCTGTAACCTGTGGCCTGGTCACCACTGTTGTAGCTGCTGGTGATTTGCTGCACTGCATCATGCACATCTATGATCATCATGTGAACAGCCAGCGAGACAATCTGGTCAGCTAAAGATTTAATTTTGTTATGTCGAGTGTAGACAGCTTCATGCATTTATATTTCAAACTAAATAAAAAAAAATGTACTAATTAACTAGGGAACTGGATTTATTCACTCATTTTTTTGTACTCATTTATTTATTAGGGGTCACCACAGTGAAATGAACTGCTGGATTTTGGGGAAACCGAAGCACCTGGAGGAACCCACATGAACACGAGAACATGCAAACTCCACACAGAAATGCCAACCGGCCCAGTTGGGACTCGAACCAGCGACCTTCTTGCTATGATGCAACAGCGCTAACCACTGAGCCACCATGCCACCCCGATGTCAAAACATTCATTTATTTATTTTCTTTTCCGCTCAGTCCTTCTTTATCTAGGGTCTCCACAGCGGAATGAACTTTATGTTTTACGCAGTGGATTCTCATGCCCTTCCAGCTGCAACCCATCCTTGGGAAACATTCATACACACTACGGACAATTTTAGCTTACCCATTTCACCCATACCACATGACTTTGGACTGTGGGGGAGACCAGAGCATCCGGAGGAAAGCCATGCCAACAAGTGAAGAACATGAAAACTGAGCCACCATGCCACCCAAATGTCAAAACAAAAAAGACTGAGGCCGTACTCAAACTATGCACAGTTGCCTCGAACCGGGCCAAAGCACGCTTGTCCCCGCCTCCAAATCGGGCCTGGGCGCGCTTACGTCATCGATGCTGCGCTGTTCAGTAAGTGCTCTCGCTCAGTACAGTGGAAAATTCTCTAGCTATATCGCTTTATTCGTTCACAGATATTTCGCCGAACAGATCAGCCACTTTTGACACTCATAAACAATCATAAAGCCCTCGAGCTGCAGGAATTGGGAGGTTTGCTGAAGGTGCAGCTGTCATGCAGTGAAGGGTTTGCGTATTTAATAAACTACAACAGTTTGCGTTCACTGAACAGTAAGAATGATTATTAAATCCATATGAAACAGTCCCTTAAAAGTCACGTCTTGCTTTCAGTTTCGGGTTTAGGTGCGATTTGCACTCATACACATGCATAAGCCCAAGTGAACAGCGCTCACTGTGCCTGAGCCCGATTTAGCGCACTCACACTTCTCAAACGATCTGGGAAATGGGCCTGGGCACGGTACGGATAGCATAGTGCGAGTAGGCCCTAATTCAACTTTGATTCCCTTAAAATGACTTAAACGGGTTCTTTGATAAATGTAACTTTACAATATGTCTATGTTTTGTTTTACATCATAAATTGCACACACTCACAGAATAAAAAACTTAATTAGTAACTTTTTGAAAATGTTGTTTTTAAAAAAATAACTCCATAATTTATGTTTTATTAATAATGTGTGTAATTCATGTTGAGTTCAAAGTATTGAGTTATTTCAACCACAGGTCTTATTTTTACTCTTAAATGGAAAAAGAAGTTCAAGTGTGTTCATCTGGCTCTTACCTACACATGTTCGGCCGTCTATTCCAACAGTAAGACCTGCAAAACACTCACACCTGAAAGAGCCCTGTGTGTTTACACATCGTCCATTCATGCACACACCTGGAGTCCGGCACTCATCGATTTCTGTAAGGAAGAAACACAAAACCTGACTCTGTTCAAAAATATACTCTAAACCAGGGGTGCTCAATCCTGTTCCTGTAGATCTACCTTCCTGCAGATTTCAATTGCTACCCATATCAAACACACCTGAACCAATTAATTAGGACCTGAACACCACGTGATAATTACAGGCAGGTGTGTTTGATATGGGTAGCAACTGAAATCTGCAGGAAGGTAGCTCTCCAGGAACAGGATTGAGCACCCCTGCTCTAAACCAAACCTAAACATGTTTTAGGAATTGTAATTTATTATTATTATTTTAAGAAACAATAGAGGAATTGCAGTGTTCACCTGTACAGTATCGTCCACTAGAGTTGAGGGTGAATCCAGGTTTACACACACATTTAAAGCTGCCGTCTTCGTTAATACACATGCCGTTAAGACACATGTTTGTGGCGGCACATTCATCATGATCTGATTAATAATAAAGGAAACTTAAAGCACATCATTGAAAGTTTTCTTCATTCTTCATAACTACCCACCCTTATTATGCTATTTATATTCATTTAATTTAGACCTATATAATAACACTTTACTCAAAGAGGGTGCTCTTAAGGCTGTCATAACACCTTTATAATCATGAGATGGGAGAGCTTTAACTTGTCATATACGTGTCATAAACATGATTGTCATGATGCCATTATAATTGCTCCATGATTATTTTTGATCACTTTTGCCATAAACATTTCTCAGTTAAAGTGTCAATGCTCTATCAAATAATTTTGTAAGAGCATCATTAATATTCAATGACATTACATGAAATTTATTGACATTAATTTTCCGCCTTTGTAGTTGGGGTTTTAAATTCATAACACAATTATAATTTTCTCATGACAATCATGTTTCTGATAGATTTATTACAAGTTATTTTGTCTTGATAATGTCCAGTTGTCATAACAAAGACATCCCAAACAATGTCATCTTTCCATTTAAAATGACAACTGAGTGAATGACACTTAGGGCCCTATCATACACCCGGCGCAATGTGGCGCAAGGTGCAACGCAATTGCTATTTGCTAGTTTCAGCTTGGCGCAAGAATCGTTTTGATGTTTTCCGACACGCTGTTTAAATAGCAAATGCATTTGCGATCATATGTGCGCCCATTGGCATTCTGGTTTAGAAAGGAAGGCGTTCTGAGGTGCATTGCTAGCGTGTTGTTATTTTGAGAAACTATAATAGATTTTTTAATAGACCAAAACAAAGCCAGTCTAAAGTCGAGCACAGAGCGCGTTAGTTATGCGCCTCGCTTACACACTGCTTACTACATACAAGATGTAGAGCAATACGCAAATATCTTTACAAATGAAAAATAATTAAAATATTAAGGATATATATATATATATATATAATAAAATAAGAATATAAATAGGATATAAAAATAAAGGGTTAAAATATTACAAAGCATATTTTCTAGCCTACATATATTTAAAAACCACTGCCTTTATGTCTTCTTCATCTCGGGAAGCTTTTTACTTCATTCATAACAATTTGCTTTTGTATAATGTTATTATTATTAGCAGTATTATTTATTATATCCATATTTATATTTGATTTATTAAAAATAATCTTAGATTTGTCCACTTGTCAGGTTTTAGATCATATGGGGCACAACATGTGTTTTAGGATATAACTCAGGTTTTTGAACACACTTCGTTATTATTGTTCATTTATTCGTTTGCTGGAAATTATAACTGAATTTAGAAATAGTTTAGAAACAAATCTTTGCACTTAACAAACAAAATTAATTATTTATAGGCTAATTGATATCTGTGCTACAAGGTTTCCCTATCCACGAAAGTGAAGGTAGATTATGAGATGCCTTATCTCTCATTCTCGTGCTGCAGATGTTCTGTTTAAATGTTTTATTGCTAGTGAAATGCTGGGTTTTTTCCACTTACACTTACTTTACGTCATGTAAATAGCGAATGCGCTTATGGCGTGACACGACTGGCTCTTAAAGGGAATGGGAGATGAGACTCTGATTGGTTTATTCTCAAAACACACCTTTGACACATTAAGAAAATAAGTTCAACCTTTTTAGACCATGCGCCATGGCGCAAAGCGGATTTTTCCGTCCTTATATTAGCAAAAGTGGATTCTGACAAGCCCTGAAAGTGTTTGTGCCCTGCACTTTGCACTTGGGCATGGACCGTCAAAATAGAGCCCTTAATGACAGTTGACATATGTAAGCAAAATTTCATTCATATTCAGGACGTGTCATGACATGATAATAACGGTTTTATGGCAGTCTTATGAACACTCATTCAAGTAAAGCATTAATCATTAGTTTAATGCAATAACTATATTATAGCAAAGTTATTCTCCGGAAGTAAATATGATTATAATAAACTGCTATGTATTGAAAAGTGTTGACGACATATTGGATAATGTCATACCTACACAGTTTCTCCCATCAGGTGAAAGCTTAAATCCAGAGTTGCAGATGCACTGAAAGCTTCCCTCAGTGTTCAGACAGCGGCCGTTCTTACAGAGCACTCCATTCTGAAGACATTCATCAATATCTACATACGAGCACATAAAGGAATAAAGCTTCATCATAGAAAGGTCTTCATCTTTGGGAGAACTGCCCGCATTTCTTAAAGTAGCTTTATGATTACCTACATTGTCATAGTTTATGTTAAGTTAAATTTGTTAATTAGCCTGATATGGTAATTTTTTGTTTTATTTCCATTTAACATTGTGATAACCAGAGTGACGGTTGGAATGAAAAATGAAATATAGAATTATTGCATATTCTCACCTATGCAGGTTTGTTTGCCTGTAACCCTAAGAAAGCCTGTGTGGCATCTGCAGTAGTAGGAACCAGGAGTGTTGATGCAGTTTCCATTAGCACAGGGGTCAAACTCACACTCATCTACATCTGAAAAGAAACACCAGATCACTCATTTTAATCATTGAATGCAGTTTTTTGTGGACAACTTTTTTCTGATTTGCATTTTGTTTTGTTTTTTGTGTGTGTGGTTCGTTCAGATTCTTAAACATTTATAATTATTTTGTTATTCTATAAACACTGTAGGCAAAAGACAAATAAAGTGGCCTGTAATTGGTTTAGAGAAATTATAGTGTTTTTTTAATTAAAATCCATAAAACACAAAAAATAATCACACAAAAATAAAAAATACACATAAAATGGAACGGTAAAAAGGCAATGGCAAACAGAAATCCATACGAAAGATATTTCAGTAAAACACAAATCAAACCAAAATCCAGGCACAACTAATGGTGCTTTCAAACATGACGGATAAATCATATTTATGAGTTAAACCCACATGAATGCCACCACCAAGTCAATAAGATAGTAAAACTCTCCATTTTCTTCCATGATTTTGTTTCCTGTGCCTTTAATGCTAGTCCTCCCCGCCCATCTATGGCTGCGTCAGACAAACAGCACAGTGACAGACATAAGGGAAAGCAGATCTCACATAACATTTGTGAGAAATACTACAGTAAGAACTTTCCCAATGATTATTAGATGTATTTGTTGTGGAGTTAATTTAAGCCTTCCTGCAATGATGAGTCATACACAATGCCTTTACAAAGATCATGCACACACACACACACACACACACACACACACACACACACACACACACACACACACACACACACACACACAGCAAAAAAGAGACTTATTGTCTTTACATCACTCCAGTATGACTGTGGACACACTATACTTGCACACTAGTGATGCGCGGATGGCGGTTATATCAGCGGGCGCTGCGGATAATCTGCGGATCGGGCGGGTCGGGAAATAAAAAATACATCATGATTAATTGCAGGTGGGTTGCGAGTGGATGTAGTGGGACATGGCAGTGGACCAGCGAAAAAACAGAGAGTGAGCTTTGCAGATAATAATGGATGACGTGCAAGAGTACTGTTTAAACTTTTATTTAGAGGAGTCATCAGAGGAAAATCTGCTATCAATCAAGGAGAAACAACATCGCTTATTTACACAACTGCAGCGCCTTGCGAGGAGAATCTTATTCCTACAACAAGCGGCGAAAGCAAATGCTCATTCAGTGCAGCTGGCCTGGGTTTTGAAGGCGAGGAGGAATCGCCCGAATTTAGGCAAAGTAGATGCTATTCTGTTTTTGCACAGTGCAAAAAAGGCCAAGTAAACACCACATAGCTGCTGTTTAGGCTGAAGTGGCACCCTTTTTGTTATCTTGTTCCTGTATCTGTAAAAGCTGAAATGTCTTATTTTTACTTTCTGTATTTGAAAATAAAGAAAAGTGTTATCCAAAGACAAACGTTTGTTTTTATAAATAAATATTCATTTAAAATATGTATGATTAACATAGGCTATTATTTTGCTATCAGAGATGTGCACTGAATCTGCTATATCCACGATGTCCGATTATTATGCCCAAAACAAAGAATTAGAACTATTAAAGTGACGATCGGATGCGGGTCGGGTGCGGATATATATATCAGATAAAAGTATATGTGCTGGCGGGTGGCAGGTGGATGATTACTATGAAGCCGCGGATTCAGGTGTCATTTCATAATTCTTTACTTTACTTTTCGGTCTTCCTTTCCTATAAGCAGAGTTATCAAATCCTCCTGTACTTCCTTGTCATTTATCAAAAGAAGGTACACTGCCATCTTGTGCCAATAAAAAAGTGACTTGATGGCACTTGATGTTAATTACGACTTATCAGCTCAAGTACCAACACCCAGGAGAACATGAACACCATTAACAGCCATAAAAAAACTAAAATTTAAGCTGTATCCGAAGCCATGCCCCTGAAAGTCCATGTGAACCAGAAGTTGCTGAGAATTTTATTTTAGTATGTTGATGTACTTCCAACTAAAATTAAATATTAAGCAGGGTGTGTGGCTTTTATTCCAAGTAGAAATTAGTAAGAAGGGCATGGTTAAGAACTTTATGGCTGAAGCAGTCAAACTGACATCAAGAGGGAGAAGCACTACTCAAATCGCTGAAACAAATGATGAGACATTGACTGAAGATCACCAAAATGTTTTTTGTGGATTAACTTGCATGGATTAATTGCTCACTTAATGAATAACAACATGTGCTTGCAAAATAAACATTGTGCAGTTTTTTATCACATGATATTTTGCTCTACTTGAGGGAGCAGCCAGAAGGTGCGTTCCAAATCGCATACTTATGCACTATTCTACGCCATTTTGTAGTATAAATAGTGTAAATAGTGCGTTCATACTGAAAACTTAAAAAATATTAAGTGCACTTTAATTACCAGGATGATGCACTCATTCAACCGATAATATGAAGTGTGGAATTATGGACACTTCAAGCACTCAACGACCACGGCTTTGCTCATGCAGCAGATGGGGCGGAGCTATCAAGCGCACATGTTGGATAATTTTATTTATTTTAGATCATGAAAGCAAAATTCTCCTACGATAGTGATTATAGCGCCTCCCAATGGTAAATACAGTTATACTCATGGCAGGTATTATTTGGTACTTTGGTCATTTATTTCACTATTTTGGCAACCGTCAAACATCATCAGGGAAATGCTTTAAATTTTCGCTTGGTAAAAAAACCAGAAGTGTTCCATTTGGGACGTCACTACATTCATAAACTATGCTGTTGAGTGCATAGTGTATAGTGTGCTGTTTGGAACATAGCTATTGTGCCTGAAACCATCAACATTCTGATGTGCACTCAATAAATCCCACAATGCACCGCAATAACAAGTGTACAACACTTAATAGCTGCGTCCCAAAAGGCACAATGAGTGCACTATGTACTTATGCACTTACACACCCAACAGCATAGTATATGTACTGTATATAGTGACGTCCCAATTGGAACACTAACGTTTTTTTTACTAAGTGGAAATTCAAACCGTTTCCCTGATGACGTTTGCCAAATCAATGAAATAAACAACCGAATCATCAAATAATACCTGCCGTGAGTATAACCGCATGCACCATCGGGAGGTGCTATAATCACTCTCGTAGGAGAATTTTGCTTTCACCATTAAAAAAAATAAAGTTATCCAACATGTGCGCTTGATGGCTCCGCCCCTTCCGCTACATGAGCAAACCTGCGGTCGTTGAATGCGTGAAGTGTTCATCATTACACACTTCTTTTTACCGGCTGAATGAGTGCATCATCCGGGAAATTAAAGTGCACTTATTATTTATAGAGTTTTCGGTGTAAACACACTACTTACACTATACTACAAAATGGTGTGGAATAGTGCATATGTATGCGATTTGGGACGCAGCTAGACTCTAGACAATACCCTAAATGCCCTACAAGAATTTGTGTGAGCTGTGACAGAAATTACCTGAGCACTCTCCTCTGTTGTCTTCTTTGAATCCGGTGTTACAGTCACATCGGTAGTCAGACTCCATGGGAATACAGCGTCCATTCAGACACAAATTAGGAAGCAAACGGCACCTGTTCACAGTCTCATTCACACTAACTGCAAACAAAATAAAAACTCATCAAATCTGCAAGAACATTTTGAAAGCAGATTGTTAGTTCAGCAAAGGCTCTTCATAAGATTTTACTCACCAACAGGTCGTTGTGGTTTAAATCCATTGTCATGCCTTGGGATCTGTGGAATCTGTGGAAACTGCAGAATTTGAGGTGTTTGGCGAATCTGGGGTTTTATTTGTCCATTGCCATTATGTGGGTGAAGTATCTGGTCATTAGGGGAAACACTGAAGCTGCTGTGGTGGTGAGGGCTCATTTCAGGATCCTCCTCATTGTAGCCACTCAGAGCAGAGCCTACCAGACAAATCCTCAAGTATTCATCTATGTGAACAGAAGGGAGACAAAAATGTGGGTTTAAGGTATCACAGCAAACTATTCCACCCAAAAATATATGTAACATTATGTCACTAATGTATGTATTAAAAAAATAGAGAAAGAGTGTACAATATCATGCATTAGTCTGTGTAAGTGTTAATCCATTTGCTTTACTTTAACTAAATAATATACACTGTTAAAGGTGCAGTAGATAATCATCACAATGCTAGCCTGTTAGCATAGATCTCTGAAACACCGCCCCTCCCCTGCCCTCTAAAGCCACGCCTCCTGAAAGCACAAAGCACACTTACCGCATGACAGCAGAACCCTCTCTCATGTGTTGAGCTAATGCTTGGTTGGCGTCTTGCAGGAATTACACTCATTATTACACTCATTTCTAAGCCATGCTATTTCTGACCGAATATTCAGAGTAGTGGTAAACACCATAAGGAGCACGTCGCAGGTTGTCATTGTTAAAAAATGAACCAATATGAATATAAAACCATCTCAAGCTCAGTAAATCAAGCTAGGTGGAATAGTGCTATTTTCTGATGTTTTGTTGTTAAACGAAATAAGAATCTACATTATCGATGCTGTAAAATGTCCTTCTGAAACTGAAAATACTCACATCAATCTTTCACCAGAAGATTTCAGTTTCTGAACAACACTTCAGTGCCTATAACCCATTCATAACCGCCCAGTCTACATCAGCTCTGTGTTGCAAAAAAAGTTTCAAAACAGAACATTATCTGTCTAACGCTCCATTCACATGGGGCTTCAGCGTCAACGCTTGACTAAAGGCGTGTCTGAAGTTGGGGCTGAAGCGATCGTCATAGAAGCGTCAGCCAATGATAGGCCACTGTCTATCTGGTGTTTTTGCATACAGCTATCTGATTGGCTGACGCTTCCGTCGGCGCTTGAAAAGTTGAGCTAGTCCCAACTTTTAGAGTGTGGCAGCAAGCCACACTCTAAAGCAGGGCTGACGGATCCACAATGCAGTTCGGCAATGCCTCATGTCACCCATTCAAAGTGAATGGGAAGCGTTGACGCTGAAGCCCCATGTGTATGGGGCGTAAGAGAAATACTTCAGCTATGGTGTCATCCTTCCTCCAGCGTGCAAAAGTAACTCCAATATTGATTCAGGAGTTTAAAAAAAAGTTTAGATTCAGCATGTTTTTACTGCTCGCTCTCGATCACTATCACTCTCATGAACGCGCAAGCACGGCAGAGCTGCGTACAAACAGGTGTGCAGAAGCTCGAATTGGCATTTGCTAACAGACAGTTTGAGCTCCGTATAAGAATTATGGGAATTATCGGCCGGACATTTTAATTGGACAAACATTTTTTACTCTTACCCAGAATATAAAAATACATAAAAATGCATTTAGATGATTTACTTTAATCAGTGATATTGGAATGTGAGGAGACTTTCAACCAGAACAACAAAAATGTTTCAGAAGACAATCACCTACTGCACCTTTAACTCTTGCTATAGATTATGTGGTAAATAACTTTAAAATAGCCAGTGCTTTGCTTTAATAAAAGGAAACAGTATTTTACTGTAAAACGAGTAGCATTTGTTTGAAATTGTGCAGTGCAAAGAATAAAGTGCAGAAAATTACTTGATGTACTCATCACAGGTAGTAACTGTGCAAAGAAAGTTTAAATTACTGTTCATTGATTATTGTCTCATCTACTCTGATGCTTATGTTGATATTTATAGAGCAGTGCAATAATCTTAAGGCAGAAAACAATGATTTAGGCATTAACCCACAATCCGCTCTGCCTCTCAAATCTTCCACCGTACATGGCGTGCAACTGGACATACTGGTAACAGCGAAAATACAATCCACAGAAATAAGTGGTCAGCCGGTAAGCCCAAAATTGAATGGCATCATACAGTCTCATAACGTTCATTTTAAAGATGAAATACAGCCATACTATTCTCAGATTACATATTTCGTGATCTCCAGAAATGTATATAGGGGTACTGTATGTTTTCAGAACGAGACTATGTTGACACAGATAGTCTTATTGTTGCCAGTTAGTTGTTTTTTTTTATATTTCTTACAGTGGCTAACTGGCAGCAGTGTTGACAGTATTCCACGGTAAAAAAAAAGTCCATTAATAAGACAATTTAACACACAAACACACTATACTGTTTCTACAATTTAACGTAGATACCCTAATATTATCTTTACTTGCACTACTTCCAACAATGCAACAAATAGATGAACTATTTGTCAGCTGTGTATTCAGACTAACATGTACAGTTGAAGACAAAATGATTAGCCCTTCAGTGAAATTGTAATCCTTTTTACAATATTTTTAGTAATGTTTAACCCATCAAAAAATTTGACTCCTAATTAATTGTCACTTTAAAAATATTTAATAAAAAAAACAATTTTTATTTGGGCTATTAATTTTGCCTTTACATATTTTTAATATTGAGCATCAGGTATTTAATTAAGCAACTGAAACATAAATATTTGAGACAACAACTACACACCAACATAAAAGGGGTTATATACACCAGTAAACATAAACAAGATAACACAAAACATGTGTGAACTAACTAATACCAAAGGAAACTAACAAGAAGTGGAAAAAATGAGAACAATGGAAACCAGGTCAAACTATACCAAACTATAGATGTTTGTTTTTATTGCTTGGAACTATTATTGTGTCCAGTAACATCAGAAAGTTACACAAATGGAATAATTGATGGAGAATGTCTTTGTGATAATCATTTTTATAATCTTTTAATCTTTTAGATAATCAGCTAATCTTTATTAATCGGTTTATTTGTTCTCTTAAAATTCAATTAATCATTTTAAATAAGAGAATTTGTGTAAAATACATACATTCAATTCATCTTTTTTTCTATGAGTTTTTACAATGTAGAATGTGTCAAAGCAGCTTAACATAGATGAGTCAAGTTTTCACAGTTGTAAATCACCTCTCCCATGTAAAAAAAAAGTAGCATCACATGAAAAAACAAAACAAAAAAACAAAGCAAAGGTTGAAAAGAGCTATATAATCACCTGATCCTGGTACAGGACACATTTCATGAGTTGTTCTTTGACTCCAGCACCGGCCACGATCACAGCAGCACTGGATTTTATTGAAACGTCCGCTGATTTCATGAGCACAGCGTCCATTCACAACTGACGCAAAGCAGATCCCTGTGTGCTGGTCTGAAATACACACAAACACACTATTCTAAAACACTCAAGATATGTGCAATGTGTATTTATATAGTAGGCTTGGGCATTATCCAAAATGTGTTACCATCAAACTTCCTACATATTTTACCTCGATATATGGTATTACCATGCATAATAAAAAAATTATGATGTAAGGCTCAGACAGCATCACAAAGCTGTTAGCTTGTGCCTAAACCATTTATAAACTGAATACATTATATGTGACTTTTGGTTCGAGTTATTTCCATGTCTCGCCGTCACCTTTTTGTTGCTCAATTTGCAAATTGCCCCGTTCGTATTTACTGCCTCTCTCTTCTTGTTTGGTCGAAACCTGAAATACAACTAAACTGCAGAAGTTTCGTTCTTTTTCAAGACCAGGGGCCACTTGCGTTGAATTATTACTAAAACATTGCGTACAGACAAATATGTAAATGTGCATACACAGTAAAAAATTCAGATGTATGAAACACTGAATCCCACGTATTTTCTCTTTGTACATCCGAATTAACGTGAATTAACGTGAAACAACATGCATAAGTGCAAATTCCCTCTTTGCCTCCTCCCCTGTATGAATATGGTAATGACTCCATTTTGGCAAAACCAAACAAAAAAGCAATGGCAAAAGCAAGCAAGAAGAGAAACTTCACAGAATGTGAATTGGAGAGAAACAGTGTTATTTGCAAGTTTGTCCTCCGGAATTAATAACAAAAGAAAAAAAATAGAGTGGGAGAGTTTAGCTGACGCAGTTAACGCAGTGGGGTCTGAACAACGCACTGTGAACGAATTAAAAAAAGAAATGGTCCGATGTAAAGGTGCAGGTTAAGAGGAGAACAACAGCACACCACAAAGTGTGGAGCGAACAGGCGAGGGAGCAGGGGATGCTGAACTAACACCCTTTGAGGAGAGCGTTACCTCAATTGTGTGCGACACTTTACTGTCTGGAGTAGTATCCGTGTCTGTGGGAGACACAGATGTATTGAGGAACACTTTGTTAGGGAGGTATTTAGCTTATTCTTTGCGTACGAGCTGGCGCAGCCACTTAAATCTTTTTCATATCAGGACATCTTTGGCTGTCAGCAGAAGTTTTCTGGTTTGGAGGCTTCAGGGGGGTGTGAACACAATATCCGTCTCACAGCTAAAGCTAAGTCGTAAAATGGGTCACGCAACAAGGCAATGCTCGCAAACAAAGCAGCAAATCTACGTCAAAAGAGCTGAAAAAGAATCCAGTCCAAGTTTAGACCTCATTCTGACTAAAATGCTGTGGTGAGAGCTGTGCAAATGTCTTCTAGTATGATCTGAGAGATTGATAAGATAAAAATGATTACGTTAATAGTAAATAATAATAGTTATTACAGCTAAGGGCGAGGCAGTGGTGCAGTAGGTAGTGCTGTCGCCCCACAGCAAGAAGGTCGCTGGTTCGAACCTCGGCTCGGTTGGCGTTTCTGTGTGGAGTTTGCACATTCTCCCTGCCTTCGCGTGGGTTTCCTCTGGGTGCTCTGGTTTCCTCCACAGTCCAAAGACATGCAGTAAAGGTGAATTGGGTAGGCTAAATTGTCCATAGTGTGTAAATGTGTGTGGATGTTTCCCAGAGATGGGTTGCGGCTGGAAGGGCATGCGCTGTGTAAAAACTTGCCTGATAAGTTGGCGGTTCATTCCGCTGTGGTGACCCCAGATTAATAAAGGGACTAAGCCGACAAGAAAATGAATGAATTACAGCTAAAAGGGGATCTGCATGCATCTGAATTATGCAACGTAGGCTATCCCCCTATACATTTGTGACCCCACAGCTTTTCTACCTTGGCTTTATTGTTTGTTAAATAAAATTAAAAACGGTGCGGAATGTCATGTGATGTTGTTCATCTGAGGACCATACAGGTTTTTATTATGTCCTAATATGGAACATTATAAAATTCAATAGGGTAACTTTGTCACAGAACTGTATATCCTTCATTTACACACATAATGAAGCTCAAACAAGGCTGCTAAGATACTTTGAAGTATTGAGTGTATCGATGTATGATCCTACAGTGACTAGTTGTGTATTAATCAATTCTACAAGCAGATAAAAGTATAGACTGTACGCAACAGGAAATTGCTTTGAACAGAACCATTCCACAGCATCTGTGCTTATGGGTGCGGTTTGGACATGTGCTTTCATTAAAATCAAAGGATACTCCAAAGGAGAATTCCTCAGACATGATGGAGAGACGGACAGATCCACACATGCTCTGGCGCTGATCTGTAGTTATATACAGTCTAGAGGAGGTCACAGAGTTCCACTCTCTGTACTTCCTCCTCTGCCTATATGCCCGCGTTAACAAAAAAGGCTTGCATGCAGCTTTGGTTCTCTTTTGTTTGTGGCTCTGAATCTTTAGTCATTTCTGCTAAATATCTCACAAATGGCCCAACCTCAGATGCATCGGCCAGTCACAACATTTAAATGACCTGTCTGTTGGAGACGATATCACGAAAAACACTCTGACATTCAGTGTAAGTCTGCCTCCAGCTACCTGATTTGCAGTGCATCAGTAAAGTATTCCTAGCGCTTCACTTTTTTCTACATTTTTTATGTTACAGCCTTATTCCAAAATGGATTAAATTCATTTATTTCCTCAGAATTCTACACACAATACCCCATAATGTATGGGGAGCCACATCACAATATATATATATATATGTTTTTTTTTCCTTTTTACTTTTTCGTCCGATCACACTTTAAATTGAATTGAAAATGAAACCATTTAACTTGCTGCATCACAAATACCAAAATTTTTACAATTTATAAATATTTAATCACTTTCTGGCCAATGGATATTATTCATATATATATATATATATATATATATATATATATATATATATATATATATATATATATATATATATATATATATATATAGATAGATAGATAGATAGATAGATAGATAGATAGATAGATAGATAGATAGATAGATAGATAGATAGATAGATAGATAGATAGATAGATAGATAGATAGATAGATAGATAGATAGATAGATAGATAGATAGATAGATATCATATATATAAATAATATATATATTTATTGTTATAAATATAACACTATATTATATATATATATATATATAAATAGTAATTACTATTTAGACTATGCAGTGTTGATTATTCAACATCTGTACTGGAATAGTAAATACCTGAAAACTATAATTCACTTTTGTCTTTACTATGTTTTATTTATCTATGCTTGTAATTAATTTGTTATGTATTACTCGAGATTCACTCCTCTACACAATCCCCCCAATCAATCCAAATAAACCTGTTAAATCCTCTGGTGAAATTGTATTTACATTGCAATAAATATCACAGAAATACAAACTATCGTAAAGTCAGATTTTTCCAATATCGTGCAGCCCTAATTCAAGTATACAGAAATTTGTGAAACGAATTTCTATGACTTTTCCAAAACTTTTTCAAGCCTGGAAAATGCCATGTTAAAATTCCATGACTTTACCAGGTTTTAATGACCATATGAAGCCTGTATATAAGAAAATGTATACCATTTCATTTGTTTTGAAAAGGGACAACTTAGTTTTTTGGACAGAAGGTTATACACAAATTAGTACTGTGCTACTGTAAATACAGTACTAATTTATTTAATCAGTAATTATCCCCTTTACATGTCAGTGTTTTTAATATTCAACTGTAGCTTGGTTATTCCCAAACACATTTATAATGTACCTCCAGCACAGCACATTTAGCATTTCTTGTGTCTGACACAACAATTTTTAGGTCTTGGAATCTTTACTATTAAGCTTTTGAAGGAGACATGTGATTTGCAGCGCTGGAAAGTGTGTGGGATCCTCTGTTATAGCTAATCTGTGTGTTTTAAGATAGATAGATTGATAGGTAGGTAGGTTCTTTTTTTCTATTTGGAAAGTTGGGATTGCAAATTATAGGTTGAGGTGTGAATCTTTGTGATGTCTGCCTGAACACAAAATTCATCACATGCTTCAGCAAGCTCTCCATGATACTATACAAAGAACACACAAATACAGACTATAAGTACTTAAATGTCTTTGATACAGAGCTTAAGAACTCACCAAGACAGCGAGTCCGGTCTGCAGACAGCACATATCCAGAAGGACACACACAGGAGAAACTGCCCGCCGAATTAATGCAGTGTCCCGCTTCACACGCACGTTCAATGGTGGAGCATTCATCCACATCTAAGCGATTTCACACATTGAAACGTATCATTTATTCTGAAGTACACTTTATTTCCATTTCTAAAGTTGGTTTGTTGCTATTTTCTTCCTACATGACAGGGGAAAAGCATGAGATAAGTGGCTTTAATGAAAGGGATCAGCTAGAATGTGTGTGATCAAAGGAGAAAAATGTTTCATCTCAATTTTAACCTCCTGGTCACAAAATAACGTTCGAGGTTACAGAAGTAACCCTTCGTTCCCCGAGGAGGGGAACGGAAGTGCCATAGCGTGGATTGATTAAAATCCACGAAATGGGAGGATTCGGTTCAGAAGCCGCTTGTCTGAAAGAGTATTGAACGGGCCAATGAATGCAATGAATTGGCAGCGTAAGCTTGCACAGGTGTACTTCATTGCCAATTATCCCAGCATATAAGCACACCTGGAGCAAGCAGACGCCATCCTTTTAAGCTGAAGAGACTTTCAAACAGATAAGGGACAGTCATTATGGTGACGGAGTATGGCACTTCCGTTCCCCTCCTCGGGGAACGAAGGGTTACTTCTGTAACCTCGAACGTTCCCCTTCGGTTGGGGAACTTCAGTGCCATAGAGTGGATTGATTGAAATCCACGAAATGGGAGAAGTATGGAAAGCGCCATAATGACTGCACCTTACCAACGCCACCGATGAGGGGATAGTCAAGCAAGCGTGACGCACCCACATCATGGGAGGCGCGGTCCTCCAACGTGTCTCTGGCCCTAATTTATCCTACTTCAACAGAAGTTTTACGGATTTAGATATATTTTTGGGAAGTCGTGAGCATCTAGATAATTCTAGGAAAATACGACAGTACGTTGGGAAGCGTGCAATCCCGATAGGGAGGACGCTGCGGAGGCCATCCGTTACCCAAGGGGGGATAGATGGCAGAATTTACATATGGACTAGCCCTAAAAAGGGGGAGTACGCATAGCAAAAGAGTGGTTAGCGGAGAGGGAAGACACGGGTCCGCCCAGGGGGGGGGAACTTAACCGTGGCGGAATAAGCATGGGATCGCCTAGTGGGGATCACGCATAGCAGGCACCTTTACCCAAAACGCGGGCTGACCAGCGGGCAGACCTACAACGTAGTGGGCCAGCAAGTGACTCCTCCGCTGAGTCAGTGCTGGGGGCCACGGAGGAATCTGCAGGGCTCACCTGACGGGGAACTTTACTGACAGATAAAAAGGCGCACGTACCTCCGTGTTAGGGAGAATGGCGCAGCAAGCGTGTTTCAACACCCTACCGAATTGTTTCCTCAATCACCAAGGGTTACCTAATACCCTTGAGGAAACCGGCTCCACTCGCAGATTGTAAAACCTTGCAAATGTGTTGGGTGTCACCCAGCCCGCAGCTCTACAGATGTCTGTTAGAGGGGCGCCGCGTGCGCGCGCTCGAGAGGATGCGAAGCTCCAAGTGGAGTGCGCACGCGCTCTCGGGGGACGCGGCTCACCTCGGCTCTGATAGTGAAAGAAAGGCATCCACAATCTAGTGGGAACTTATTTTGGTACGGCACTTCCCTGCTGCCGACCGCTATAACAGACGAAGAGCTGCTCAGATGATCTAAACTCTGAGTGCGGTCCGGATAATACACAAAACGCGAACTGGACAATAAAGAAGGGCTGGGTCTGCCTCCTCCGAGGGCAGCGCTTGCAGGCTCACTACCTCGTATTAAAACGGAGTGGTAGGAACCTTGGGCACATATCGCGGGCGGGGTCTCAGGACGTGAGAGAAAGCCAGCCCAATTACAGGCACGAGTCACTGACCGAAAAATGCCTCCGGGTCCCCGACCCTCTAATCGATATCAACGCGACCAGCAGAGCTGTCTTCAGGAACAGAAAGATACTGAGTCGAGGATCGAAGGGATCTAACGCGGCTTGTGTAGCGAGGGCGAGATCCTAAGAGGGCATGAGAGGGGGCGGGGTGGATTAATTCGCTTAGCGCCCCTGAGGAACCGGATGATGAGGTTATGCGTTCCCACGGTGCTGCCAGCCACCGCGTTATGAGAGCGGAGATGGCAGCCGCAATCGGAGGTTACCTAAGTCTTCCTCGCGTCTAATGACCTCCAAAGACCGGCGAGGGTGCCAGATGGTGCCCTGTCCCTGAGAGAGTAGGTGCTCTCTCGAAGGGACTGCCAGGGGAGGGCTATCGCGAGGGAGAGCTCTGACATCCAGGTTGGGAAGAGCCAGAGGGGCGCAACCAGCAACCTGTTCCTCGTCCTCCCTGACCTTGCACAGTAACTGCGCGAGCAGGCTCACTGGGGGAAACGCGTATTTGCGCATGCCCCGAGGCCAGCTGTAAGCCAGTGCATCCGTGCCGAGAGCACTCGGTCAGGGAAAGAACAACTGGCAATGAGCAATCTCGGGGGACGCAACAGATCGATCTGGGCTTCCCCGAATCGCGCCCATAACAGCTGAATAGACTCGGGGTGGAGTCTCCATTCTCCAGGACGTAAGGCTGCCGTGAGAGCGCATCGGCTGCACGGTTGAGCTTGCCTGAATATGAATGGCGTGCAGCGATTTCAGCCGCGGATGACTCCAGAGGAGCAGACGGCGGGCGAGCTGAGACATGCGGCGAGAGCGCATACCCCCATACGGCTGATATACGCCACCGCCGCCGTACTGTCCGTCCTGACCAGCACGTGTTGCCGCTCCAGCACCGGAAAAAAACGGTGGAGAGCGAGGAACACTGCCAACAGCTCCAGGCGATATGCCAATGCAACTGGGTACCTTTCCACAGGTCCGCAGCCGCATGCCCGCAACGCACAGCCCCCCAGCCCGTGTTGGAAGCGTCTGCTGAAACGACAACAAGACTGGACGCCTGTTCTAGAGACACCCAGGCCTGTAGGAACGAGGGGTCGCTCCAAGGGCTGAGGGCGTGGCGACACAGCGCAGTAACAGAGACTCGGTGTGCGCGCGCGTGCCTTGCGCGTCTGGGGACTCGATCGTGAAGCCAGTGCTGAAGTGGTCTCATATAGAATAATCCGAGCGGCAGAAGCGGCTGCGGATGCCATATGCCCCAGGAGCCTCTGAAATAGTTTCAGTGGGACCACTATTTTACTGACGAGCTCTCTCAGACAGTACAGCATCAGCTGAGCGCACTCTCCGGAGAGGCGCGCTGCCATGGTGACCGAGTCCAGCTCCAGCCCGAGAGAAGAGATCCTCTGCACGGGGGCGAGTTTGCTTTTTTCTTGGTTGACCTGAAACCCCCACAGGTGGAAGTGCCAGAGCACTTTGTCTCTATGCATAATCAATTGCTCCGAGAGAGGCAAAAATCAGCCAGTCGTAAAGAGATCGAGTATGCAGATGCCCGCGAGCCGAAGGGGCGCTAAGGCACCCTCCGCGGGCTTGGTGAGGACCCGCGGAGACAGAGAGAGCCCGAAGGGGAGGGCTTTGTATTGCCAAGCTCGACCTTCAAACGCAAACCGCAGAAACTGACGGTGGCGAGGAAGAGTGGAGACATGGAAATATGCGTCCATCAGGTCTAATGCTGCAGACCAACCCAGAGGACGAACGCACCGGAGGATGTGCTTCTGCGTGAGCATTCTGAACGGCAGCTTGTGCAGGCAGCGGTTCAAAACGCGCAGATCTAGGATTGGCCGTGACCCACCGCTCTTTTTGGGCACGATGAAGTGTGGGCTGTAAAACCCGCACTCCATCTCGGCTGGAGGGAGCGGCTCGATTGCATCCTTCGCCAGGAGGACAGCAATCTCCTCTCGCAAGACAGGGGCGGACAGGAGGCTGACCCTGGTGAATACACACCCGCGACTTGGGGGGCCGTTTCGCGAACTGAATCGCATAGCCGAGTCTGATTGTGCGTATGAGCCACCGCAAAGAGCTGGCCCGCGCTAACCAGGCAGGCAGAGCTCCCGCTAATGGACTCATCGCTACAATCGCTGACGTACCAGCAGTGGGGCAGCGCGGAGTGGATGTGCTGATCCGGGAAGCGCGCGGGTCCCACGGAAAAGCTGGAGGTGAGATATTTGCTCTCACTCCGCACCCGAGCTCCGGAGGGGAGGCTCGAGGGGTGGGAGAAAGGAGACCGTCCTCCCAGCGCTCGTGAGCCACTGGCGAAACGCACCGAATCTGCAAGCTAGAAAGCATAGCGTCCCAGACTGGCAGATTTCGGGCTGTCACATCCGGGGAAGTGAAAATTGCCCTTTCATAATGTTTTCATGGCAGTAAAAAGTGCCGTTGGAAATGGGGCCCCGCCCTCCAGCGGGGAAAGAGCAAGTTCTCTCTTCTCCAGATGGCCTGTCCCAGGGACGCTTCGCGGTCCGTTGCCAGACTTAGCGGCGTTCTGGGCAGGGGGGCTGCCTGCTTCCAAGGTGCCCGACGCGCTCGCTTCGCCAGAGGCGTGTGCGGGGGCGGAGCAGCTCTCGTAGGCGGGCGCCTTCGGCGAGGAGCAGGTATGAATGGCACGGCGGGCGGAGCGGGCTACGGACCGCCGATAAGACATCACCCATCAACTGCTCTCTCACCGCCTTGAATTCCTGGGTGAATACACAGACGGTGTCGCCGAACATGGCTGGGGATATGGGGAAAGTCAAGAAAGCGGACTTTGTCGACTTTGCGCATATCAGCCAGGCGTGGCGCTCCTGGACCACTAATGTGGACATCGTCCTCCCCAACGCACACGCAGCGGACTCAGTAGTCCGAAGAGCTAAGTCGGCGGCGGTGCGAAGCTCGTAAGCCTGGGTTGGACCCACCCTCGTGCAGCTCGGCCAGCGCCTGCGCTAGGTAGCGCTGGTAGGTGGCTATCGCCTGCAAGGCGGAAGCAGCCTGGCCCGCAGCTATGTAAGCTCTAGCTCCGAGGGAGGTAGATAACTTAAAGGCTTTGGATGGGAGACGAGGCGGACCCCGCCAAGAAGAGGCGCCACGCGGATTTACCGCCATCGCGCACTCAACCTGAGGAATCGCCACATACCCCCTGGCTGTTCCACCGTCAAGAGTGGTGAGGGTGGAGGGACACGCAGCACGAGCAGAAAAAAGTGCTTTTCAAGACCGCGTGAGCCTACTGTGCACCTCCGGGAAGAAGGGAACGCCCCTCTAGTCGGTCCGGCCGCGGGGCTGGGGGATAAACCATCTCCAACCCATGGCCGAAGCAGCCCGGGAAAGCACGGCTAACATGTCCGTTTCAGGATCCGTAGTGACAGCGCTCACCAGCCCGAAGGGGGCGAGCGGGTCTGGATCATCAGACAATGAAAGCCCACCCTCCGATGCCGCGGTGGACGTCTGGTCTCCGGTGTCATCGGGCGTAAGGGCTACCATCTGTTAGACGGATCGCTTCCCCCGCCCGAAGCTTGGATGGAGCGCTTAGAGGAGCGGGAGGTCCGCGGGCCCGTGGGCGACGGATTATCTCTCGCTGAAACCCTCAGATCTGCCCGAGTGCCCGCTGCAGAGCAGGGGACAACTGGGGTGGTTCGCCCTTTTGCAAAGGCTAGCCGCGATCTTTACTGCGCAACAGTCATGGCATCGCAATGACGACATGAACTGCCCGCAAGCAGCGCATTAACATGCTGGATCCCCCAGGCATGTAACGCAGTGCTCGTGCCCATCATCCGAGGACAGGAAACCACCGCATCCAGAAACGCACAGTCGGAGCGCCGTCCTGAAAAGGACGTGCTGCACGACTGTGTTGCTCTTTCTGTGAAGTTTGCAACTTTATACGCACCGCTCTGGAGGACCGGACCCAAAGAACGCCAGGCAAGGGAGAAACCCAGCTCGACCGTCTGCCGCTGCGTGTACACACTCTGGACCGGGAGAATGCTCTCGTTCGCTCAGAATCGCTGGTCACAGCAGGAGGAACCCTCATCGACTCGATCAGAAAGTCTCTGAAGCGAAAAGGATGGCGTCTGCTCGCTCCAGGTGTGCTTATATGCTGGGATAATTGGCAATGAAGTACACCTGCGCAAGCTTACGCTGCCAATTCATTGCATTCATTGGCCCATTCAATACTCTTTCAGACAAGCGGCTTCTGAACCGAATCCTCCCATTTCGTGGATTTCAATCAATCCACGCTATGGCACTGAAGTTCCCCAACCGAAGGGGAACTGTCATTTTCTTTATCATCAGTGAGTAGTGCTCAGACTATTACAGTGATGTTTAATAAATTCCATATTGTCAGGATTTTACACTGAAGTCCCTAAATTTTCTTAATATTTTGTGTCATGTTTACCACTACATAATGAATTGTATGTTACTTACCCTCGCACTTCAAAATGCTCACATGCTGTTGGTAACCGACAGGACACGTGCACTGATATGAACCCAATGTGTTGATGCATCTTCCTCCTTTACACAGATCGGGGACAACCTTGCATTCATCAACATCTAGCCAAAGAGAAAACATTGCATGTTTCTGTATTAACAATTCCCTTAAATTAATGCAGCAAAATTGCTTGCCACAACACAATCTAAGGTAAATGACCGTTTGATTATCAAAACAATGAACTGCAGCTGTTTTAAAAGTTAGAACATTAATAATTTCACACAATGATTAAAACCAGCAATACTGAACTAGTAGAGATGTTACACCCCCATCTCATTTCAATAATCTAAAAACAATCCTCTTGTTCCATCCAGGTTGAACGATTTTTCAAACCTTTCCAAACATCTAGTGCTTATTTAAAATATATCAGCCTGACGCCTGTGTCAAATCCCTGTCAAATTATATGAAACAACCACAACACATTGCATAGTTTCAACTTTATGTGTACAAATAAGTCATTTGTGTTTAATTTATGCATTAAAGAGTTCCTCTTCTTACAAGACATAAAATACTTTTCTGATGTCCCTAGAGTAACAATTTTGATCGATGTAAACAATAACATAGGTCCTGACATATTTCTTGTTGTACGTTTTAAATTTCCATAGCATCTGAGAGTCCAAAGTGTTCCACATATTGATAAATAATGTTACAATAGCTGTTAGAACATTAAGTTATGATTGTGACAGATATGAAATAGTTTTACAATAGTTAGGAAATGTCCATGGGCCAATGACATCTCCACACTGGAATGGTCTATATGTACAGTAAGTTTCAACTAAAAATTCCACACAAATAATTTTCATAAGACTTTGAAACTGACCCTTTTAGGTTTTGATTGTGCCATTTTGGAGACTGACACTTTGTATGAGATTGTGTTCTTTAAAAAAAATTAAATAAAAATAAAAGTGGAGCTACAAATTTCTGTGCAACAGCATAGTAGCAGATTGAAAACAGGACTAATGTTATCTCTGTGAAAACCTGAAAATGTATAGTCCCATTTATAATCCTCATAGTCGCTGACAATATCTTCAGCAGGTGAAAACTTCAATGGTGGACAGCTGCTTGTAACTCAGGGCTGTTTATGCTAATGAGGGAGAGATTGTCACTAATGAACGGGGCTTTCCCCCTCTGATAACATGTCAAAGTAAGATTGTTCATTAAAGTGTTTTAAGTGTGATTATAAAAAATATTATTAATTAATTTTACCATTAGAGGCTGGCTATATTCACACACTGCTGCCACACAACTGTGTTTAAACCCCTTATAAAAGTGATTTTGGTACTGCATTTTCTCACAACACAAACAAATTAAGGAAAGTCTGCTTTTTCTAACAACACAGACAAACAGCAAGAAACACAATGGAAAAGTTTCAAGGGGACCCAAAAACGTGATGGACCTGGCTGGGATGTGCATATTGTGCCGTGACTATTGCTCAGTGAAGTTGTAGATAATCTATGAAAGGAGAATTTGTTTATTTTAAAATCCTGATTACATGATTGCCTTTTCTTTTGTATATTATTAGCCTAAATAACAATAACATAAACACTCATGTTTGTCACGTTTTAGGTTCCCCTTGACCCACTGTGAGAAAAGGCAGGCATTTTCTTAATTTGTTTTTGTTGTGAGGATTTACAACATGTGTACTGTAAAACTGACTGAAAGGATTTTTTCTTAATTTGCAGGTGCTTTGTGTAACTGCTTGTGTTTTCTTAAAATATTAAGCATATTAAGCTCTCTCGGCCATGGTAGAATAACAATACTGGATGAAAATAAGTAGTGACAAATAAATAATGATTATATAAATGTAATATATTGTTTAACTTTGAGAGTAAAGCTCTCGTATCAACATACTTGACAATCTGAGCCAAAGAGGGCTTGCTAAACAAAATCTGGGGTTTAAACCTTCTGATACGCAAACCTTGGTTTGTCATTGATCCATACCCGTCAACATTGGTATGTGAAAATAAGATATATGCCCAGCATAATAAAGACTTCGCCCGACCCCCTTTAAAAAATCCCCAAATGACTAAATATGCTTATTTGGAGCTGTTTCATTGTAAATAAACAGTTAAATAGTCAGTCATATGTTTTATTATTATTATTATTATTATTACTTACAAAAGAAAATATAAATAGTATACATCAGCAGCAAATAAATTAGCAAACAGTTCAGCTTATTAAACTGAATAGCTATTATAATGAAACAGAACCAAATCTCATTAGCCGTTTCTTCACTGTATAACGTACACATTCTGATTAAAGAGCCACCAATGATTTATTTAGATTTTTTTTTTCAATTGATTACATTAAATACCAGGTGTCACTTTAAAAATGCACACATCTAAAGCATTCGACTGCTTTCCTAACTGTTTATGCTCATTTAGGACAAAATTGCTTGTGTTTGAAAAAAAAAGCTCACCAAGATCAACATCTTTAGAAATTAAAATGAATAATTATGTGTATATGTCTGCTTAAACACGCACAACAAACCCAGACTTTTGCTCTGCTTCAAATCACGAGTACAGAATTCGTACAGTGTCTGTTTATGAATATGTAGTGCGTCAGCTGACAGTCACGCACCTCTATATGACTGTTTTGAGGATCGCATATGAACGGGAGACAACACTTGTAATAAAAAGGTAAGGAATAGCGCTGTTTTTATATTTATTTCAACGTGTTTTTGTGCCTAAACAAAGCAAAAGCACAGAACAAACTCACATTTAAGAGCAAGGGGTGGCCCCTTGCGGTTCGTCTTTACGGGTTGCGTATAGGGAAGCTCGACTCTTTAATGTTTGCCACCCTTCAGAGAAAGACTGAAAATACGGGAGAAATACGGGAAAATATCTTTATTTTTAAGCTTTCATGCCTGGTACGTCTATTACAATATGTATGTGCCAGTGTCAGACATTGCCAGAGATATAATTAGTCTTTTTTGGTGAACAGGTGAGGAATCTGAGAAAGTCAAACAAAAAAAGACTGCAGTATGCATTACAGGGGTATATTCATGACATAATACGCAACCGATTAGAAAAAAATGTAATCAAAATTGAAGCTAGGTTAGCCTAGCCGCCTCATACGTTGACCATTCAACAGCTTATTTCATGCACAGCAGGAGAGGTGAAATTTAAAAATAATGTAATAACAACAAATTAAACCGTGATTTCCTGTGATTTTTTTTTTTTTTAACCGATGAGTAACCAGGCATGGACAGTGCTTCAACATAATTCATTCATAGAAACAAAAACGCCCAGAAAGCCGAAATTAATGGATTTGTGCCAAATATTAGCATAATTGACCCATAACAAAGTTTGTGTGCGTCTTATACCGTTTCTATTCTAATTTGCAGTTAAGTGGAAAAGATAAATAGATTGAAATCAAAGTATGAATCGCAGAAGTGAACAAATAGATTTTCCCTACCAGCAAATATTAATCCGACACCAAATATAAAAGCAGATGCTAACCCGCTATAACATCATCACCAATGATTAAAACTCCAAACGACTGATGAAAACATCAGTGAATTGTAGCTCTGAAATGGCAATGAGATTTATAAATTAATAAAAAACAGCTGCAGGTGAAGTATACTGATTGCAAGTGCTAAGTTTGCAATCATATCTCGGTTTTGGTCTCTTGATATGTAATTTTAAATATTCGTAGCTTGAAACAGATGGAAAATGACGAAGATGGAATGAAGATGGAAATGAAGATGGAAAAGAAGTATGACTACTGTTGCGATGGCTTAAACGAAGCAGTGCTCATAATATCGAGCGAAAAAACAAAAGGACAGCTGGAAACATAACCTGGTTTGTATTTTTGTAGGGAACACAGTTCAGATCTTTTTAGAGTAAGAGGTGAGTGAGTTATTGCCGTCTATCACTGAATGTGTCTGGATTATCGAAAACAAAACCAGATTAACCCAACTCTTTTAGCGCCCCTCACAGAGCTTGATCCACGCTGGCATTTCTCCTCTTGGGTTTTAGGTTTTGGACGAGGAAATAAAATATCCACCACCCTGTCCAAACTTCTAGGATACCGGGAATGAGATTTGCACAATTTATATGCACAACAATTTGGCTTGTTTCCCTAGCTCGAAATCTTGACAGACCTCCTGAGCATAGCTAAAGTTGCTAAGACACGATTGGTGTGTAGCGGTTTTAGGGTGTGGCTCAGCGAATTGTGTGGAACCCAGAATATTTTACAGTGAATATGGTGCTTTACTGCAAATTCTGTCAAATGCAAGATATGTTCATCAAAGCTTCAGTGTCATAAGTAACATCACTAGTATTTGAATAATTGATTGTTTGCTGCCAGCCCTAATCTCTCATTTGTGTTTATGGATTTATCCTTTTACATTACCCTGAACACTACTGTTTGCCACTGTTTGACCATTCTTTTTATAAGAAACGTTCTAAACTGCACATGAATCATCTACTGTTGATCCTATTCAAAACAGTCCACCATTCATTTAGGAGTTTAATGACTTTCTTAAATTCACAGTCCACATTAAAGAGACTCCATGCAGATGTATGGTGAAGAACACCTTGAGACCAGGAGATTTTATTTTAGATTCCTTTTGTTGCACCATTGGCTCCAGTTTAAGACACTTAAGCTTATATAAAAACTTCTTTTTCCGAATCTACATTCCAACCAAAAGTCTGCATTTAGTTAGTGAGCCATGCCATGTGGTACCAACACAAAAAGGGACAAACATTTTCCCTAAACTTGCACAGCTTTTAAATTCATTTAAATTTTCAAGAAATGCCATCAAGACCCAGAGCATTCAAGGACAGAGGGTTAATCAAGGTCAAGGCCAAAGTTCAAAACAATATTTTCTTGGTCTTTGGCTCATTTTATACATCAGCTTTCATCAATTTAGTCTTCTGGTCTGGGTCTTGACTCAGTTTAGGGGCATTCCGAGTTACATTAATCAACTGAATCCCTTCCTACAGATCCCTCAAGAAAGGATGCATGCAAAAGTCACTTTAAAGGATTAGTTACCCGAAAATAAAATTGTAATTATTATTACTGATCCACTGCTGTTCCTGGAAGATCAGGAAGTTCTTGAATTGAATCTAAAATTTCTTAATTTGTGTTCCAAAGATAAAAGAAGGTATAAGAATTTTGCATAATAAAGGTAATTAAAGACAAAAACTTTCATTTTTGGTTGGACTAATCCCTTAAGGAAGTAATTTTATTTTTTATGATCATCTGATTCATTTTCACTTTGAGACACTGTATGGTATCATGTTATTATGGTATTTTCATTCATTCATTCATTTTCTTGTCGGCTTAGTCTCTTTATTAATCCGGGGTCGCCATAGCGGAATGAACCACCAACTTATCCAGCAAGTTTTTACGCAGCGGATGCCCTTCCAGCCACAACCCATCTCTGGGAAACATCCACACACACACTCATACACTACGGACAATTTAGCTTACCCAATTCACCTGTACCGCATGTCTTTGGACTGTGGGGGAAACCGGAGCACCCGGAGGAAACCCACGCGAATGCAGGGAGAACATGCAAACTCCACATAGAAACGCCAACTGAGCCGAGGTTCGAACCAGTGACCCAGCGACCTTCTTGCTGTGAGGAGACAGCACTACCTACTGCGCCACTGCCTCGCCATTATGGTATTTCATAAGTGAAAATAATGAGATAAATACATTGTCTTTCACCTTTAAGTCTGTCATTCTTATATTCCTGACTTGTTAGAATCACTTTAGATTCCAAGAACAATGTATTTTCTTTAAAACAAAATCCCCAAAATTCTATTAAATTATAGAACACATTCATAAAAAGCTATTACTAAGCATTTCACATGACCTATGTTTTCAACCAAAGTTATAAATGTAACTAGGGTAACCCTATGTCCTCTTTTTCATAGACATTCCTCTGGCCAGAATTTCTAAATAAAAACATGGCTATTCATATGTTACTGTACAATAATCACTGTAACAATGTTATAAAATCAGTGCTGACCTTGGCAGGCTCCTGTGCGGGTGTTTGGGATGAACCCTCTGGTGCAGGGCGAGCTGATAGGTGGGCACTGCTCGCACGAGTGACCCCACGCTTGACCCACTGTGGCACAGCACAAGGCCTTACTGCAAACAAATTCACTGCTCTGACCTGCACACTTCCTGCTGTGCACTTGGATGAAGCATGGGCCTGTCCGGTAGTCTGCGATTTACATAAACAAGAAAAGAATGCACAATTATTATTATAAATTATATTATCAGGAAAGTAGTTTATTGTACATTATTATTGTCCAATTATTATTTGTTGCATATGCACAAATATTTTAAATTCATGACAAAAGGCAATTAGAAATAAACTGTCCTTCTAGAATTACAGAACAATACAGAATCCAGTACAGATGATAAACAGAGAGACGCAGACAATAATGCAGTCAAACTCAATTCAGTTAGCAAAAGTGCATGTAGTATAATTTTATGATGTACTGATTATATACAGTTAGGTCCATAAATATTGGGACATCAACACAATTTTAACATTTTTGGCTCTATAAACCAACATAATAGATTTGAAATTAAATGAACAAGATGTGCTTTATCTGCAGACTGTCAGCTTTAATTTGAGGGCATTTACTTTACATCCAAATCAGGTGAACGGTGTTGAAATTAAATTTTTGCTATGGATTGGTGGAAAGGAGAGAGAGTGATAAGGCCAATTATGATATTAGGAGGCCATGATGGACAGAGGCCAGTGGGCAAATTTGGCCAGGACGCCAGGGTTAAACCTCTACTCTACTCGAAGAACATCCTGGGATTTTAAACAAACACAGAAAGTCAGGATCTCGGTTTAACATCTCATCCAAAAGAAGCCGCTAACTGAGCGGTATAGAGTCCCCATCAACATACTGGGTCATTAGGACCCCCACAGACAGTAGGTTGATGCCCCCCGTTGCCCTCACTAACACCACTTCCGGCAGCATTCTAGCTTTTCCATGTGTTCTCCCATCCAGGTACTGACTGAGCGCAGCCCAGCTTAGCTTCAGTGTGAAAGTTGCAGAGTTAGCTGCCGGTGACATGACCAGTCTAAATGACATGAGGAGATGAGAGATAAAATAAAATAACTAAAATAGTTATTTAAAGTCATGTTAGATCTGAAAACAGATAAAGATTTTGGGACGGAAAACTAAAAGAAAAGAAACAAAGTCCAGCCAGGTATTAATAAGAAGCATAACTAAGACTGTTGTTTTACAATCACAGGAAGAATTTTAATAACCCATATTGATCTTCCATCAAGCAAACAAACAAACAAACATGTGTCTTATAATGATGATTAAAAGAGTCTTAGCAAAGCTGCAGCACATGGAAGGCATCTGGAGAGCAAATAGCTCAGGTAGTCTGGACAGTCCTCTGTAGAGACATGTGTTCTGCATTACGCAACCATGAGCTTCCATTTACCATGAGCCACTAGGCTAACTCCTAAACATCCTGAAAACCCCCTGATCTATCCTCATTTTATTTTTCTCTGTTTCTTTAAAGTGAATGTTTCACAGTTTCAGTGTAATTCTACAAATGTAAATGTTTAGTATAATGATCTTACCTATATTACTAATGCTTTATAACCATTAGAACATATCCAGTATTAGAATTTATTTCAAAACCATAAAAATTCCATGAAGGCATACAATTTGAATACAGAGTTTCTTTTAACTAAAACATTTCTTTTTTTTTTCTTTTACTTAAATTTTTACAATATTTTACAATAATTTCATCAGTCAAAGTTAGTTAATCCATTTACTAACATGAACAAACAATGAACAATACATTAGTTACAGAATTTTTCGTATTTTTTAAATGTTAGTTAATGACAATAAAGTAATTCAAAGTTCATATTATCTCATGTAACAGTACATTAACTAATGTCAACAAGCACGGCTTTGGATTTTAACACAATAGTAAATGTTAAACTATGATTAATAAATGACTAAAACATATTGTTGATTCTTAAGTCATGTTAAATACATTAACTAACATTAAATAATGAATTCTTATTGTTAGGTGTGCCCAAATTACTCTGCAATGAAATAAGTTCATTATTAATGAATGATTTTTATATATAGCTTATTCTCAATTGTATGCATTTTCTGCAGAAAATGTTGACAAATCTAACCTACCAAATGTTCTTACTGTTGTACAAGTCATTAGTCATTAGTTAGATTTTTTCAACCTGGTCTCAGTGGAAATATGTGCCAAGGGCTTCATTTTTGAGAACCGAGAAATATGTACATTTTCTTCTAGTTTTGGTTTTCACAAATCCACTAGAGCAGTGGTTCCTAACCTTTTTTTGCCTGAGAAATCCTTTACCCCTGGAAAATATTGTAATGTCCCCCTCTACATTTAATGATATTATCGCTCATACAAGTTTGTAGTGATGATTACAAAAAAAATGTTGTTTTCAAAAACAAACAGTATGTTTATTACTATATATAAACATGTTTATGCACAAATAATAGACTAATGTAAAATATAAAAGCAAAACATCAGTAGGCCATTTATAAATGAAAAAACGTTTTCTCAGAGGATGACAAGCTGACAAAACATTGCTGTTGCTCTGATACAAGTTTTATTTATTGGAGAAAAGTACAAAGCACTGCAGTGTGTGTTCTTTGTTTGTCTGAGAAAATTTGTCTAACCAAAATGGGAATATTCCATACAAGCTGAAGCTGAGCGGTCAATTCTTGTCACGTGACTTGCACTGCGCTCGCAACCCGAGGTTCGGTGCGGGCGCATCACGCCGCTTGTGTGCGCAAACAGCGCACCTTCATTGGAAAAAACAAACTTGTGCAAACTCTAGAAATACGTGATATGCGAATGGCCCCTAAAAGGCCGCCATCATTTGCGATCTCCATCAGTTGATCTTCTTGCATAGACATGCTGGATTCAACTGATTTGTTGACAAATGGGTTGCGAATCCATTCCTTGGCAGTTCGTGGATCCTTCACTGAGCCTTTTCCCCTTAGCAAAGAAACTTTCCAAAGATGTCTGTTTCTTACTCATTTTGCTGCTTGTGGGTTAAATTTGGGCGCTTAAGTAACCAAGATGTAAACAAGAGAATACGGTCATTTTTTTAAAAATAAAAGACTTTTCAAAATAAAAGATCGTTCAGACTCAGATAATAAACAAAACGGAAATAATTGATGATTTCCCGTACCAAATGATCACGGGATCTGTGGTTGAGGACCACTGAACTAAAGGATAAAATAAAGGCAGCATGATAATTTTCCTAATTGTCCCCTGCTAAGAAATTTTTGAACTATGAACAACCTCGAGGCGAAGCAGTGGCACAGTAGGTAGTGCTGTTGCCTCACAGCAAGAAGGTCGCTGGTTCGATCCTCAGCTCAGTTGGCCTTTTGTGTGGAGTTTGCATGTTCTCCCTGCGTTTGCATGGGTTTCCTCCACTGTCCAAAGACATGCGGTACAGGTGAATTGGGTAAGCTAAATTGTTCATAGTGTATGAGTGTGTGTGTGTTTGTGAGCAAGTGTTTTTGGATGTTTCCCAGAGATGGGTTGCGGCTGGAAGGGCATCTGCTGCGTAAAAACACACTGGATAAGTTGGCGGTTCATTTCGCCGTGGCGACCCCAGATTAATCAAGGGCCTAAGCCGACAAGAAAATGAATGAATGATGCAACCCCCACAGAGCTCGCTGAGGGCTCCCTTCTGGGCCGGGATCCCCCTGTTGGGAACCACTGCACTGGAGGAACCTTTTACATTTTTGACAATGTCAATTACGCTACACCCACCCCAATGTTGTGCAACTAATACTTCGTCCGTACGGAAATAAGTGGTCAGTAGTACCGCCCTGTAGCATTCATTTTACACACAAAATGCAGCCATAATGTACCCTGGTTTCTCGATTGTCAAAAAAGTAGCACTGGACACATTTCCCTAATTATTTTTTTCCACACATTACCCTAAATTAACAATTTATTAACAGATTTTCAATACTCCTGACAGTAACAGTGACACTGAAAACTTTGTGATTTGTTTTTTACCTCTCTCACACTGTGGTCCAGTGAAGCCGTATCCACACGCGCATCTGTTCGGTCCAATGCAGTGTCCACCATTCTGACAGTTTTTTTCACAGACAGCTGAAACAAAACCACCTGCATTAAAACATTACTGTATTCTTGTGTTGTATATATGTGACCCTGATCCACAAAACTGGTCTTTTGTTGCACCGGTAAAATTTTTGCCAAAAATTAATTATACAAGTAAAACATTGTGATTTGTTTAGTGAAGATTGCGTACCATGAAGGTATTTTGTAAATTTCCCACTGTAAATATTTAAATACTCTATTTTTGATTGATAATATACATGGATAATAGCTTAACGTGGATAAGAAGCCCTAATTTAAATATCTGTAAACAAGATTTACTCAGTATTTTAATATATAAAACCCCCTGATTCCAGATAATTTTGTCCTATCCTAACAAAGTATACATCAATAGAAAGTATATTTAATTGACTTTCAGAAAATGCATAGACCTCACCCCACTTATAACTAGTTTTGTGGGCTAAATCACGTTAGATCAGGGATTTAAGACATATTAGTCATATATAATAAATCATTTTAATGATAGTTTAAATTTGAATTTAATTTGAAAATGTAGGTTTATCAATTATGGCAGACTTAAAAAACAGGTAAATGTCAATACATTACATGTGTTGTTGCTGTAATCTTGCATTTCAAAGCACTGGCAGAAGGCCATGGCTTTAGAACCAAAATCAAAGAAACTTTTAATACCAACTTAGTGCCAAACAGATGAGCCAAGAGCTTTGGCCTGCCTTCTATTGTCTATAAGCAAACCCTTGAACTTCTATAGAAACGACTGGTTCTCGGCATGATTTACATCTGCTGCAATCCTAAAAACCCATGAAAGCCTCCAGAGGTCTGGTATGATTACAGTTTATGAAAAACTTAAAGATCTTTCAGAATATGACTATGTTGCTTTAGTGAACAAATCAGCTTTTCACATAATTGTTTTAAAGAGGTGGTCCACTACGATATCAGATTTTCACTTTTAGGTGATATATAATGTAGCTGTGTGAACATAAACAACATCTCTGAATGTAATATTCCCAAAGTTCAATGAAAAGGGGGACATTGATTTTTACAAAGTTAGTTTTAGCAAAGCCTACGGTGAACAAAGTTTGGGGACTACAAAAAAAAATACAACTAACCAACTTACTAAAGATTTCATATCACTACACATGCTTATTCCCTATATATGTGTAGAATTTTTTTAAAAGACTATGCGTAAAGTTTGACTGTGTGCTCTTCTTCTTCTTCTTCTTCTTCTTAGTTTTCTGGCGAACTGCATTCTTTGTACATATCGCCACCTACTGTGTTAGTTGTGCAACCAGATTCTGTTATTGCTCATCCCCAATCCCACAGACCTCAGAGTCCAGGTGCCGGTTGACGCTGTGTGTTCAGCTCCTCCCCCCTGCACACTGAACTCCTTAGTCCCTAGAATTGTACCATAGCCTAATTTTATTTACTTACATGAGTTATATTTTAGTTATATTATTGTGTGCTCTTAATTTTTCTGTTTGATTCAAAGCAGCTAATGCTGCTAAAAGCTGCTATAACTGACAGTATTTACACAGCCCAAAAGTGTGCGCTTGTAGGAGCGTGACGTGATAATGTGGAGCCAATCCACGAATTCCAGCACTTTATGTTAGCTGACCAGTCAGAGCATCTTGAGGGCGGGCCTTTAAGAGAGACTAGGAAATATGACAGTTGTTTTCATGTTAGCTAGGTAGCTGAGTTCCAAAAATACTTGGAATTGCAATCGAAAGCACAATACTCTGTAGATGCTAAGTAACAAATAAACACTAAAACAGCAGGTATCATGTGAAGAATACCAAGAGTTTAACATAATTTCACATCTAGGCCCAAAACAAGCAGCAATGGAAGCATTACAAACTTGTAGGCCATGTATCAGGAGATCTGCAGACGTTATACTGTAGGACAAATGATACTGGATGTATTTTTTTCTTTATTTCTTTATTTACTTATATTTTTTAGCATTAGTGGGCAATAAGTGACAACATGAGAGGAATAAACACAGGCAAAGGTCACCAACACAATATACAGTAAGGATGTAAGCAGAAGCCATATACTTACGTTGTCCACAAAAGCTTCCTGTATATCCCTTTGGACACTGACAATAGTCATCTTCACACACTCCTCCATTCATACACCTTATTTTGCATTGTTTGGCTTTAGAGAGTAAAACAGAAGAAAAAAATATAATCAGTGGTTTAATGTGGTGGTTCATGTTAAAATTGGTTAGGATATTGTCCAAGACAGAGCCATTAAATCTGCAAGATGTATTCATAAGAATATCTGTAAGAAAGAAGGTCTGTAAAATATCTGCTGTGTACAATGACCTTATAAATGCTTTTAAAAGGTCTTTTTTATGAATATTGTACATTTTAAACATCTTAAAAACATATAACATCTATTTAATGCTCTAATTAATATGTCTCGCAAACAGACGTCTCCAATGTACATGTGCTATCAGAGCTCAAGTGTTACCTGTGTAGAGTCAGTTATTTCAAAAAGTCATTCATTTCTAAATGCTAATTACTTATTGCATTATTAAAATTATACTTAAAATAAATTTCTAATTACATTGAAAAGTAATTAAAATTGTTGACTCAATGCTACTTTCTATTAATAAATTCAATACTACTTCTAAATTCCATCGCATAGACCAGGGATTCTTAACCGGTGGGCTGCGGCCCACTAGTCGGCCTCAGCGAACCTGTAGATAGACCGCGAGCTTAAAATTAACTTTCAATATTATACCCTAATTTTTGGATTTCATTATTAATATGCTATATTAAAATGATCAAAGAAATGCACTTTCTCCTGTTCTCTGATTGATTACTTCGGACTCGGCACAAAAACAGCCTCATCGCATCTGCAACTAGTACACATCAGTCTGTTCATTCACAAACTATGTGTTAAGTTAAAGTGAAAGTCTTTCTTTGTGTATTTTTGTATGAACTATTTAATAATGTTAGTGTTTTATAACGAAGGCATGCCAATACCGGACGATCTAGCGAGGCTCGATGGGGTTTCTGCCATAGAATGTAAAATAAACTTTAATATGAGCTTCAGACGCGCTCTGGCAGAGCTGTTCACTGTTCCTGTCAGCGATCTCCCAATAATACCCAGCTTTGAATGAGATTTAATGAGCACTTAATTTACACAAAAAATATAAATCTCAGACATGGACTTTCAAAAATTGATCAGAAAAGAAGTGGGTCCCGAAGTGAAAAGGTGGAAATCCAGGCATAGACAATAATGGTTTTGAGTCAAACAGGCAATAGTGTCTTTTTTTTTACATTCAAAATGCATCATTTGGTATCAAGGCACACAAAATTTGAGTAATTACACCCTATTTCATATATAGTCATTTTGAGAGGCTTAGTTAATTCATGGTTTCTTAAGCATGTGAAATTTTTGGTCAAATGTAACCTAATAATCTAATTATTTTGCATGCTGAACGCAATTACAATTACTTTATACCACATACAGTCCCTGACAAAAGTCTTGTCGCTTGTTTGCAAATTTACTTTAAGTGTCACTGAAGTATATTTCTAATCAAGATTTGTTTTTTACAAGAAATGGCTCATTTTAATCCCAACAGCTTTTGTTATAATGTTTCAGTGCAAAATGAAACTGTCAAAAAGTATTCTTATAGTTCCAGCTTTGTAAAGCCAATTGAGTCATTTTTTGCAAAGACATAAGTCAGGGGTCACCAATCTTGATCCTGGAGGGCCGGTGTCCCTGCAGGGTTTAGCTCCAACTTGCCTCAACACACCTGGCTGGATGTTTTAAGTATACCTAGTAGGACCTTGATTAACTTGTTCAGGTGTGTTTGATTAGGGTTGGAGCTAAAATCTGCAGGACACCGGCCCTCCAGGAACAAGTTTGGTGACCACAGACATAAGTGTTGTCGCCTTGTCATATGAGCTTCACCTGTGACTAATAATGGATTAATTGGGTCTCAGGTGTGTATAAATAGAACCCCAGTACACTAGACCTTCACATCAACTGCAACTAGACCTCTGCAAACATGCCTAAGATTCACCCTGAG
Organism: Danio rerio; assembly: GCF_052040795.2. Lineage (NCBI taxonomy): Eukaryota > Metazoa > Chordata > Actinopteri > Cypriniformes > Danionidae > Danio > Danio rerio. The sequence goes on from NC_141030.1 coordinate 18,406,262, forward strand.
ACTAAAGTGTTGATTATCAAAGTGTTGAATATTGATAAACTCTGGGAGTCCTGCAAGACTGCTTTCTTTGCTATTCCTGATGACTTCATCAATAAGTTGTATGAATCCTTGCCAAACCACATGGATACAGTTCTTCAAGCTCATGGAAGTCATACAAGATATTAAATGTGGATGTCACAGCACCACTACTTAGTTTGCCGACATATTTTTGTATCTGCAGTAAATTTGTTCAATTTCCGTATAGGCGACAGAACTTTTGTCTTGGCATAATTTGACCTTTCTTTTTAGATTAAATGATAAATCTTCTTTCAGTGAAACTAATTTATTTCCGAGTATTAAACTACATTTGGGAGGATTTTAGCTTTTCATATGAGCTCTTCCTAACACCAATTTGTTAATTAAAAGTCAGGTTAACAGCAGGTGTTTCTACAAAATAGATAAGCGACAAGACTTTTGTCTGGGACTGTATATGGTCATGAACAAATTTCTTATTCTGTATATTTGTATAACAAAAAAATACAACTACTCTGCTTCTCTGAATGTATATATACAGAATGAATGTACATACAGTACATAGGCAAGTACATTTTAGGGTTTTTAAGGCCAGATTAAATGCAGTATACAGAAAGTATTCAGACCACCCTAAGTTTTTCACTCGTTATATTGCATACATTTGCTAAAATCATTTAAGTTCATTTTTCCCTTATTAATATACACACAGCACCTTATATTGACAGAAAACCCAGAATTGTTTATGTTTTTGCAGCGTTATTGAAAAAGAAAAACCGAAATATCACATGGTCCTAAGTGTTCAGACCCTTTGCTGTGACACTCGTATATTTAACTCAGGTACTGTCTAACAATGCATGTCTGAGCAAATGAGAATTATGAGGTCAAAAGAACTGCCTAAAGAGCTCAGAGACAGAACTGTGGAAAGGCACAGAAAAAAAAGGTTTAATTAAAGACTAGCATAGTGTAGCGTACTTTGTGATTATGCTTAGTCTTGGTGCAATTAAAACCACCACATCAAACTTGCAGCTTTTATAAAATTATAGTGAATCGCTTTTGAACAGATAAATCACAATTTTGAACAGAATAATTACAACTAGATCGTACAGCACTGTGGGTAATAACTTAACATGGGTAAGATGTCCTAATTTGGACATCTTTAAACAGGATTTTCTCAGAATTATTATTTTAACACCCTCTGATTGCAGATTTTAAAATAGCTGTAACTTATAGTTCTATCCTGACTAAGTTTACATTAATAGAAAGATTTTATTCATTCATTTTCTTGTCGGCTTAGTCCCTTTATTAATCCGGGGTCGCCGGAGTGGAATGAACCACCAACTTATCCAGCACATTTTTACACAGAGTACTAGCTTCCATATGCATCACAAATTATGCTGTTTAGGTTTGATCAACCTAACTTAAGAATCAATGAATTACCAGTCACACACATTCTTAAAAGTCATTTTATAGAACCTGGATTGCAAGATTTGTTTATTAATGTAAAAAAAAAGAGAGATAATTAGATTAGGGATTTAGAACAGAAAAAAAAACAGAACTGTTGACATTTTTGCTAATTTATTAAAAAAGAAAAATTGAAACATCACATGGTCCTGAGTAATCGGACCCTTTGCTGTGACACTCATATATTTAACTCAGGTACTGTCCAATTCTTCTGATCATCCTTGAAATGTTTCTACACCTTCATTTGAGTCTAGTTGTGCTTGATTATACTGATCTGGCCAAGGTTACAAAAATATTCTGCTGCATTTTAGGTTCCTAAAAGCACAGTGGCCTCCATAATCCTTATATGGAAGACATTTGAACTTCCAAAAACTGGTCATCAAGCCAAACTGAGCTATCGGGGGAGAAGAGTGAGAAAAGAACCCAAAGATGCCTGTGGCTGAGCTCCAGAGATGCAGTAGAAAGATGGGAGAAAGTTTATGGCCCAACGGAAGCCTCTTCTCAATGCAAGACACATAAAAGCCCGCATGGAGTTTGCTAAAATTATGAAACATAAGATTCTCTGGTCTGATGAGTCCAAGATATACTTTCTGACCTTAATTCTAAGCCTTATGTGTGGAGAAAACCAGTCACTTCTCACCACATGTCAAATACAATCCCAACAGTGAAGCATGGTGGTAGCAGCATCATGCTGTGATGGGTGTTTTTCAGCTGCAGGGACAGGAAGACTGGTTGTAATAAAGAGAAAGATTAATGTGGCCAGTACAGGGATATCAGGACCTCAGACTAGGCCAAAGATTTACCTTCCAACAATACAATGACCCTAAGCACATAGCTTAGCGAAGAGTGGCTTCACAACAACTCAGTGACTGGTCTTGAATAGCCCAACCAGAGCCCTGACATAAACCCAATTGGGTATCTCTGGAGAGACCTAAAAATGGCTGTCCACCGACGTTTACCATCCAACCTGACAGAACTGGAGAGGATCTGCAAGGAAGAATGGCATAGGATTCCCAAATCCAGGTGTGGAAAATCTTGTTCCTTTCTTTCCCAAAAAGACTCAAGGCTGTATTAAATCAAAAGGGTGCTTCTTCTAAATATTGAGCAAAGAGTCAGAGTACTTAGGAGCATGTGATAATTCCGTTTCTCTTTTTAAATAAATCTACAAAAATGATACCAACAATTATTTATTTTTCTGTCAATATGAGGTGCTCTGTGCACATTAATGAGGAAAAAATAGTTTAAATTATTATAGCAAATAGCTGCAATATAACAAAGAGTGAAACATTAAAGGGGTCTGAATACTTTCCGTGCCTAGTGTATCTGCGAAATAAACAGTATAATGTCAAAACATACATGATTTAGTAAAACAGGTTGTAGCTGTTTGTCCACCAGGACATGTGCACATGTTAGGTCTGGAGCAGAAACCATCCCCACAGTCACTCCGGCAAATAGCTGCAATAAAGAGCAAGACAAAATATTAACAGAACATGTCACTGCAGTTAACAAACATTGTAAAGTCATTTTCTTTTAAATATTTTAGCAAATGTATGAAGTCAGTTGACCTCAAGTTCACCAGGGTTATTATAGGAGTAAAGGAACATAAGTGTAGATACATCACATAAATTCAACATCTACTAAACACTACTGAACACTATAGTGATTGTCTGCATTGTTAATACTTTTCTCAAATTTTACTTTAGTTTGAATCTGTTTATGCATCTTTCATTCAAATTGTCTAATAGGCATGGGCCGGTATAAGATTCTTATGGTATGATAACCTTGGGAAAAAAAAATCTGTTTCTTTTTTCCATTTTTAAGACAAAATATTTTATTTTTGAGAAACATTTATAACATTTTGAAGCAGTAAACATGTCAGGCTAAATAATTTCAATGAATCATTGAATTCTGCTGTTTTCATTAGTTTCCAAAAACACAGATTTCATTTCAATTTAAGACGGCATATTGGATATATTCTTTGCTGGAGATAATGCTGTTCTAAAAAACTTAAAACAAAACGTAAAAAAAATAATAACTCACGCATACCTTAAGAATGGTATAGCAGAAAAATTTGGCGATTTTAAAACCTTGACTTTTTCAAACTGCGGTATACCTTAAAAACGGTTATCTTCCCATGCCTATTGTCTAATCAGGTCAAAAACCTTATATTTTTCATTAAAATTTGATATGTTTAATTTATTTGAAGTCTGTATTCTTCCACCTTAACAAAGACAATATAAATTGACACTTTCTGAGCACACCATGTCATTAATGAACACCTGCTGAATACCAAATAGAATCTAAAGGGGAAAGAAAAACAACAAAAACAGAAAGATAGACTATCTAAACTATGAATTGCAAATAAATTAACTGTTTGTCCAGATTAAACCAACTTATCTGCATTGTTGGTAACAAGGTAGGCATCTCAACATATGCATGTAAACAGTTTTAAATAAATGTTTTTATTATTAAGAGGAAACAAAAAATCTAAACTCTTTTTTGTAGCCTCCCAAATGCATTTTTGTGCATTTTCTGGTAGTACCTAGAATAGCAAAGTCGAGTAAAGGAGGTCGAGCCTTCTCATTTATGGCTCCTAAACTCTGGAATAGCCTTCCTGATAATGCCCGAGGCTCAGACACACCCTTGCAGTTCAACACTAGATTAAAGACCTATCTTTTTAGTAAAGAATATACTCATTGCATCACATATTAGTAAGATTCATTAATGTGCTCCATGCAGGTTTTTGCATCTCGTTTATATACACTATGAACAGCAGCTACACTAACTATTCTCTTTTATTATCTATTTCCACCTGGGGATTCTCATCCCGAGGCCCCCAGAGATTATGCAGCACCACTGACGCGATCCAAGACCTGCAAAGAGATAATCCCAAGACTTCCATAATCCGGGACCAAGCCATATCCTGAGCAGCTGCTGTATCATGGAGGAGTAGAGAGCATGAGACACATTCCTGTGAGACTCCAGGGACAGACGAGTCTTCGCTGATGTCCAGCGCTCTCCAGCCCCCAGCGCCTAGACTGCAGCTCTGCACAAGACGTTTGGCCATAGGAGATATGGTCGTGGCCAACTGAGCCTGGTTTCTCTCAAGGTTTTTTTATCCTTCACTTTCGCCAATTGGTGAATTTTTTAAGGTCATGCCACAGCATCTCAATAAGATTCTGACCACTCCAAAGTCTTCCTTCGGTTTTCTTTAGCCATTCACAAGTGGACTTGCTGGTGTGCTTTAAATAATTGTCCTGTTGTAGAATTAATGGTTTCCAATTATCAGAGTCTTCCAGGTCCTGAAGCAGAAAAACAGCTCCAGACCATCACACTATCACCACCACATTTTACTGCTGATATGATGTTCTTTTTCTGAAATAGACATAGTGGGATGCGCACCATTTAAAAAGTTAGGCTTTTGACCTGTCAGTCCACAGAGTATTTTTTCAAATGTCTTGGGAATCTTTAAGATGTTTTCTCACAAAACTGAGACAAGCCTTTATGTTCTTTTCGCTCAGCAGTGGCTTTCACCTTGGAACTTCACCTTTTTTAAATGCAAACCATTTTTGCCCAGTCTCTTTCCTATAGTGGAGTCATGAGCTCATTAACTGAGGCAAAAGAGGCCTAAAGTTCTTAGAATGTTGTTGTGGGGTCTTTTGTAACCTTTTGGATGAGTTGCACTCTTGGGGTAATTTTGGTCTGACGGACACTATTTGTAGATAATAGCCCCTTTCACACAGTGATACCGGTAAATATCCGGAAAATTTCCGGAATGACTTTACCGGTAAATTCAAAAAAGCGCTATTCACACAGGCGAGGACGTTACGGAATTTTTCCGGAAAAGAGCATTCACACATTCATCGCAAAATGTCCGTAAATTCTGACATCATTAACCAGAAATGACCTCTAAACGGCTGCGCTTGTGTTTGTAAACATTTGACAACATTACAAACTCTTTGGATGGATCCGTATTGAGTACAACTCCAATGAAAACATATAGAGGAACACTTTCGCATGTCGAGATGTTCATGATATGTGTGTGTGCTGGCGCTATGGGCGCTCACGGGCACACGCAAAGCTTGAAGGTAAACAAACAACAGATTATCATAAACATTTTATCGATAATTATTTACACAGTTAGCATTAAGAAGGAACATAGAATTGTTATCTGACTAACATCTAGCAGCTAAAGGTGTCTGGAAAAATATTCAAAGGCTTTTATTCTCATAAACCACGCGCAGGTGAATGCGTCTGACTGTTCTGATTGGCTAAAGCAGGTGTCTCACGTCAGCACGTTCTAGACGTGGACGCACTCTTTCCGGCAATCTTCCTTCTGCATTCACACAGCGCAGCATTCCAGCAAATTACCGGTAATGTTACAACTTCTCTTTCCGGAAAATAGCCAGAATGATTTTACAGGTATTTTCAAAAAGAGCCTGTTAACACATACAACCTTTCCGGAAAATTGCAGGTAATTTTCCGGAAAGGTCTGTATGTGTAAAAGGGACTATAGACTCTTTAGAAAATGCTTTATAATCTTTTCCAGACTGGTAGATTATTTTCTTTCTCAATTGTTTTTAATTTTTTTGAATCTCTGAGGGGTGGCGCGGTGGCACAGTGGGTAGCGATGTCACCTCAAAGAAAGAAGGTCGCTGGTTCGAGTCTCAGCTGGATCAGTTAGCATTTCAGTGTGTGGTTTGCATGTTCTCCCCGTGTTCATGTGGGTTTCCTCCTAGGTGCCCCATTTTCCCGCACAAGCCCAAAAACATCTGCTTTAGGTGAATTGGTTAAGCTAAGTATGGATGTGAATGAGAGTGTTTCCCAGTGATGGGTTGCAGCTGGAAGGGTATCGGCTGCATAAAACAATAATGCTGGATAAGTTGACGGTTCATTCCACTGTAGCAATCCCTGATTATTAAAGAGACTAAAGCCTGGTTTATACTTCTGCCTCAAGTGATCGGTGTGACCCACGACGCATGCAATGCACGTAGAAGTGCATTTATACTTCTGTGTGCTGTTTTTGTTGCTCTGCAATAACACATCTGAAACACTAGCTAGCAGTAGGTGTTTTTGTTCCTCTGTGTCAATTTTTTTCGCTGGTGTTTTGTTTTTTTCCGAACGCGTCCTTAATGTACAAGTGGCTCAAACTAGCTCATTTTGAGGCTGGAATTGGCAGACGTGCAACAAGTTTAATCTTTTTTTTTTTTGAAACTTTTTATTTAAGATTTTTCTATGTATTTATTTTACAGAACAACCCCTTCCCCAAAAATTTTTACCCCTTACACACGAGGGGGTACCTAAAAAAATAAATAAATAAAAATAAATAATGAAATTATAATAATAATAAAAAATAAAGAAAAAAAAAAAATTAAAATAAAAGGTGTTGCCATCATAATTACTTTCCAGGGGATACATCTGTACATCAAGTTACATTGTATTGCATAGTTACATCAAATAACAGTCATGTTAAGGTGAGGTTAAGCAATCTCTAAATATACATTTCCAAATATGTCTTAATACTTTTCCACCTCCTTAGAAAAATATCAGTTTTCATCTGTAGACATGCAGTCATTTTTTCCATTATATAGACCTGTTTAAGTCTCTGAATCCACTGAGACACTTTTGGAGAACTTTCTTCCATCCAATGTACTGTTATCATTTTTTTTGCAACCAGTAATAATATCCTTAGGACAAATCTTGCTTCCTTATCAAACATCTCTTTGGGCAGTGCTCCCAGTAAACACACAACTGGATCGAGGGGTATCTCCCTATCTAATATATTATCTATTTCTTTTTTAACATTTTTCCAAAACTCTTGAATCGTAGGACAGTCCCAAAAAATGTGGGTATGGTCTCCAATTTTACCACATTTTCTCCAACACAAAGCTACCGATGGTCCTTTTACGTATGTAGAAATTACAAAAGGAGTATTAAAGTACCTCATTTTTACTTTCCAATCAAATTCTTTCCACAATTGACTATTAATTCCTTTATGACATCCTTCACATAACTCAGTCCAGACCTCATCCTCGATTATGGTATTTAGTTCTAGTTCCCATTTTCCTTTAACGTGATCTGTATTTTGTACAGTATTATTTAGTAATCTTTTGTATAAATGGGAGACGTGATTTTTAGCTGGAGTGTTTTTTTCTGTAATATTTATGAAGTATTCCTCTATTTTATTTGGTTCTTGCATGATTAGAGCTTTTTCTTTATGGTTTGTAATGTAATGTCTTATTTGGAAGAACCTATACATATCTTTTGGTGAAATATTAAATTGTTCTTGGAGTTGTGAGAATGATTTAATTTCTTTTCCAACGAATAACTGATTTATTGTTATAAGACCTTTATCTGCCCATATTCGAAATCCACCATCCCACACAGATGGGAGAAACTCAATGTTTCCTACTATAGGCATGGCCCTGGATATAGATTCTAGACCCCCAAACATTTTTTTTATTTTATTCCAAATTTTTAGAGTATGTTTTATCCATTGGTTATCTATTTTAATTTTTGGAGCCTGTTTTACATTTATAAAAGGTAGAACGGACAGTGATGTCTCTTTTATTGTGCTTTGTTCAATTTCGACCCATCTTGATTCTTTATTATTTTTAATCCAAGTTACTATTGCGGTTAATTGAGCTGCCCAGTAGTAATATTTTAGATTTGGTAAGCCTAAACCTCCTTTATCTTTTGATAAAAGCAATGTTTTATATTTTATCCTAGCTTTCTTTTTCTGCCATATGAATTTTCCAAATATTTTATCTAACGAATTAAATTCTGAGACAGGCACATTTACTGGGAGAGACTGAAACAAAAAAAGAAATCTGGGTAGTATGTTCATTCTTATTACCTCAATTCTACCCAGTAATGAGAGAGGAAGAAGCTCCCATCTTTTTAAATCATTTTTAACTTGTTTTATTAGATTTGTATAATTTGCGTCGAAAAGCTGGCTAGGTTTGGGGGTAAGAATGATACCCAGGTACCTAAATCCTTTCTTTGACCAATGAAACGAAACCTGCTCATTAAGCTGAGGAGGCCAAACCCCAGAAACCATCATGGCTTCAGATTTATTTTCATTGATTTTATACCCTGAGACTAGTCCATATTCATGCAAACACTGCATAAGTGGGGGAATGGAATGTGATGGGTTTTCTATGTAGAACAATACATCGTCTGCAAACAATGCTATTTTATGAACCGATCTCCCTTCATCTTCTATTCCTAGAATGGCTGTATTCTGACGTATGGCTTCTGCTAATGGTTCAATACTTAAAGCAAATAAAGCAGGAGACAGAGAGTCCCCTTGTCTAACTCCTCTTTCTACCCCAAAGAATTTGGAACACTGACCGTTCACCCTTATTCTTGATTTTGACTCTTTATATAATATGTTGAACCATTCCACAAATTTTTCTCCAAAACCCATTTCTATCAGTGTTTGCTCTAAAAATAGCCAATCAACTCTATCGAAAGCTTTCTCAGCATCAAGACTGAGAAGCATTGCATTCTTTTTACTTTTTACCGCTATGGATTGTAAATTTAATGTCTTTCTTACATTATTAGTTCCATGTCGGTTTTGAATAAATCCAGTTTGATCTGGTTTTATTACATCTTTTATACAATTTTGAATCCGTTTCGCCAATATAGATGTTAATATTTTGTAGTCTACACACAAAAGACTGATAGGACGATAACTATTGCATTGCGTAGGATCTTTACCTTCCTTATACAATACTGAAATTATAGCATCTGACCATGATTTTGGTGGATCATGTGATTTTAGCGCGTAGTTGTATACTTTGCATAATATTGGGGTAAGATCATTCACAAAAACCTTATAATACTCTGCAGAAAACCCATCCACTCCTGGAGATTTATTGTTTTTTAATTTAATGATTGTTTCTTTAATTTCATCTTCTGTTATGGGGTCTGTTAATCTATTTGCTTTTTCACTTGATAATTTTGTCAGATTAAGTGGTTTCAAAAATGTCAAAATTTTTTCTTTTTTTAATTCTTGGTCTTGGCATTTATATAACTGTTGATAATATTCTGCAAAAATGTCAGCTATTGCTTTAGGTTGTGTCTCAATTTGTTTTGTCACCGGGTGTCTAATCTTTGGGACAATACGGCTAGCTTGGTCCTTCCTGAGTTGAAAAGCCAATAATCTACTAGCTTTATTTCCCATTTCATAGTAATTTCTTTTTATGTATCTAAGAGCTCCTTCTGCTTTATGCGTTAGTATTTCATCTAATTTTTGCTTAAGTTCTTTTAACTCTTTAAGTGTTTCTTCTTTTTTATTTATTTTGTGTTCTCTCTCTAACCTTTTTACTTCGTTTTCATATTCTTGTTGTTTTAAGTTTCTTTGTTTTTTTAATTGAGACCCAATAGATATAATCCTACCCCTTATTGTGGCTTTTCCTGCATCCCATAATATTGAAGGGGAGACATTACCATCATCATTAATTAAAAAGTATTCTTTTAATGCTTCTTGTATTTCTTTTTTTGTTTGAGTGTTTGTTAACAATGAGACATTCAATCTCCAATATCTAAACTGCGTGTCTAGTCCCAGGTTAATTTTCATAATAACTGGATTGTGGTCTGAAATGGTGGCTGGTTCAATTCTACACTCTTTTACTTTATATATATCTGCTTTTGGTATACAAAAATAGTCTATTCTTGAGTAGCTTCCGTGCACATGTGAAAAGAATGTAAAGTCTCTTTCCTTAGGGTGCAAAAATCGCCAAACATCCACTAATCCCATTTCATTCATCAAGTTTGTAATTTCTTTGGAAGTTTTAGAGAGTGGTTTTATTAATATTGGTGATCTGTCCAGTTTAGAATTCAATATAGAATTAAAATCCCCTCCCATAATCAAAATCCCTTCACTTTTATCTGTTAAAAGTGCTGCTATTTTTCTAAAGAAAAGCGGACAATCTTCATTTGGGGCATAAATGTTTATAATTGTTATCTTTACACCTCCAATTGATCCAATCACCATAACATAACGCCCATCCTTATCTTTAAATATTTGTTCACTATTAAAGCACACCGCTTTACTAAATAGGATCGCTACTCCTCTTTTTTTGTTATTTTCAAATGATGAACTAAACACTTGATCTACCCATTCTCTTTTTAATTTGGAATGTTCTATCTCTGATAAATGTGTTTCCTGCAATAATATTATTGAACACTGCCATTTTTTTAACTGATTAAAGATTTTCTTCCTTTTTATAGGATTATTAATTCCGTTTATATTGTAACTAACCACATTCAATAGTTCCATGTTCATTAATTACGTTAAGATGTGCATTCCTCCTTATGTTTGTATGTCTACACTTGAAATGACAGCAAAGAGCAAAAAAAAGAAAATGAAAAACAATTCCCTCAATAACCGTAAACTGAACAGAACTGAACTGAACTTCCATTTGTCCCATTAGACGCAGTTTTCGAACGTGTTCTGCATCTAATCCAGGTTTGTATGGCAGAGAGGCGTGGTCCATCCTCTCCGGGGAAGATATAGCACTCAGTGCTATTGAAACCCCTATTACACTAAAGTACGTGTAAAAGATAAGAGGTCTGATTGAGTGCATTTCACTCATTTCCTATTTAAAATTTAGCGTCCGTCAAAACTTTAACATACCACTTGTATACGTATGGCAACAGAACTTGTAAAGTTATAAAATTTATAGTCATATTTTAAACTCCTAACACAAGCGGGAACGCACCTTCCTGAATTACTTAGAAAGCAAGAAAACTATTGTCCCGTTTTGAAGTACCGAATCTACCCTTCTTGAATCAAAGCCTTTATGTCGCTTGTCGACAATACTGTGTCTCGTTCTCTCCTTTTATTTCCCGGCTTTTCTTTCAACTCCTCTTCCATTCTTTCTCTCTCTCCACAGCGTATTTCAATGTCGAGTTCTTTCAGTTGTGTAGTCGCATCCTTCAGCGTTGAAAATGTTTTCTCGCCGCTGCTAAGTTTCAGTCTTAGTTGTGCCGGGTAAACACATTTTGCCTGTATTCCTTTCTTCTTTAGTTGTTTGACGGCTTCGTAGACTTTCGCTCTTTTCCTTTGAAGGTCAGGGGAGTAATCTTGATCAAAGAAGATTCGCTTTTCCCGAAAATGAATCTGACCTTGGCTCCACGCTTGTCTGATGATCGCGTCTTTCACCGCTGCATCCAGAAATCTGACAATTATAGATCTCGGGGGGGCTGTCGTGTCCGTTGGTTTCTGCATTAGTGAACGATGCGCCCTCTCAATCTTAATGTCAATTTCTGACGGTAAATTAAGTACTTCATCTAGCAACTTCTTCACGAATCCCGCCGTATCTTTTCCTTCACTTCCTTCTGGCACTTGATAAATTCGGATATTGTTGCGCCTCATTCTATTTTCAAGTTCGTCACACTTTGCAGTTAGATCCCATTCGCGGTGAAGCAGGTATTTTATCGCCCTTTGGTGTCGCCGTGATGTATCTTCCACCATGCTTATTCTTTCTTCTGCCCGTTCAATTCTTTCTTCGTGTTCAATAAGTTGGTCCTTTATATCTTTGACTGTTTGTTCCACTCTTTCGAGGCACATCTTTGTCTGACTGTGTCCTTCTTGATTTTCCTTGCGAAGTTTCTTTAATTCTTCAAGCACGTCTGGATCTAGCTTCATTTCGTTGCTAGCGTTAGCCTTCTCGATGCTAACTGGGCTCGGCGTTCTCCGTTTTTCCTCCCTTTCCTTCTTATTGTCGAGTTTATTACTCGTCTTATGTCTTGAAGTCGAGCTCATTATGTTGATGGTCTTGATTTTACTTCAACCAAAGTGTTAGGAATTAAAGTTACCACTTGACTTTTTTTATTTTGACGGAGCTCAATTTTATGCTGCTTACTTGGTCATAGCGCCACCGGAAGTCTCAACAAGTTTAATCTTAAGGTAAACAAAAGACAACAGTATCCATCCGGAGCTCCTTCACGGGACTCCACAATCACTGCAACGGGCTCGCGCGGCTCTCATCTCCGCCCACACTTGTCAGCGCTACCAAGCCGACCAATCACAGAGCTTGCGATATGCGTCGTTGCGACGTGTAGTTACATTTTTTGAGAGGTGCGCGTCAGCATCGCCAACGGCCACAGAAAAGGCTATGTGTCCACGCATATGCTGCGTCGTAGCATACACGTGCGCTTGACACAGAAGTATAAATCAGCCTTAAACCGAAAAGAAAATTAATGAATGGATCTCTGCATGATGACTAGCTTTTGAGGAACTTTTGGTCTACTTCACTTTTTAAGGTCCTATTTAAGTGATTTCTTGATTAGGAACAGGTGTGGCAGTAATCAGGCTAGGGAGAATTCAAGTGTGATACACCAGAGATAAGCTATGTTTTAACAGGAGAGCAAACTCTTTTTAACATATGGCTATGTATTTTTTATTTTGTTTTCTCTTAATAGTAAAAACCTTCATTTCAAAACTGCATTATGTGTTTACTTGTGTTTTGTGTTTGACTAATATTTAAATTAGTTTGATGATCTGAAACAATAAAGTGCAAAACAATATCCAAACAAAAAAAAAAGGATAAATCGAAAGGTGGCAAATACTTTTTCAAATCATTGTATTCAAAGACAGTAAAAATGTCAAATTTAAATGCCATTTATGATCTGCTTTAAATCAGACTTGGAATTAGGTTCAGTATTTATTTTATTGTTGTTGTTCTGTTTTGTTTTTTGCTGTCCACACTTTAAAAGATGCATCTAGATAAAATATGGATATGTAAAAAATATAAATTTTTGCTGGCAGTCTAAACAAAAAGACAAAAACTACAACTGACTGCTGAAATTAACTGCAAGGATCTCACTTAAGAAAGAATTTACATCTAAATAAGACATCCTTCCCTCTCTTTAGGTCAGTTTATTTCTTTAATGTGTACAATTGACAATTACTTTAGTTTGAGCTCAAGTTAATATAGATTTTTTGTTAATATAGATTTTTTGTTGCTGAAAATTAGGATTGAAGTCACTTTTATTGTTATTAGTTCATGTAAACATTGAGTTGTTACTTACTGCGGATTTTGTTTTGAGGTTGCATATTTAAAAATACTATTAATTTTACATTATGTACAAGTGAACTTTAGAAAAACTGTAATATTGTTTATAGTCTGTTGTTTATTTCCAATTAATTTAATTTAATATATTATAGTTAAATAGAAGTTAATTTAGTATTTTTTAAAAGCTTTTTTTTAAATTAAATTAATATTGATTTTATTTAACTTCAACTAAACTTGTTTTATAGACTCGGAAGAAATATCCAGTATTTATTAAGACTTAATAATGGTTTAAGTTGTAGTTTCCTCTAATAAAAAGAGTATTTTATTTTATTTAGAAAATCAAATTCAAAAGCACACCCAATGAACTGAGAGAGTGAGGCACATCTGGATGTGGACTTACGCACAACACACTGGTTGCCCCCAGGCAGAGTCTTCCAGCCTGGACAACAGAAGGACTGCAGACGAGATCCACACACATTAGGGCTTAAAAAAGAAAACTGTGATGAGCTTCGAAAGTATATTCACCTTTCAGACAAAGCAACAAAATAATTCTCCACATGCCAACAATTATAAGAGCTAGTCTAAAAGCTCAAAGGGGAAACTGTTCATGTCTCTTTGACACATGCTCCTATAAAACACAGAATGTGTTTCACAGAAGCCCACATAACACAGTCTTATATCCTACTAATAATATCAGCATTAGTTTGAATGCCTGGCATAAGACTCACCCTCTCAGGGACTCTTGTTTTTGGCGTCTCTGTGATCCATCCATATGAACAGTTGCTTTTCCATGAATTCCAGAGATTTTCCCCGTTAAAATTCCCAACAGAGCAACAAATCCAAATAAACACCTGAGGTCCCCCTGAGATGACATGATATATCCTAGTGCAATTTAACCCAGTGTACCTTTACAGTCTGTTAGTCCATGAGATGAAAGGGAAATCATAACATATCCGGTTTTTGAGCAGAAAAGTAAAGCTACAAGAATAAGAATTGAAGTGCAGGAGGAGCGCACTTAGTGAAGAGAATGAAGGAGGATCCTAAACGTTTGACTGAACGATATAAAATCATGACGCCAGCCAGCACCAATCTATCCTAACGTTACCCACTAGCAGCTGGACGCGACAAAACTCTCTGCACTCTTGAGTGAATGGGTATTGCTATAGCAAATCGTTCTTTAATTTAACCAAATAATAATAATAATATGAATAGCGCATATTTGTTCGACTGACTGATGAAACGTAAACGCAATAAAATATTCAATTAATAAAAGGGGTTAATTATTACATTAGCTGATTGGCTACGTTGTTTTAAAGCATAACGTTACCCGAACGAGGGTTTGTTTGGTTTGTTTTGATTTGTTTTTTGAACTTGATGGTTGGCGTTGGATCCGCCTGCAGGATCCACCACTAAACTTCAACATATTGTTATTTGTTTGACTTATTTGTCAAATATTATTATATTTTTTAGACACGATGAAATGTGCGATAGGTTATTCAATTCAAATCAATTGATCTTTGTTTCTATAGCGCTTTTGCGTAAAAGCAGCTTATAGAAGTTCTAACAATTATATGCTAGTGTTTTTGAACTCCCAGTGAAAGTTGATTATTGTCAATTTCATAAGGTTCTTTTTACAGCATTTATGTTGTAATGTAATACAAAAAAATCTGTTAAATAGATTTATTGAGCACCCATTTGGTTTTAAAAGTGCAAAAAGAGATGAAGATCGCTGTTTTTAAAAATAATCAAATCTCTGCTGAAAAATCAGCCTAGGATGGTTGGCTGGGTTTAGCTGGTCGACCAGCCTGGTTTTAGAGGGGTTTTGACCACTTCCAGGCTGGTTTTCAGCCATTAACAGCCTGGTTGTAGAGAGAGACCAGCTAAAACCAGCTTGACCAGCCTATTCAGACGGGGAGCCCAGCCAAAACCAGTTATGTCCAGCTTAAACCAGGATGGTCAAGCTAGACCAGCTAAGACCAGGCTGGAAATGACTTGAAACCAGCCTGGAAGTGGCCAAAACCCCTCTAAAACCAGGCTGGTTTTAGCCTAGGAGCCAACCATCCTAGGCTGGTTTAAGCTGGATTTTTCAGCGCGGAATTAAACTAAGCAATTTTTTATGGGATTGCCAATCCACCGGAAGCCCTGAGGCTGGCTGCCTAAACTTAAAATGTCTGTCTGCAAATACCCTAATGAAACTGTGTCAGTCCAGTTTTCAGAGTTAACGTTCAGTTTAGTTCAGGACGTTTAATTTTTACTGCTGGCAGTCCAAACACTGAAGAGCAAATCCATTCATGCTTATCTCCACAAGTCTCAAAACAAGCAGGCCAGTGGTAAGTAACAAAACTTCACCAATTGACGAAACTAAAGGGAAAAAAAACCTTGAGAGAAACCAGACCCATTTGGGCACAAACCATTTCTCCTCTGGCCAAACTTCCTGAGCAGAGCTGCAGTCTAGGAGAATGCTGGACGTCCATCGTGGAGAAACTGCATGTGTGTGCGAGTGGGTCACCGGCGGGTGAACAGGCTGGCCCTTCAGGATCCATGCGAAGACTCTTCTGACACTGGGGTTATGCCCAGTGCCCAGGTTTTGCCCACTAACAGTTTTTTATAAAAACAACTTGTTTTAGTTTTTAATTAATTGTTAATTGTTTTAGTAATAGCAGGATTTAATTCTGTTAATTATGTAATCATTATAAGAATAAAGAGCACAGATACTTAGAAAAATCTGTACATGTATGTAAATAACGTGTCAATAACCAATGATAATAATAACAATGGGCAGGTGACGCAGTGGGTAGCACAATCGCCTCACAGCAAGGTCGCTGGTTCGAACTCCGGCTGGGTCCATTCTGTGTGGAGTTTGCATGTTCTCCCTGTGTTCACGTGGGTTTCCTCCATTTGCTCCGGTTTCCCCCACAGGCAAAAGACATGCAGTAAAGTGTTCAAATGAGTGTGTGCAGTTTAGTAAATGGTAAAGTTTGTCCTTTTTAAACTTGATTAGACATTTTCAACTGATTCTGAATTGCTGGTGAATTAACAACAATCCTGAAATAGGACACACATTTAATGTTGAATTATAATATAATATTTGATAATTTGATAAGGTTTTCCTAACTTTATAAAGTTAATACTATTTTAAAATCATGCCTTTGAACGTTTGACTAAATTGTATAAAAATATTTATAATTCAAGTATAAAATTAACCTCCCAAATGAGGGCAAAAATCAGCTGTGGCTGGTAAAAATTACAGCCATGTTTCACGATTATATTCATGTTTTATGATATACAGTTAAAGTTATTGTTAGCCCCCATTTATTTTTCCCCTAATTTCTGTTTAGAAACACATTTATAAACATAATAGTTTTAATAACTAATTTCTAATAAACGATTTATTTTATCTTTGCCATTATAACAGTAAATAATATTTGACTTGATATTTTACAAGACACTTCTATACAGCTTAAAGTGACATTTAAAGGCTTAACTAGGTAAATTAGGTTAACTAGGCAGGTTAGGGTAATTAGGAAAGTTATTGTATGATGATGGTTTGTTCTGTAGACTATCGAGAAAAATTGCTTTAATGGGCTAATAATTTTAACCTTAAAATGGTGCTTAAAAATTAAAAACTGCTTTTATTCTAGCCGAAATGAAACAAATAAGAGTTTCTCCAGAAGAAAAACATACTGTGAAAATTTCCTTGCACTGTTAAACATTATTTGGGAAATATTTTAAAAAGAAAAGAAATTTCAAAAGGGGGGCTAATAATTCTGACTTCAACTGTACATGAAGTTAATTCATTCATTTTCTTTTCGGCTTAGTCCCTTTATTAATCCGGGGTCGCCACAAGGGAGTGAACCACCAACATAGCACGTTTTTACGCAGAGGATGCCCTTCCAGCCGCAACCCATCTCTGGGAAGCATAATTTGTTTATGTATATATAATTTTGTCTGGCATTGTTTTATTTTTTAATAATTGTTTTATTAATTTGTTTTGGTGTATCTGTTGATGCTTGTTTTAAGGTGACCTGAAGTGTCCAGAAAGGCGCCATTTCTAAATAATATGAGTTATTATTATTATAATTAAATTATAAGTCAATGACACCTAAGTGCACATTACAAGGCCACTAGTGCAGCACAGGCACATTGGAAATGCATGCATCAGCCTACATTTTTGTGAAATACCTTGCTTCAGATTTGTTTCGTTGCATGTTTCAGATGACAAATCTACTAGACAGTGTTGTTTAAAATTTAGCTAATCTAAAATATGTTAATATGGGTATGTTTTGTTACATGTTTCAGAGCCACATTATTCTTGTACATATCCACAAAGAGGTGGCACTTGTCGTACAGATCATCTATTAAACTACTTGCCCAAATACTTCACTAAACCCAACCAAAAGTGTTTTTAAACTTTTTGAATTACCTGTAGCCCCGTAGTCAAATTGATGGTGAGTAAAAATGGTAATTTAAAACCTGGTTATAATGGCTAGATATGGCTAAAATAGTGAAAATAAAAAGATCAAAAGTAAAAGGTCTGTGTGTAAGTAATGGTGATTACGGATTATATACATTTAAAATCACTTTGGCCAACTTGAGGTTAGTGGAAACTGTGCGTTAACAAACATAGTTCATTGTTAGATCATGTTATTTAATAAAATAATGTGTAGTGATGTACATTAGTAAAGGTGACTATTTTAGTACGAGTTGCTACGTAAATTATGGATACATAATCTACATTTCAGTGTGAACCCCTAGTTTGAATATTACCATGAAGTGAATGTGTGTGTAGGCCTACTACTACATCCAACCAACCAAACAACCAACCACATGTTGTGATTATCTCATGATTTACCAGCTGTGTGGCCTCTTTTCCATTCATAAAACTTCTGCCATGGCCTTGTGAATGCCACCTGCAGAATCTAAACATATATTTGTCTGTTTTACAAATACATTCTGACTTATTAATCAGTTTACACACTGTTTTCACTTTTGTTGAACACAAACTGATTTTTGAGTTAATTATGAAGAATTTAAGGTTTAAACATTGACATTATTACTAAAGGGATAGTTCACTCAATTCTATCATCAATTACTCACCCTTTACTTGTGCCAAACATTTATCTTGTTAAATAAGTTTTTTTTTTTTTTTTAAGAAAGCTGGACACCTGTAACCGCTTACCATAGTATTTGTTTTTTCTACTATTGATGTCAATGGTTACAGGATTTCCTCTTTCTTCAAAATATCTGTAGTGTTCAACTTTTAAAAAAAAACACAAAAGGTTTGAAAGCACTTGAGGACGAGTATTTTTACATTTTTTAGTTAAAGACATAGATTGGGCGAAGCAGTGGTGCAGTAGGTAGTGCTGTCGCCTCACAGCAAGAAGGTCGCTGGTTCGAGCCTCAGCTCAGTTGGCAATTCTGTGTGGAGTTCGTATGTTCCCCCTGCGTTCGCATGGGTTTCCTCCACAATCCAAAGACATGTGGTACAGGTGAATTGGGTAGGCTAAATTGTCTAAAGATGGTTTGCAGCTGGAAGGGCATCCGCTGCGTAAAAACTGGCTGGATAAGTTGGCGGTTCATTCCGCTGTGGCGACCCCGGATTAATAAAGAGACTAAGCTGACAAGAAAATAAATGAATTAATGATATATTTCAATTTTTTCCTGAGAGCATCTAATTGTATAACTAGTTTAAAACTGACGTTTTGAATTAGTTAAGCCTTAGTTACTAAACTGTCAAACTTTAAGTTGCTTTATTATACTGTCAACTTTAAAGTACAACTATTACCTGCAAAAAACTCTTTAACGCATTGAACTGAATAAACAATATCACACAAATCCATCCTTTTAACTGTAACATTTTCAAATGTAGCTTTTCGCCTCACAGCAAGATCGCTGGTTCGAGTTCTGGCTGGGTTAGTTGGCAGTTCTGTGTGGAGTTTGCATGTTTTCCCCACGTTGGCAAGGATTTCCTTTGGGTGCTCCAGTTTCCCCCACAGTCCAAAAGACATACAGTACCAATTGGATGAACTAAATTTCCACAGTGTATGAATGTGAGAGTGTATGGGTGTTTCCCCAATACTGGGTTGTGGCTGGAAGGGCATTGGCTGCATAAAAACATATGCCGCAATAGTTTACGGTTCATTCCGATGTGGCGACCCCTGATAAAAACTAAGCTGAAGAAAAATGAATTAATTAATGTGGAAGACAAAGATAAATGGGCAAAATATTAGTTAATCTCAAAACTCTAAACAAATTACACTTTCCATATTGCTTGCATTTTATTTTAATAACAATAATGACATTTTTTATTAAACTGGTATTAATAATGATGATGCTACAACTATTAACACTGTTAAATGTGATCAACTATCATACATAACTGTTATAACACAATACATCTTGTTAATCTAGCAGATTTTATACCTGCCTGTTGAATAATATTTCCCAATACCAGTGTATATTTTGAGTAACTTTACTCAGTAACAAACAATGCTCTATATATACCATTTATTAGGCTATATATCCCTTACTTGTTTAATCAACATATATACACGTGTACTGCCCCCTTGTGGTGTGCAACAGCCTTTGCAAGATTTTAACAAACTTAATGACATTTAAAGTGATCGTTCTCTCAAAAATGAAAATCATCTCATTTATTCTCCCTCAAGTTTTCTCTATTGAACACAAAAGAAACATGTAATTATTGCCTTACAGTGTAAGAAAACAAATACTGTAGAAGTGAATGGTTATAGGTCTTCCAAATAACTTACTTTTGTGTTCAACTGAAGAAAGAAACACAAATGTTTAGAATCCCTTGAGGATTTTTGGGTGAACTATTACTTAACATTATATGTGGAGAAAATCCAAGTTTAAGCATTGCTGCTCTTAAACCAAAACAGCCTAAATCTAAACAAGTGAACAATAATTATCAAAGGGCTTTATTACACTGTAAGCGAGATGCTAACAAAAGAATAACAGTCACACTTTTATCATACGTTATCAAAGATACCAGAACAATCCCCTTGGATTTCCAGTGACCAGCACTGCGTACAGTCAAACAAATAGCAGACAGAATGAACAGACCCATTAATATTATAAAAATATTACAGATTTCATTGCATTACATATACAGTGCATCCAGAAAGTTTTCATAGCATCCAAAAAAAATGTTCCCACATTTTTGTTACAGCCTTATTCCATAACAGATCAAATTCATTTATTTCCTCAAAGTTCTACACACAATACTCCACAATGACAATGTGGAAATAAAGAGTTTTTAAAATTGTAACAAATTCATTAAAAAATAAAATGTGGGGGAAAAAAAGAAAAAAAAGAAGAAAAAAAAAAAAATCACACGTACATAAGTATTTACCGCCTTTGCAGTGAAGCCCTAAAAATATGGGGTTCAGGTTCATTGTTTCCCCTGATCATTCTTCAGATGTTTTAGCAGCTTTATTGGAGTTCACCTGTGGTAATTCAGTTGATTGGACATGATTTGAAAAGGCATACACCTGTCTATATAAGGTCCCAGGGTTGACAGTGCATGTCAGAGCACAAACCAAGCATGAAGACAAAGGAATTGGCTGTAGACCTTTGAGACAGGATTGTCTCGAGGCACAAGGCTGGGAAAGATAACAAAAAAATGAGCACAGTGGCCATAAGATGGAAGATGTTTTGAATCACCAGGACTCTTCCTAGAGCTGGCCGGCCATCTAAGCCGAGTAATTGGGGGAAAGGGGTCTTAATCAGGGAGGTGATCAATAACCCGATGATGACTGTCTGAGCTCATGTGTTATTCTGTGGAGAGAGGAGAACCTTACAGAAGGACAACCATCTGTGCAGCAACCCACCAATCAGGCCTGTCTAGTAGAGTGGCCAGACAGAAGCCATTCCCTGCCTAGAATCTGCTAAAAAGGCACCTAAAGGACTCTCAGACCATAAGAAACAAACTTCTCTAGTCTGACGAGACTAAATTAACTCTTTGGAGTGAATGCCAGGCATTACGTTTGGAGAAAACCAGGCACTGCTCATCACCAGGCTAACACCATCCCTACAGTGAAGCATGGTGGTGGCAGCATCATGGTGTGGGGATGTTTTTCAGCAGCAGGAACTGGAAGACTAGTCAGGATATAGGAAAAGATGAATGCAGCAATGTACAGAGACATCCTGAATAAAAAAAACCTGCTTCAGAGTGCTCTTGACCTTAGACAAGGGCGACGGTTCCATTTTAAAATAAGGCTGTAAC
The DNA here is from genome assembly GCF_052040795.2 of Danio rerio. Classification (NCBI taxonomy): domain Eukaryota; kingdom Metazoa; phylum Chordata; class Actinopteri; order Cypriniformes; family Danionidae; genus Danio; species Danio rerio. The sequence continues at coordinate 18,428,006 of NC_141030.1, forward strand.
AACAAAATCTGGAAAAATTAAAGCGCTGTGAATACTTTCTGGATGCACTGTATATGCAGTTCCATATGAATGAAATGGCAAGACTAATTTAAACCTTCGCTGGAATAAAAGCATTAACATAAATATCCCATGAGAGATCTGTAGAAGTATGACTGAAATGTAAATACTCAACAATAAATCACATATATTATGCAGCAGTTAATTTAAGGAATCATAGGTTTTAGTTTCCATTCATGAATTTACATGATCACAAAGCAGGAAACATTTGTTAGGCCGCTGTTATATTCTTATAAATAAATATAAAACTCTTTCTGTGCTTAATTACGGTTAATAATAAGACAAGTAAGAAGTTACAAATTGAGCACAGTGATCGGAACATGCTAATAGTAGTAATAATATTATAAAATATTAAATGTCTATGAAATAATATTAATGGATTATCTGTTGTGATGTCAAAGAAATGGACATTCCAGTTTGGGCTAAACATCTAATCAACACCTCCACAACTATGTAACTAAAAATCTTTAAAAAAAAAAAAAAAAAAAAAAAAGAAGAAGAAGAAAAAAAACAGCAGCTAAAATGCCACATACAGGGATAACTTCCATTAACTGTAGGATTCTCCAGATTCTCACCGCATTGACTATAATGCACCTAAAGCCTTATCTTGCCAGATACAACGTCATCATATAGTTGGGCTGTGAGGGGGGTGTAGGTCTTCTGCGAAGTGTCAAGCAGGTAGACTGGCTTTTGGACAGTATCTGGACTGAAGCCTTGCTTTACTAGCAGTCCCTTCTGTTGCTTGAATGTATCCGTCATGTCTAAGGAAGTCTGTCGAAGACAAAAACAGGAAAAGCACATTAAAACACAAGCAACATGCAGCAGGGTGTGATTTCATCCAGGATTGGTACACTGCATATTAGTACAGACCAAGTGTGCCGCAAGCCTACGTTTGAGTGAAGGTTTCGGCCGTTAGATCGCCCCCTGGGGGCTGGCTGCAGTACAAGTCATAAAGCCCGCCTCCTCCGTGTTAATGAAGGAGACTTGAGCCCAAATAAAAAAAAATATTACACTTGCAATAAAATGTCCCGAAAGATAGTTCTGGTTGATTAAGGCACTGGTTATTGTGCTGAAATAGGTGCAGATCTTCATTTTTGTAAACAGTTTGTTTTTAGCAGTAATTTAATGCTGGGCGTGTCATCGTGATTGACAGCTGTGATTGACAGTTTCTCAAAGCGCGGCGTCTGAGCTTCGGCAGGAGACTGAAGTAGACTGAAATGTTATTATTCGATTTCTGTGTTATTTTACCATGACAAAATGAGTTCAGCAGTAAACTATAGTTTCTGACATACATGATCCTGGTGGAACACTGTTTATTCGCTATGTTCAGGGCTTTTTTCGGGCTTTATTAGTTTGCTGATACACGCCTAGCCACCCAGATAGCAAAACACAGTTCCGGCTAGATTCTCGCCTGCCGGAGACTTATCTCTTAGAGCTCAGACTGACTAATGTTACCTCTGCTGGACCTACTCCGGATGCCTGGACTCACTACCCAATTCCAGCCCGAGTCAATCGAGCCAGATGCGGCGGCCGAGCGAGCAGGCGCTGCTGCATGCGAGCCGGAATCAGCCCGCGACGCCGCGAGTAAGTTATGCGATGCGGCCTGGAGCTGGCGCGATTGAATATATAAAACCCTCATATTTGTTAACGTTATTACATCCATTTGTGTTGATAAGACAGCAAACGCATGCTGAGAAGTTCGGGGGGCGTAGTTGATTTTACATAAAGCGTTTGGTTGGAAGCTCGACTCTGCTCATTTTCGCGGCTCCTCCTCTGGCTCCATCAGACAATCCTTCTGCGCATGTCTGGCTCCAATTTCAGCAGTCTTTTGCGACAGTTTGTGCCCGTCAAGCAGGCGTTTTGCCCTCAAGGCGTTCAATGGGAAAATGTCGTCCATATTTTTTACAGTCATTGGTACAGACACTGCCACTATATTCTAAAACGATCCAATTACCTCATCTCTAAATCAATAATGTTTACATCAATAATGTTTATATTAAAAGAAGATTTGTGTTGTTGTCAACACAACTCCAATTTTTTGCAACATAGAAATATTTAATCCTTGTGCACTGTTCAAATTTACTACCTTTTGTGCAAAAATAGTGTTTGTTTTTGTTTACGCCATGTAGATGCATATTTAGATTTTCTCAGACGCATTTTTAAGTGTGCAAAGGTCACGCTCACACTCACAGACCCACATACACGCACTTTAAGTTGCTCTTGTACTCCATATAACTTCAATATAAAACCCATCTAAAAGGTCAATAGTGCAAACTGATGATCCTTCCCAACAGGGAAAAACACACCAACAATCAAAAATGCAAAACCATGACACCATATAATTAAGCAATCAAAAAATGTGTTTATAAATAAACAGTAAACTAGGGGGGGGGAATTAAAATCTTATGCTGCTTAAAAAACTAACAATGCATCAAAAGCAATGCTGTTATTAATCTCTCATTCCCAAGACTGGTAAAAAAATCCAGTCCTACTACTTTATATCAAAAGTAATTTTTTGTGTTTTTTTCACCAATCAGTGACATCATTTATGAATTTGGCAATTAAAATTTAATTTTTTTTAAACATTTAGTAGTTTTGATCAGGACTAAAGTTGATTAACATATTTGTGCAAAAGAAAATTGAAAAAAGTATTTATCGGTGTATCATTGTGCCTTTGAAGAATTTCTAAGCATTTTCTCAAAATATGTGTCAAAATAAGATCACAAAGAGTCAACAAAAATCATTTGGCTAGCTGAAACACAGAAAAACGTATGGCCAAATTAAGACTCAAAATCCCCCCAGAGTGGATGAAAACATTCCCAACAGCATAAAGCAACATAAGGGTTAAAAAGTGTTGTAATATTAAGCCAATTCCATGCATGTTCAGTAAGAAAAGGTCTGAAAAGGGTTTTCTTCAATGCCAAAAATATTAGTAATTTATCAGATACAAGTGATTAATTCAATGACAGAGCTCTGGGTTTGGTACCCCAATGCAATACAAGAATTACATTCAAGAAGTTCGCAACTAACTTACATTTCCTCGACTCCAGCATACATACACAACTGATCTTAACTGGTGGAGATTTGGTGTAACGTCACTTATCAGTCATTTTGCAGTGTTGCCTCCAGACATACTTCCTCCTTTCTGCAACCCTTCTCTACATACCAGAACTAAACAATTAAGTGCATCTTTAATACATTTCACAACTTCTACAAGCATCATGACAGCTTGTGACATGTGTCTAGACTTCTTATTAGACAGCAGTCTGAAACAAGGGCCCCCGCACGAGATTTTATCTTATTCCGCTATTTCAGTCTTGTCAGCAGTTCCCTTTAAAAAGTATGCAACACGATAAAAAAAGTAGTATGTCTGTTCAATATATGGTATCATACAAGAGAAAAAGATTGATTAATCCTGATTAATCCTTGATTAAATAAATTCCTTTTTCTTCACAGAAGTCGAGGAATTAAATTGTGCAACTTTGAAAGAAAAAGGTTAAAAATAAAAACGACTATGTGTAAAAGGTCATAAATAACAGCTTTAAGGAATGAAAGATCTACATTTCCACAAAGCATCACAAATGACAATCAAATGCATTTTTTTAAATAAACATCTGAATATATAACCATGAAACGATGAGAAAATATAATGATCATGAAGGTGAGCATAGAGAGGTACCTGAAGTCTCAGAAACCATGGCCATGCGTATGGAGGAAGAGTGTGGAGCAGATGACTGTAGACTCTTTTTCCGTCTAATTCATGACCATCCTTCAACACAACAGCGGCCATTCCAGCTCGACCCTCATAACCTTGCAAAAACATAAGCTGTTATTCATTCAACGGTTCAGTACCTGGCGTTAACACATGCCAACCCACCAAATGGAGGTAGATTTCTACTGTGGCAGGTTAGACAGCCTCTCCCACAAGCTACTTTGGCTATTTAAAAAATAATTTTTAAATTGTAGTTTTCTTAAAGCAGGACAATAAAGATGGCCCAATATGCATGCTAATGTAACAAAATTGTGGCTATAGTAAAAATGGCAAGTGTATTTAACCCTGTATTTAATAGTTATTTAACCCTTGTATGCTTATGGGGAATCTTTCATCCACCATGGGGTGATTTTGAGTCTTAATTAGGCCACATCTTTCTCTGTGTTTCAGCAAATAGAAGGATTTTTGGTGGCATATTATTTTGATGCATTTTTTAGGAAAATGTTTTCAAAAACTCTGGGCTAATTTATTACACTTTTGCTGTGTTTGTGGCTTCCATGGGCGTTGCTAGGCCTATTTTAGGGGGGGGCTGTAGCCCCCCTATATTTCTGCTCAGCCCCCCCTAAAACTTTTGCAATTAGCTCATAAACTGTACACTAAATTATGGCCTCAGTCCCCTTTAAATTCGATAAGAAAACAGCGGCAGAATTCGTCTCCTCCCTGTATTTTGTTTTTCACATGATCAGCAAACCACAGCTGTGGACAGCGAGAGAACAAGGTGTGTGTTAATCGATAAATTGTTATAATATGAGCTTATTTGCAGTTCTTTGAGATAGATAAACTTGTTTCACCTGTATGACATGGAGGAGCAGTCTGGTTTTCTCGGCGTTTACCTTATCAGGACAACGCGCACGCACACGACTTTTTTTTTACCTTATGAGGAGCTGAGCCCCCTAAAATAAAAATTCCTAAAATCGCCCCTGGTGGCTTCCCTATTGACTTGCATTATAATGACATTTTTAAATTGCAAAGCCATGACACCATGTAATCAAGCATTTTTGATTGTTGGGGTTTTCCATGTTGGAAAGAGACACATTTTTAATTTATACTGTTGATTATTTGTTGCAATGTAAAATGTTTCTGCCTTCTATATGGTGTATTGTGTGTGTGTGTGTGAGAAAGAGAGAACCTTATGCACTTATCTTGATATATCTGAAAAAATTTAAATACACAGCTCAGCTATCAAAACATAGTAAACATAGTAAGTGTATGTATGCACACACACTATTATCTGCTGTTATACTCCATAAAACTCCCCTCATATAAAAGAAACTTTTTTTTGCACAGGCCTATATAAAAGGCTTAACACTGTCAACTGATGATCAACAGTAAAAATGACACCTTTTACCTCTTCCCAACAAGGAAAACCACAAACAATCAAGAATGCATGATTATATGCAGTCATGGTTTTGCAATCATAAATATCATAATAATGGAAGTCAATGAGGCACAAACGAACATAAGAAAAGGGTAGTAAATTTGAATAGCACACAAAAGGTTAATTATAATAATTTTAAAACCATTTTAAAAACTGACAGAAAAACAGCTTATAAATATTTTAGTTTACTGGCATTTCATACAATCTTTAGTAATAGGACATAATGTGAGACTGAGATTATAATCAAAGTCATACCACCTGGCACAGTGACTCCATACACATTGACATCCAGCAGGAAGTCCAGACTGCCCAACACTTCAGAAACTTCTGTGGTAGAGACGTTTTCCCCCTTCCATCTGCAAACAAACAACAAAATTCAAAATGAATCCATGACTACCCCTTGTTGTCTTCTTGGGCCTATGGTCTCTACTCTGCAAGATCATTTGCTATAGGTTCCCAGTGTGCGCATTTACTAAAGGCGTATTATGTATTGCTATTAGAGCCTGCAGTGCAGCATGCAAGTACTGTATTGCCTGTGGTAAATGTGCAGTCTAATCTGACCTTTAAAGTGTTTTGGTACATAAAATATTTTATCAAGCTTTGATTGATTTGTTGAAACACTGAAGTCACATGGCATTTTTTTTTGGCTCATTATCTGTCTATATAAGACAAAGGAGCTCTTAGATACAATCAAAAATATCTTAATTTGTGTTCTTATAATAAACAAATGTCAAATAACAGAATTTATATTTTTGGGTACACTATTTAAATTTTTTTTTTCAATAAAAAGTGGTACTACAAAGGCAGGCCACATTAACCACATTAAGTTTTTGTAATCATAACTAAACTGTCAGCCAAGTTCAACCCCACTCTTTAGTTAGAGGTTCTATGAATGCCAAGTAAATTTCATATTTCTCTTGATGTCTTTTGTTAGTTTTGTTCCCATGCATGTATATATACACATGTTGGGTGACGCTGTGGCACAGTAGGTAGTGCTGTCGCCTCGCAGCAAAAAGGTCGCTGGTTCGAGCCTCGGTTGGGTCAGTTGGCGTTTCTGTGTGGAGTTAGCATGTTCTCCTCACGTTTGTGTGGGAAAACATAAGCTGGATAAGTTGGTGGTTTATTCCGCTGTGGCGACCCCAGATTAATAAAGGAATAAAGCCAAAAAGAAATTAATGAACGAATATATACACGTTGTGATGGAAATTTTTTATATTTTGCTGATCATATATTGATGACTGAAAATTATATATTGACTAAGTTTTTGTTTGTTTTTTAGGTTTTTTTTTCTTCATCTTCTCATGTAAGTATAATATAAGTTCTTCATATAAGTTTTCCTTTACTCTGGTTAGTGTTTTAATCCTAAAAGTGCCTTTTTGGGGGAAAATAATGATTCTCAACCCATTCAGAAACACTTCCATAATTCGTTCTCCCAGTTTTTAATATTGATAAATCACTTATTAATTCATAATTATATATTGATATTATAAATTGATTAAAGTTTTGCTAAAGTAAATAGTAAGTATTAGCAGTAATAGCCCAATTATTATAATAGATTAAATCTTTACTTTAGCAAAACCTTAATTTATAATGTTAATATAGAATTATCAATCATCAATATGAAAAAAAAATCCATTACAAGGTCAATAATAGGAACCTTCATATTGGGTAGCTACAGGAACTCAATAACAGAAGGAAAGTCTGCGCAATGTGATATGATTTTCCCAAGAGTTAATCAGACCTAGGACCAGATAGGCTTCATTTACATGTCTTTAGGCCCTGAGGAAAATCATTTAATTAGTTGTTTAGTTATTGTGTTTGCCAATTGTTGAGGCAGTGTGAACATGGAAAAATACAATGGCCAACTTGTTTGTAGGCCTTTATCGGAGCAGTGTGAATTGGCCCTAATGTGTGTTTCTGATAGCATTTGTGGTCAACAAGCAGGAAATGTTTGTTCCTTCACAATGCAGCACTTGAAAAGTCGGTTTTCAAAAGCTTTCGTGTGGCGAACCACATCTGACCTACTGACCATTGGAATTTTAAAGCAGCAGCTAAAGACTTGACACACAATAATAAAGACATGTAATTTATTATATCAGTGTTATAGTTGGTACATGTTTGTCAATTGGAAAAATGCTTGCTTAAAGAACAGATGTAAATGTCTTAACTCTAAGTACACATATTTACATGAGTGTCAAAGGTTTCTTTGTGAAGGTTCAGTGAATGCAAGACCACTGGGCTCAAACAGGAAACTCCTAAAGGAAGTACTGGACAGGAAGTGCCCTGGGTTTGTAATTTTACTGCAGGAATGTTGAACTTTTAGGTAGATTCCTTAGAAGTCCCACTAAGTTAGTCTTGGCTAGACTCTCTGCCAGAGCTCAAGGGTTCAAAAACTGCATGAAAATTGAAAGCTGAAGTGGTCCACACAAAATCCTGTCAAGGGTATCATTATGACTGATGACTTTTAATAAATTAGTACTTAGTGTTTTAGTAATTTAGATAATAATTTTAACTTTTAGCTCCAAGAGGAGAAGCTGGTTGATTTAAATAAAGATTATCAATGTTACAACAAATTTTTCAAACAGAGTAAACAGTGAAATAAAAACCTGAATGTGTCTCCAATTCTGTCCTTGAAGTAGACGAAATCTCTGTGGTCCTGAAGCATCAGGTCTCCTGTGTTGAAATACACATCTCCTGTCTTAAAGACGTCCCTCAGCAGTTTTTTTTCTGACATGGCTTTATCACCCGCATAACCCAGAAAAGGGTTGGTGAAAACCACTGGAGCCACCAGTAACCCTGCTTCCCCTGAAATCACATGATGCTTGGCTGAGGATAACATGAAGCATACCCACTTAACACACTTCAGAATGTCACATTTATTTTTTGTTAATTTTTTTCTTCTTTTTATTTGAATTATTTTTTTTTAATCCAACTAGTTTGCCATCAAACATCAATTTGTTTTGTTTTACACTGTTAATAAAAGCACACATACATTTACATCATGGTATATTTCTTTCACTTTAACTTACCATTGATCCAAAGTACATGATTTACTTTATACAGTCTAGCCCGAAATGGTTCATACTCCAGGCAAATTCTTAAATTTATTATTAAATAATTTATTAAATTAAGATTTTCTAAAATTCTTAAAGACTTAAAGTTGAGTTTAAAGGCAAGTAAAATGATATAAATTATATTTATATACCCGTGTATGTGTGTGTATTATATATATATATATATATATATATATATATATATATATATATATATATATATATATATATATATACATACCTGCAACACCTACTCTAAGACAAACAAATCATTCATTAGAAACTAATAATTTATAATTTGATTGATCGATTTGTCAATCGTGACCCTAGATGTCAATTTCTACAATACCTCATCCTGTTTAATATGGTTTTGTGAAAGTTCATACAGAAAGACATTTAAACCATTTCATGCAGATTATTAGTTAGAACATAATACTACATTCACCACCCATTTCATGGGCAGTAAAATTCAGTGTTGGGGGTAATGCTTTACAAGTAACACGTTACATGATTATAATCATTTTCTAAGAAACGAGAAAAGTCATGCATGAAGTTTAAAAATTCTGTTATAATATTTAGATTACTTCAATAAACATTTAATAAGCAGTTATTTTGTTGTTTGAAAATTTTGTTTTTAAAAAAAAAATGCTGAAATAAAGTAGTCATATTAAATTACATGTTTAAGGGAGAATGTGCTTCTGACAGAAACAAAGATTTCTATTGAGAGAATGAGGAACAGACAGAAACGAAGATCGGAGGCCACGGCCTTATATTTCTGGGATGGAAAATTTTTATATACTTGAACACATTGAAGAAAAGGAAAAGAGGATTGTCTTAATGGACAGTGATTTAACTTTTTTTCTTACTATTTTACTGTGAAGTAGCAAACATATTGCTTTAAACTTTCATTAATTTGTATATACACAGCATGTGCAGCTCTGGGGTCCGTTCTTCTTACCTCGCTTAAATGATCTAAGATGATTTGGCAGATCCTGGATCTTTTCATCTTGATAACTGATCTCTGGCTAATTTGGTTCTTCAAACAAGTTCGCAAATCAGATAAGAATGTCTGGATAAACTGATCTGAGATCGCTGCATGTGTTGTGAAGGACAGATCTATCGATCCTCAAAATCATGATCAGCAATGCCATGATTGGCTGACGGCACAGCAGCATAATGACATCATCTGATTAATATTCAATTATCAATGTGAGCAAAATTACATCAAATTAGCAGTAAACGGCTTGTTAAATATGACGCAATAACCTTCCACATTTGTTGTGAGCTGCAGGCTTTACATTTTCATGTGTCAAGAGTATTTATCATGTATTTCAATGCATTTAGTTCTACATTTAGAAAAGATTTTCTTTATAATAGTAGCTGTTTTTTTAATCGGTGTAAAGAATAACTGGTTGTTTACAAAAGCATTTTGATATTGGTAAAGTTGTCTGCAACTTTTGTGAAGCATCAAATCACTGGCAAATTAACTGTCAAAACATGTTTATGACTGCATAAATGTATTATTGCTTTTAAAAAAAAAAAAGTCACATATTGTGCATTCCTATTATACACAATTTGTACTAAGCGATCTAAAAAGTTCATGTCAATAAGTTCTCTATGCACCACCAGGTGGCAGTCTTTGTACTTTCATTTCGACAGTGCAGATTGCATACGTTTTATTAATAATATATATATATATATATATATATATATATATATATATATATATATATATATATATATATATATATATATATATATATATATATATATATATATATATAAATAAAACTTTATTTATTTTATTAATAACTATAACTATAAATTATATATATAGTTTAAAAAATGTTTACTCTTTTCCCAAGTGTATATAATTACTACTGTAAGAAAATATCAGAATTCGGAACATACTTTCTGTATTATATTCGCTTGAACTGAGCCGATCTAATCCTGTTTATACAAATTGAACCTGCTCCCGATCAGGTTTAAGCTAGCAGAACTGTTGCTATGACAACAACTCTCGGATCAGCTTTGAAGAACGAAACGATCCTGGATCGTGTCAAATCGTCAATATCCAAATCCAGCTAACTGAGTAATCCACGTACGAAGAATGGACCCCTGGGGTCAGGATGTTCTCAGAAGATAACATTATCCTAAATTATTACTTTTATTATGCATTTTTACAGGTAAATGAAGGTGTGGGTAATACAGTGTGTTTTGGGGAAACATCAAATTCTCCATTGCTTGCAAAGCTTACACTTGAATTTCATATTAGGAATCATCAGTAAAATTAAACAACTGTCCCTTCAGTTTCATTTCCAAATGTCAAAAATCACAAAAAATCTGCAGAAACTCACATCTGTCCGAGTATTGTCGGCCTTTAGCGATTGATGATTGGCTCCTGTACTAGTATACGGGGCTTAATTCACCATATTGACCGTTACACTTATCCCCATTCAAAAAGATTCGAGTGACGCATCTTGTGTGTTCTATAGTCTTTGGCATTACTTACCATAAAAAGTAACGCAACTACTTTGTTTTTTAAGGAGTAACTCAATATGTTAATGGTAAAGTAACTTTCCTCAACACTGGTAAAATTGGCAGTATTTTTTTTAAAAGTATTTTTTGATACATCATATGAAGCTTGTTATATTTCTGTAATAAGTGTATCATGAATACTACCCATCCCTATTAACTTGTGTATTTAGAAAATAATAAACTTTAACAACCACAAATATAATGATCTCACCTTTACTCACTTTAATGCAGTGTCCAGTGTCGGTCCTTAGGGGTTCAAACGTTTGTGGATCACATTTTAAAAATTCAAAAGGCAGATTAAGCTGAAAAACAAAAGCATGCACATTACAGATGAAAATACACTAAGACTAATTTAACTGTAATACATCTTTTGATCTCATTCATATTATGAAAAGTTGTTTAAAAAAAAATAAAAAATAAAAAACACAAATCTTATGAAACAGACCTTATTAAAATAACTGGCTCGCCCAATCGGTCCAATTTCATCTGTGTAGTTTACAAAGCCAATACTGGCTTCAGTCAACCCATAAGCTTCACGGATTTGGATTTTTCCAAATCTTCTGATAAACTCCTTCCAAACATCAGCCCTAAGTCCACTTCCTGCTGCGAGGCGAACATTATGAGCTACTTCCTCTGGAGTCTGAAGGACACCAAATACATTAGTGTGATGAGACCCATATTGCCAGCATGATGTTAATGTCTTCAACATAAAACTTACCCAATTATATCTTATGCTTGACAAAACAATGCAAACTAAAAAGTAAAATGCAGTACAAACGTCAGTACCTTGGGTTGATTGACCAAATATCGACAGAGTTCTCCAATATACTGAAACACAGTAATATCATACTTCAGACAGTCCTTCCAAAACTGACTGGCAGAGAACTTCCTCTTCAAAACGCACGTTGCCCCTAAAATTCAATGCTCAGTATTAGGATTATGCCTTAAATCCTTAGCCTTTTCCCTTAGGGATGTTCACAGGTGTTCTTAAACATCTTTATTGTAGATGTAATGTATGGCAAAACAGCAAGTGTTTAAGTTGGGCTTTTATTTTTGTCATTGTAATTGTAGAATTGTAGAGTTTTGTAGATCATACCGAGCTCAATGCAGCCACCAATGCCAAGCAGAGACGCAGACATGTGGTAGAGTGGTAACGTCAGATAGATTTTGTCATCAGCACAAGCACCACACAAACGGAGGAAGGCCATACACATCACAGCTTTGATATGACTGATTCGAGCAGCTTTAGGTAGTCCTGAGGGGGGAAAAAAGTGAGACCAAGTCTACTTGACTTTTTTTAATGTCAGTTAGTGCCTTTTTTTTTTTTAAGTTAAACAAATGTTGGATCATTTAAAGATTCCCATGCTTCAGCAGATGCATTGCATTGCATGCTAATACTAAACCACTGTACACCTCAAATCAAAATAAAAAAACTTCTAAATGGAAATTGACTGAACTATAGTGTTTTTGCATCGCATTGTGCAAAAGCCATAGGCCATAACTTGCTCAGGCATTTAACAAAATCTCTATTTGGGTTTTGATCTTATTAAGATGCAAAAAGGAAAATTGGAAGCATGTACATAATTTTTATTTAAATTTGTCCTCTTTTGGCCAATACTACCAATAATTACCAATTACCAACAATACTACCAAGCCTTATGGCTTTATGTCTTCACAGCAATTGAAAGTACAGTGAATGTACCATCATAATTTGAAAAGGGCTGATTAATATTAGCTTATAACAAATACTACATTTATATTACTATACACTTCACCAGATCTGTGCACCAGTCTAAAACATTTTCAATAAACTAATCATATTGTATCTGTGTTAGTTCCATAAAGTGACAGTAACATATATGATGCCATTGTCCAAGGTTAAAATGTCTCATATTTAAAAATTTATTTTTTTATTTTTTTATTTATTTTAAGTAATCGACTAGACAAAACACTGCTTTAGTTATTGTTAGTCAAAATTTTAATAAAAAAGTCTTACGTATTATACTTTTAATTAACATTTGCATATTTTGAAGAGAAGTTCCTGCTTCGTCCCGAGTGGTGAAGTTGCCCACTGTTCACTGATATTACAGGGCTCGACAATAAGGACTGCCGGATGGCCCAGATCCAGTGTGTGAGATGCTTAGGACAGTGGACAGGATCATAACTCATAAATGATCGGGGTTTTAAATTGTTTAAGATGCAACTGTTTGTCAATTGCGTGCAAATACAGTCAAAGCGCTTTACACATCAGATTATCAGTTCATATTTCTGCCATGCCACAGAGCGCCATCTGAATGGTTTCATTTTAAATAACATGTAAATGTGCACGTGTTAGTTAGGCGTAGGTAATCTAATAACCCACAGACCTCGTGTTGGGACGGGTAAAAAAAATTGTCACTATTCAATTCTCTATAGTCAATATTAATATTTAGGAATATCCATTTTCATATTATTTTAAACTGAAACTGACTCTCTCAAAATATGCTTTTGTCTTGAGCAATGAAAACGGTTTAATATAGGCTACTCTTTGATGTTTTAATCATAATTATTGGAAACTGTGAATTTCAATTTTATTTTATCTATATTATTATTTTATTTAACAAACCAGTTTGTGTTTTCGCTGCGGAAGCAAATCAGACCTCGTCTTGACATTACTTCACCTCAAATGTTTTTCATTTTTCTAGTTTATATTTGTAGATAACTGACCAGCAAAAAAATTATTTAATATATAGTGTGCATGGTGGCTAAAAGGACTGAAGAGAACCCTTTATCTGCTCCACAGAACTTATTAATATTATAAGCACATAGACAAACTCATCAACACGGCATATCACATCATTAAGAACGAACAGCCCGTCAGTGTCAGTGTCTCTTACAGTGTCAATAAAACAGCTTCATTCATTTTTATACAATTTGTCAACTTTATCAGCTGTTTAAATGTAATAAAAGATCCTAGACCATTTACATACACTTAGACTTGCCAAAGTAGAAACAATGCAATACTAGCCGTACATAATGTGTAGTTGAAAATTTAAAAATCCATTATTTTTTTTTAGATTATTGAGAAAAAAGAGAGCCCATGGCTTTACCTAGCGTTCAACCTGTGGCAAGTTTCATTTAACACTTAATAAAATGACCAATAATTACAAATGATTAGGCAAAGTCAGCTAAGTGAAACAATGGTTAAGAAATAGCCATGAACTTTTTTTGGTTGTGCTTGTTGTTGTTGTTGTTGTTGTTAGAGCCAGTGAAAATTTTGGCAGGGCAAGTAAATATCTAAACCACCGCCCCAATCAGGCCAGTAGAACAAATCCTTAGCGTAGAATCCTGTATTACCAACAGTGCCTATTTGTTGAGATCCAAAAGATACATTTCTACGACAAAGTTGCAATCGCTCAAATATTATTTTCAGTATTTAGCTGACAGTATATCCTACCAGGAGCCACCCCCTAATTGTCTAAGTAGAAAGAAAACCACATTTATCATTTAAAATGCATTTGGAAACAGTTGAGTTCCCCTTCCCCTTCCTCAAAGTGGTTCGGTCCACTGTGTGCTTTTTCCCTCATCTCACCTAGTCACACACACGCACACGTCAGGTGTGCGGCTGCGGCAGTGTTAAGTAGGGGGTTTTATCCACCTTAAATAAAGCGATTCTCTTCAATGTAGTTAATGCAGACTCGTTCATGAATTAGTTGCGGCAAAAATGCTGATTACAGATGTAATTGTCTAGGAGTCTGCTGTATTAGCGATTAAAATTACTTATCTAGTTAACGTTAGCTTACGTTAGCTTGTTGTTAACGCTAAAGCCGTTCCCCATTGTTTAATCTGTGATGACTTGGCATAATGTTAACTTAACATTAACGACCACAATTAGCATATTGTTTAGTTGTGTATTTGCTAATACTGTGCTACACTGTACACACTAACCCAACATTATCAATCACTGGCAAAGGAGAAAGAAATGATTGAGGAACAGGCAGAGCAGGGTCAGTCATATGTACAGTGTCAGGTGAGGGTGTTGAGCTTTATTGAAGGGATAATGATAATTCTTTTGGGATGAACAATTTTTTTTATGTTTTCGGAGTTGTGGCTGTTTAGCAGATGAACCTCACAGGCTCACTGATTTACAATATGATCGGTCATTTTAACAAATGTAATGTAAACAAGTTAGTTATTATGAGTATAGAAAATGTCTTTTTTTGCATTTATTCTGTTTCAGGAGTCAGTCAGTTGACTGTAAACACAACAAACAATGCAATAAATAGTTTTGAAGAAAAATTAGCTTTGTCGTTGAACCTGAGAAAAACTTTTAAAATAATCATAATGACGTAGTCTCCATGCTATAATAATAATGACAAAACCATTTTTAACTGCGAGGACATATATTATTAGTACAATTCGGCTGTATTATTTGTGTCCCCTTCAAAAAAATGCTGGAAAGAAGTTTTATATTTATTGTCCCCCGCTACTGTTTAATCAGATTTATGCCCATGTATCCTACAGAAATGTTAAGACTTCAGGAGCTAATTGTGCTCATGAAATGATAAACCTGATATGAACTGTACCTGTAGTGCCAGATGTAAAAATAAACAGGAAGTTGGACATGAGGTTTGGCTGAGGGGCATCAACCACAGGCTTCTCAGGAGAAGCAGAGTCCAGCTTGTCCAACAGAGTCTTGACATTCTGGTGTGAGGAGCTCTCCGATGCCACCCAAATTTCAATTCCACCATCTGTCAGCATCAGCAGGACCTCATCCAGAGATTTTACCAAGTCTGCAAAAACAAAAGTAGGCCTAAAATGTCATTATTACAGTCAGACAGTTGCCAGGATTCTGACCAAAACCAGGAAATCAGTCCCCATCACACCAGGTCTTTACACTGGCTGCCGGGTCATTCAGAATACATTTTAAGGAATAATTACTAATCAATAAATCACTAAATAACCTAGGACCTCAATACATTACAGATATGCTTATAGAATAAGTATCTAACAGATCCCCAGATCATTAGGATTAGTCAAAGCAGGGTGAATCCGCCTTCAGCTACTATGCCTCCCGCTGCTGGAATGATCAGCTTCCAGAAATGATCAGATGTGCTCCAACATTAGGCACATTCAAATCAAGATTTAAAACACATCTGTTCAGTTGTGCCTTTATTAAATGAGCACTGCTATGTTTGACAGATCGCACTTATGCCTTTTTTTCTCTTTTAATACTTTAAACCTGTTTTAATACATTTGAATCTGTTTAACCATTTTTGATTCTTTTCATCATATTTATTTTCTTGTTTACGTAAAGCACTTTGAATTACCATCATGTATAAAATGTGCTATATAAATAAACTTGCCTTGCCTATGTGGATGCAGGAGTTAAAAAAAAAAAAAGTCTAAAACTAGGGCTGTGTGATATTGATGAAAACAAGTTTCGTATTACTTTTATATTAACATATTTTACAGTTGCAAAAAACTAAACACTTTTAAGAAGGTAAAAAATAAAAATATATAACAGTGGAGAAACATGGTGCGGATATTAATGTAAACCTGAAAACATCAGAAACGATCAAGAAAAGAAAAAAGTAATTAATTATAAATACTACTCAACAGTAGTTTTTCTCTGGAATTGTACAATTGTGCCGGTGTACTTTTAACTTGACTAGAGTCAACTGTTTTCCTGTGTCTGTGCTTTTTTTGCTTCACTATTTTCCTTCAACCTGCAGTCATTATTTTGTTTATTTTGTCTTGTTGATGGTAATTGGGTAAGCAAAATAATCAGTCCTGTGTTTCCCATCCAATCAAGTCACAATCTTAAAAGTATTAAAAGTACTTTTAAGCAGGGTCAGGGTCACAGACAGATGTCAGCATTAAAAGTAGCCAAGAAAATGCTAAAACATTTGAAATTAATATGAAAGATAGACTGATGATGAAAAAAAGAGACTGAAAAAAAATTATTAAATGGCCTTAACCGCCTTAAACAAAACTTAAATGAACAACAGAATGTTACAATTCCAAATACATTGATAATTTTCACATATTCTATTAGTGCTGCAAGGATTATGGTGCTGGACACTAGTGACATGTTAGTCCAAGTTCAAAGTAAGTAACAAGGTAAAATATTGAAAGAGCTAGATTTTTTTCACATTACTTGACTATGTATGATACTCAAAGTATGATTTGTCAGTTTCCACCACTGCTTGAAACGACTACTTTTTAGCTGCCTCACTGTTTCTTATCATGGCTTGCTTCCTTGGTTACATTTCAATATCCATACTAAAACGGTTTCAGATTTTTGCATCATGTCCACTCCGTTTGATTTCAAAAAACTGTGCTGAAAGTCTTACAAAGATACAATTGCAATATTTTGATAATTCCAATATATTGTGCAGCCCTATTTCAATGTAACAAAAAGTCTGACAAGCAATCAAAGTAAATAACAACATTTAAAGGGATCCCAAAACTAAAAAATTCAGTTATTATTTACTCCTTTTTTCACTTGTCTCAAACAAAATTAATACATGTAGTTACATTTAAATTTAGTGCTACAGTGGCGCAGTGGGTAGCTTGATCGCTGGTCGCTGGTTCAAGCCCCAGTCAGATCGGTTGGCATTTCCGTGTGGAGTTGGCATGTTCTCCCAGTGTTCGTGAGGATTTCATCTGGGTGCCTCGGAAAACATGCTCCAAAGACATGCGCTATAGATTAATTGAACAAGCTAAATTGGCTGTAGTTTATGTGAAAAAGTGTGTATGGGTGTTTCCCATTGTTGGGTTGTGGCTGGAAGGCAATCTGCCTTCCAAAACAGTTTTTGGTTCATTCTGCTGTGGCGACCCCTGATTAATAAAGGCGCCAAGCCGAAATGAAAATGAATGAAAGAATATTTAAATGTTATTATTTTACCACATTAAAGAGACATTTCACCCAAAGATGAAAACATACGATTTACTCTCCCTCATATGATTCCAAACCTTTAGGAGTCTATTTTTTATGTGAAACACCATATCTATTTTAGAAAATGTTGAAAACTTGTAACCTTTCACTTCCATAACATCTGTTCTCCTTATATGGAAGACAATGGTTGGTTACACGTTTTCAAAATAGCTTATTTGTGTTCAGAGGAACTAAACACAAGGTTTGAAATCACTTTCAGGAATAGTAAATGGTGAGGGAATTTTAATTTGAGTGATCTACACTTTTAATATAGTAAAATAATCATAACTTTTCATACTGCTGGCCTAAAAAAAAGGTTTCTTGTTTGTTTTAACAAACATTTTGACCCAAAAGCCCCACTTGACAAACTTTTCTTGTGTTTAAAAGTTTTTAACTAACAGTTTTCAAAACACAATTATATACGAACTCCAAATAAACATTAAAGACTCTCTTTTAAGAGAATGTGTCGTGTGTCATGATGACATATTCACAAACCGTTTCTGTAGCAAAATTCTCTGCATTTACATCGAACACTGTTTTCGCAAGACGCAACATGTTGACGTTCACTTTAGTTTCAGGGGAAGTTGGCCAGTGAAATGGGGCTGTGACGGGGAAAGAAAGTGTCCCAACCTCTCTTACGTTGTAGCAAAGAAAATAATAAACTGCGTTTCCATAAAGTAACGTAAATGTATGCTCAGAGCACCCATAAAATATGTTTCGCTGAATAAACCTGAGCGTTGCGGTGTTGTCTTGTGACGCTTACCTGAACCAATAACTAGCGTTTTAGCTCCACAGCGGTCCAAACAGTGCTGCAAAGACTGAGATTTGATGTTGAAGTTGAGAAACGCGACCTCGCAGCCCAGTTTACAGAGTCCGAGCCAAACGCAGATGAAATCCGCCTCATTATTCATCAGAAGCGCCACAATGTCACCGTGTTTCAGACCACGGTGAGATTTCAAGACGTTTGCTAATTTGTTACTCCGCACATCCACGTCTCTATACGTGAGAGTCTGGTCTTCAAAAACAATGAAAGGCTTATCCGGGATGTTTGTGGCTTGCAGCTCAAAGCACTGGAGATATGTGACAACCCCGCGCTTCATCCTCGCCATCATCCGCCACCCCACTCGCCGAACTTTAACGTAATACATTAAATCATCCCAAAAGTAAGGGTAAAACTTCATCTGGATAATCAAAAGTGTGACAATCCCGACAGCCAGAGTGCTGATGGCCCAACTCATCACGACGTGATGATGCGTAACTCTCACTGATGAGAACTGTTTGTTGTAGGAATCTTCACCCCATATTTAAATAGCCTCGCGCGCTACTGCGCATGCGCAAGGCATGGGTTTTCAACCTTTCATTATCCTAAAATACAAACAGCACGCCCAGAGAGTTCACAGAGCATTACAGATTCCGTCTCCCATCCCATCATACTGAAACAGATATAGTCATCAACAGGGAACACATCACCATTGGTCCAAACCTTAAAAAATGGGCTGTCAGCAAGTGCCCAAAAGGTCTGTCCAGGTAGGCTATAATGTGAGACTGCAACAATGAAAACATCTATTTAATTTTGATGATGCTAATTAGTTTATTTCTTTCTATGTTTTATTTTTTATATAAAAATGTATACCTGTGCTTATTAATGGGGAAAAAATATTTTAAAAGAACAACTTAATTGGAGAAATTGGTAAAAATTCAGATTTTTTATTTATTGCTTTTGACAGAAGTTTTGAACTAAAAAAATATCCCCCACAGTCCAAAGACATGCAGTATAGGTAAATGGGTAGGCTAAGTTTTCGTAGTATATGAGTGTGGATGTGTCCCAGAGATGGATTACAGCCGGAAGGGCATCCGCTGCATAAAACATGTGCTGAATAAGTTGGAGGTGTATTCCGATGTGGCGACCCCCCGGATTAATTAGGGGAGTAAGCCAAAAAGAAAATGAATGATGAATAATATTATGAATAATAATTACACAGAACACAAACATCAAGTCCCTATAAGGCATTTATGTATTTCTATAGGTAACAAATATAAATATATATATTTTAAATAAAATGTAAAGCAAAGCTGAATTTCCAAAATGTAAAGCAAAACTGAAGTCAATAATGCTTATTAATACCTCTTATTAATATTAATTAAAAATAGGCTACATCAGTTTTAAATATCCATAACTTTATATGGGCAGTGACTTTCAATGCATTATTTCTGAGTAAAAGTATTTCCTTCCATAAGGATCATGTGGCATTGAAGACTAAAATAGTGACTCCTGACAATTCAGCTTTGTTTTTCGAATCAAATAAATGCAGATGAAGAGGCTTTTTTCAAAAACATTAGAAAATATGAGAACTTTTAGTCATCGTGTATGGAACAAGGATTTTAGTGATGCTCCTGTTGAAAAAAATAGAAACACTAATTGAATTTGTAATGCTCATAATGGAAACTATAATTGTTCCTCTGGGTTACATGTCTTGTTTCATATTAAAATTATCCTAATGGAGTCACATAGCCTAGTTTTTAATGATTAAAAGTCGATTGTTTGTAATGTTTTAAAGGGAACCATTAGAAATTATGAAATGGTTCATATTGTTTTTATGAGCAGAGATATTTTATAAAAAAAAACTACAAATGGATTCTAGTTTATCAACAACAACAGATGGAAGTTTCAGAAAAAGAGCGGAAGCAAATCATGCAAAATTATGTCGACGTCCACTTGATGGAGCTTAACCTAAAGAGAAACGTCACTGACATCCTTTTTTATCAACAGGATACATAAAACATTAATTTGTACTGATATTGTGTGACTTGAATACAAATGATAAATATTCATTGTACAGCTAGTTACACAAATGTTTCAAAGGATAAAGAAAAAACCAATACATGAAAGAAAAATAAATATTTAAAGAACATAAAATAAAATAAAAACGCTCTAAATTATTAGAGTGTTATATGGGCGTAACAAAAAGGATCTGATCATTTAAAAGTATGCTTATAATGTAAACACAATTTTTTTCTAGTAGTACAGTTATTTTGGCAGCTTCCTTATTTAACAATAAGCAGAAAGATTCATAATAGAGTTTCAAGTCAATACAAAATGTTCTAAAATTAGGCATACATTCGACAGGCGACAAAGAGTTAAAAATTAAAACACATTATTGTCCGCTTCCTTACAAAATGACTCCCAAATCAAAGACAATAGATTAATTGTCTTAAAAATCTAAACTTTTATGCTGAGAAAACAAGCCAAGATATTTCAATCCAAAAAATTTCTACAAAATTGCATTCTAAAAATAAATGTGCCATCATTTCCAGATAAGAATTACAGAATGTGCATTGGGAAAAATTGTTTATATTAAATTTAGATACATTTTAGGGATAGTCATTACGAAGGATTTTAAAATAAAGTTATTTCATCCTATTAGGTACATTACTGACCTCTTAGTAACAGATATTTTCTTATAGGATGAAATCTTATTAAAATTAAATACTTAGAAAAAAGTTTGTCAGAAGTAAGCATTGTTACCCTACTGTAGGAAAACATAGTGTACATTTACTTTACAAATAATCTACTCTCTGAGTGTATCTGAAGAGCACGGTTGCAGCTCTTTCTTTTGAATGAATGGAAGAACAGGGTCGCCATTGCAACACTGTCATTTGCATGATAACAATCTGCAGTCCTTGGCTGATTGTAACACAAAACCCATTTGGATGCGAACAAAATGCCATTCATAAAGGACAAAAACAAAGGCTGTCACAAAGAAGAAACTTCGTTAGAAAACTTCCATCTGTGCTGTGTGTCCACAAAAGAACTGGTCACAAATTTAATCTGGTTGGAACTAGAAATGAATATTTTACTTAAATATTTTTACTGCTGTTAAACAGCACTACAGACATAATGAATTGCTATCTATCTGCTAAGAAAATTACTGAAATCTACATTATGTAGGCTAAAACTGTACATTTTAATGGTATTTTACAGGTAAAACATTAGTTTTTATTTTAAAAAATGTAAATAAGAGGGTCATCACAGTTTTCGACAAATATTCAATTTTAGAAATAAAAAGCTGTGTTCTCAGACATGCTTATTTTTGTTTTAGATAGCGCAAGAAGTTAAGAAATTATTTGTTTCGAGTATTTCACTTTCAGAAAAGGAATTAATCAAATTAAAGTTTAGTTCACCCCAAACATTTACTCGCTATTTGGTCACCCCAAGTGCTTGCATACCTTTATGCTTCATTCATCTGGAAGATATTTTAAAGAAGGCTGAAAACCTGTAATCATTGATTTTCATAGTAGGAAAAACAAATAAACATCAATGGTTACAGGTTTCCATAATTTTTCCAAAATATTTTATTTTGTGTTTAACAGAATTAAGAGACTATATAGTTTTTGGTTTGAAACAAGTAAAGAATGAGTAAATGATAACAGTACTTTATCAACCATCCACTAAAGCAGGGTTTTTCAAAGTCTAAGGCAGTGGGCCTCCCTTTTGACACAACTTATCCATTGGCGCCCCCCTCCTCCCAAACACGCAAGCACACACGCACACGCACGCGCACACACACACACACACACATATATATATATATATATATATATATATATATATATATATATATATATATATATACATACAGTATATATAAAGACACAGACAGATGTCAGACTGTTAAGTCACTTTTATCATCATTTGCATGAAAGTGCAATTATTTACAGAGTAATAACAAGTATTTTATTATAACGTTTTTAAAACTAGGATGATGGTTCAATATGAATAGAACAGATCCAAGAACTGTCCATCCCAGTCAAAACAGTCAAAGTTTAGCGAGTCTCATGCTGTCATTAGCCAAAATATCTTGACAAACCACACATAAAGGTCGTGGTTCATCAGCTGGTCCTGTCCACGTAAATCCTAAACTCAAATACTGATCATCTTATTGTCGTCTTTTGGGTTTAAGCCCTGAACTTAAAGGCCTTAAATCGGGGGGTCTCAGAAACCGATCCATTGTATTAGCAGGCATATACCTGTATTGGCGGGCTTGCCAAACAGAAGCGAATTCACAGCTATGGCCTTCTGGGTAAAAAAGGTTTTCTTATTTTGACGTATATATATATTTTTTTGCTTTGTTTAATTAAAATGTTTAAATATAATAAAAAATACATATAATAATTACCCTACCTGTCCGCACCCCTATAGTTGAATTAAAAAATAAGAATAATGTGTTATTTTTTTAATAAAATAAATCTATATTGTATTGCCCACATTTTAAAAATAAATGATATATAGTACATATATTTATAGTCTACACAGATTTATTTACTTTTAAAGCATTTAAAGCACGCTTTGATAAAAAAAATTATTAAAATTAGTAAAAATTAAAGACTTTTAGTATACTTGTTTAAGTTCACTGAAGCAGTAAAAATATATATTTTAAAGGGTATTTGTTGTAAATACAAACTAGCTATATTAAGATTTTGCTAACATTTAACACCAGATGGAAAATAACTGTTTATAGAATATTTCAAAATCACTATTTAGATGCTGTTTATACACATGAAATAGGCTAAACCTTATTAAATACCCATGAGCCACTTGTGACTTTACATCACATTTCCATAAAACAAAAATATTTCCTTTCTAATAAAAATAAATGTTTTCCCAGAGATGGGTTGAGGCTGGAAGGGCATCCGCTGCGCAAAAACGTGCTGGATAAGTTGGCGGTTCATTCCACTGTGGCTACCCAAGATTAATGAAGGGACTAAGCCGACAAGAAAATGAATGAATGACAATAAATGTATTTTCAATCTGATGTGTAATGGGGTAAAAAAGAAGAATGAGTTCATAAGACGCTGGATTCAAACCTTGCGCTTTACAAGCTACGTCACTCACTCTGCTGTCAATTGCGCTCTTTAGTTATGTTGTCTCTGTCAATCAAACAGTGATGGGCGGAAAATTGCTCAAATAGCTTATTCCAGTGAGGTGCGCTATTTGCACTTAGCCCTAATAGACAGTCGAAAATCTGCATTTTTTCCCCCACTCGCATGGGCCCCTGGGCCTGTGCCCATAATGCCCCTTATTTAGTCCAGCCCTGGTCTGGTACAGTATGGCTGCTGTTGCATCATCCTGGTGGATGCTGCACACTGGTGCTGGATAAGGAGATTCCACTCAATATGTAAAGCGCTTTGAGTATCTAGAAAAGCGCTATATAAATGTAAGGAAATATTACTTATATTATTACTTTTTTTAACTCTCTCTTTGATAAAATTAATATTTTATTTGACATTTGAAATGAAATTAACTAGAATAAAACCAATATTACAAACATACTTTGTAAATTCAGCAAATACAGATAAATATTTAATTTTATTCCATAGTATACAGTGGGCTACATATTCATATGACACTAAACTTGAAAAAACGTGATAAGCTCTAACTCATCTGTGCTCGAAAATCTTTATTTTTCAATCCCCCAGAAGCATTTCAAAAATTTGAATACTTGCAATTATTCTTTTACCAAACCTTTTTAAAACTGTAGGCTATATTCAGCAAAAATCAACTAAATGCTAACACCTAGCTTGCAACTATGTCAAAACAATATTGCTAAATTATTTATTTTGTTAAATGATTTAGGTCTATTTTTAAACAATGGGCAAATGTGGTAAACATCCACACACTTTACATTATTTTCATGTGTTTATGAAGCGGGTGTGATACAGTTGTAGCACATGCTCTACTGTATTCCAGGATATTCTAGTCTCTGCACATTCCACAGTTACGAGCGGGTACAGTAAATAAACATCCGAGCGCGCGCTCTCTCTCTCTGATGGGCGTGGAACTACTAAACTATGCGCCACGCCCTGTTACTATAGTAACTCGTATGGTAGACAGTTTAACAGCCTGATAAACAGGACCGAGCGCGTGGCCCAGACGACACGCCCACCAACGAGGGCGGTTGTACAACAACAGTCACGTGACACAGAGCGTTGCATAAATTAGGATGACAGTGGTCTGATGCGTTTTATAACATCCATTGAAGAACTTACCCTGAGCCACTATAACAATGTCAACGGTTTGACAGCTTTAACCAGGTCTGTGCGTGTTTATTTTTTCCAGAGATGTTGTCATGGATCGCGGCATTGCTGACAGGAATCCTCACCGCGCATCTCGCACAGCGCCTGTGTTTTCCATACTTCTGGAAAGACGCTCTTTATTTAATGAAAGTCATACGATACGGAGCGCGTCTGGAAATTTACAAAAGGACCTCACGGATCGTAACGATCGTAGACCGGTTTGTTCAACAAGCACAGCGGTTTCCTGAAAAACCGTTTGTGATTTTTGAAGGAGTGACGTACACTTATGGAGACCTCGAGGCGCGCAGCAACAGGGTCGCGCGCTTGTTTCAAGACACGGTGAAAAAAGGAGACACGGTCGCGCTCCTCATGAACAACGAGCCCGATTTCATCTCGGTCTGGTTCGGGTTCTGTAAACTGGGCTGTGCTGTGGCGTTTCTCAACACAAACATCAAATCCAGGTCGCTGCTACACTGTTTTAACTGCTGTGGGGCCAAACAACTGGTGGTCGGAGCAGGTAACTTGATTTTTGGACAGAGACAACTTCATTAAAGTATAAACAAACAAGTAACGTTATAATGTTTCAGATATTTTAGGACATTTTATGATTTGATTTTTTGTTACTACATAAACTGTATTTTCTATTACCCTACCCTACACACAACCCTACCCCTTACAGGAAACTACACTTTTATTTTCTGGGAAAAAAACAACATCACAACATTCAGTATATATAAGCCCTTTCTTATAGGCTACTCGTGTCATATCAATTTCATTATGCACATGTTTGTCCTGATATGTCACATAAACGCCTACACAAACACAAATCACCAAACAAACAAACACCTCAACAACTAATACTTAACAAACAAAGGACAGTAATAAATGCAGACTCACTAATGAATGAATGAATGAATGACTGTCACTAGCCTCAGATGACTGAAGACGTCAGCTGAGAGAAAATAAATTAAATATTTTATCTATAATATTATATATCTATATATTAGTAATGAACTTAGACCTTTTAATCTTTGACTTATGACACTGGTTATGTCTACAGGTGCTGGGCTATTTTATTAAGTAGGTCTGCAGGTCAGTGGATAAGGCTGGATAAAGGCTTTGTCTTAAGGCATGCAGGCTGAATACAGTACAATTACTGTACACAATTATTATAAACACTCTCAAACATTCAAGATATCATCAATGCTGAATGCCTTTTATATTTCCACAATTATAAGTTAGGATGCTAATTTATTAATAAAACTGTGTTATTATTAACACTGTAAAATGCAATTAGTTACTTGAGAAATTCAGTAAACCTATTGTCTTGACTTTTATAATTATGCAAATAGATTGTTTACACAATAATTACAAGCAAAAGAGTTTACTCTCTGTTTTAAGTAAAGCCAACTAAGTCTAGTGGTATACAGCACATGGAATAACAGCTGGAATTGGGTGTAAAATACATTTATTTTAAATTTTTAAAGATTTATTTTGGGCCTTTTTGCCTTTATTAAGTGGATAGGACAGTATTTCAGACAGGAAGCGAAGTGGGAGAAAAAAAGGGGGTAACGTGAAATGTCTAGGATTCAAACTCTGGACACGTGCTACTGCTACTGCACCAAATGTCAGTGCGCTAACCACTAGGCTATTGCACCGACTTAAATACATTTATTAAGGTTAGTCCTTAACTATGAATAGGTAAGTGATTATTATTTGTAATAGTTTGTGTTATATCAAAGAGAATGGAACTTACGTTGCTCTAAGACCCATATAATATTAATACAAAAAATAGAATTTTAAAAAGAATTTACAATAAATACAATTACATATATAATATAATCAAAAAATACAAATTTGTAAACAATACAATTACACTTAAGCCAAGGGGACATGGCAAGGAGTGCAAACCAGAGTTGTGCAGATGCAAAATAGTGTATAGTGCAAAAAATACTGTATGATCATACTGAATGGTAATTCCAATTATATATGACACATTTATTGTTCTTGTAGATCTTCTGGACAATTTAGAGGACATTCTTCCCAGTCTCCAGGAGGACAATATTACAGTTTGGTCTTTGGGTCATGGAAATTCTCATCCTGGGGTCCACAGCCTGCTAGATAAAATTGAGAAATCTTCACAGGAGCCAATTGCAGCTAAGCGCAGGTCCATCTCCTGTCTCAAAACCCCCACTCTCTACATCTTCACTTCAGGCACAACTGGTATGTGGAAAGCTTTATTTTTTCTTCTGTGTGAATTCCATTGTATCAGGACATTTCTTCACAGCTCTGTTTTTAGGAGGATCCAAACATCTTGATGAGCTGGTTCAGTGCATGATTAGTGGTGGAGAATTCAGAGTCGACTGGTTATGGCCCCGAGGCCAATGCAGGGTCAATTCTCTATATTATATGGACTTTTATTTTCAAAGATGTAGTTCACACAAAATGGAAATTTGCTTTTAATTTAAGGTCATCCATTAAGATTTTTTCCTTCTTCAGTTAAATATTAAAGAGAATTTGTAAAAGCAACTATGGTCCTTGGTAATTTGTAAAATGCAAGTCAGTGGCACTTTTTGGGCCCTATTATACACCCGGCGCAATGCAGCGCAAGGGGCGACACAAATGTTATTTGCTAGTTTCAGCTCGACACAAGTGTCATTTTGACGTTTTGCAACATGCTCTTTAAATAGCAAATGCATTTGCACTCATTTGCCCCAATAGGCGTTCTGGTCTATAAAGAAGGTGTGTTGAGGCGCATTTCTGGCGTGTTGCTATTTTGAGGAACTAAAATAGACTGAGCAATAGACCAGCTGAGAGTAGGTCTAAAGTCCAGTGCAGAGCACGTCAGTTGTGCGCCTCTTTACAAATTGCTTAAAACACGCAGGATGTACAGCAATACAGAAATATCTTTACAAATGAAAAAGTATTAAAGGATTAAAATGTTGCGAGAATTATTATTTTCTATTAATCTAAAAACCAGTTCCTCCATGCCTTCTTCACCTCAGGGGGTTTTTCAGTTTATTTACAACAACTTGCTTTTGTATAATGTTATTATTATCATTAGTATTATTTATTAAATGCATATTTATTATTGTTTTATTAAAAACAAGCTTAGATTTGTCCACTTTGACCATGTGAGGCATAGGACTGACTTTGAATATAACTCAGTTAATTGATCACACTTCGTTATTGTTCATTTATTCGTTTGCTGGAAATTAGAACTGAATTTAGAAATAGTTTTGAAACAAATCTTTGCGCTTAACAAACAAAATTAATTATGTAGGCAAATGGATGTCTTTAGTGGAGAGCATACAACATTTCCTTTTTATTTTCATTTCCTTATCCACGAAAGAGGGAAAGTGAAAGTAAAGGCCAAATGGATTAGACTCATTATCCTCTTGCTGCAGATGCTGTTTAACTGTTTTCTTTAACTGTTTTGAAATGTTCAGTTTTTCCACTTACAAAGTCTAACATGTAAATAGCAAATGCGCCATGGAGTGACACAACTGACTCTTAAAGGGAATGGGAGATGAGACTCTGATTGGTTTATTCTCAAGCAGTGGCGTAGCGCAAAATGCGGAGGCCCCTCTGCAGGGATCACTGTGAGAGGAAGACTTCCTGTCTTCGCTTCCGGGTGGGGAGAGGGCACACAAATTGAGGAGCGGGGAAGGGAGGCGGGGTGGAGCGACAACGCGGATAGCCTTCACAAACTGTGGATCGATCACAAATCGAAAGCGGCGAGAGCGTCAAAGTAGCCAGAAGTCATTCATTTCAATGAGAACCGGCGGCGAGAAACAGAGCGGCGTGTCTTCTCCGGTGTGGGTGTCGAGAAGAGTTGAAATCAAATTAACTTTATTGTATGATCTATGACGCGGTTCGGCGACAAGCAATCAGAATGAAGTAGTCCACCGCAGAGAACACAGACCTGTGAACTTTGGTTCCGACCACAGTTGTTCCCAAGAGTTTGATTATTGCGGTTGCTGGATTTTCAATTATTGAATATGGCGACGAAACAGGGCCCCCTAATCATGCGGGGCCCCTGCGGGCCCGTCCGCTACGTCACTGTTCTCAAGAAACACCTATAACTCATTAAGAGAGTAAGCTCAACCCTGTTAGACCATGCGCAGAGCGTGTTTCCTGTCTTTTAAATAGCAAAAGTGAATTTGTACGTTCTTTTGCGCCCTGCACTTTGGACTTTGCGCCTACATCGTTAAAATAGAGCCCTTAGAGTCAAAAAACACATGCAAGCAAAACAAAATTAATACCTGCAGCAAGTACTGATATACTAAGAACAAAAAGTATTTGTACAATGTTAGCTTTAATCCACAGCATCTGAAAATGTTTCATAAAAATATAGAGTGCAAGATTTCTCATACATAATGACATACACGTAACAACACAGTTCTGTAAATGCTCCAGACTGCCCAGAACACACTCCAAAGCTTTTGCAGAGGTTGTTCAGTTTAATTTACAGACTGATCTTTTTACTTCAGTATTTTCAGTAACCACAGATAATCATTTTTGCCTGACTCTCAAAGTGCTAAAATGCTTTGACTTGCATTTCATGAATCATCAAAGACCTCTTTTTTTAGTTAAAACTTTCATGATCCAAAAAATAATAATTGTAAATTTACCATTTAAAGTTTCAGTTTTGGGTGAACAATAATTTGAAATATTGCTAGATCTGAAAAACCCAAAATGATTTTGTACATTCTCTCCAATCTCTGTTAGTTAATTGGTTTTAATTTATTTATATTATAATTCATTAATTTTCCTTCAGTTCAGATATTTATTTATTAGGATTTGCCACAGTGCAATGAACCACCAACTATTTCTGCATATTTTTAACATGACGGATGCCCGTCCAGCTGCAACCCAATACTGGAAAATTATATTAAAAAATGATTCTGAACAATAAATAGCTGAATGATATTTTTGATTATGATAAGATAACAAACTATATTATGTTAGCTAAATATTTTTCTCTTCAATCAGAAGCATTTTTACATAGCAAAAACCTTGAGTTGAGTTGAGTACTCAAAAATGTTGTTTCGATTAGTTTTTTGTTTTAAAATTGAAAACAAATCTAGTGTTATGTACTTAATTACACGCACATTTATAAGTTAAGTACCCCAAATAAATTAAGTATCCAAAATTGTTACTTTTTTGTTTGTTTTCAAACTTACTGTTCATGCTTGTAAGAAATACATTTAACAACAACATTTTTGTTTTTCGGTAGTTTTTTATTTGTATTAAACCACAGTTTTTTTTTATTGTTTTACAAAACAAAAATATGTACTGTCCTTTTTACAGCGTAAAAAAAATAACAAAAAACATTAGTGTGTGGACTTAAAAATACAAAACTCCATTAGTGTGAGTTATCAACCCAATTTCTTTGGGTTGCTACAAGTTAAATATTGTTTTAAAGCAACTGACAGATATATCTACCTTTAAATTAGCAGCATTTTTAAATTGATGTAATTATCAATATTTTCCTGTTTTGAAAACTTAATAAAATTATTCTGGCACCTTAAAAGTTTTAATCTAATCAGCATTTTAGAATTTTTAAGTTACAATAAAGTATTAAACTATGCAGTGGTAACAGACCTCTTGAGTTATTTTTTTAAAGTGTGCATTGAAAACAGCAAAATTAAAGTGACAAGAGCCTGGTGCAGGGGTGGCCGACCCTGTTCCTGGAGAGCCACCTTCCTGCAGATTTCAGTTGCAACCCATATCAAACACACCTGAGCCAGTTATCTAGGACCTGAACATCACGTGATAATTACAGGCAGGTGTGTTTGATATGGGTTGCAACTGAAATCTGCAGGAAGGTGGCTCTCCAGGAACAGGGTTGGCCACCCCTGGCCTAGTGAAAGACTAGTTTTTTAAATAATATTTGAGTTACAGTTCTTTTTATCAAATTATACGAATTTGATTGGGACTACCATATCTGTGCTTACATGGTCGCACTTAAAACCTGCTGATTGAACACACTTTTTGAAATATGATCAAATGTATTTGAAGATTAAATAACATTTCAGCACATTTAAGTATGTAAAACATCCTCTTATTTATTGTTTTGTAATCATTTGATTAAAAATATATAACAAAAAACTAAATGTAAACTTGTGATAATAAATATAATATTAAAATATCATATAATATAATAAACCCATTGGAAACAAATGTTTTTATGTATAAATGTAAAAGTTATATGTAGGCCCACCCGGAATCTGTGTACATAGAATTCTGGAGATTTTCCTCAGATTTTTAGCCCATCATTAATTCTGTTCATTTACTTGAGTAAATGTGTGTAAATCTATATTTATTCAGTTTTTTACTTAATATTATTGACTAATGTGAAAATGTTCATCTGATTAATGTACAATGCAGTTTGTAAAGTAATATGTTCAGTCTTTTACTAGATATATGATGACAAACTTGCTTTATTTACTGAATAAAGTGAATAATTGGATTTGCATTTTAAACATTAAAGAAAAGTTAAAAAGATAATATTTTTTATTTCATATAATAAGGTTTTAGTTATGATCCTCCCAAAATAATTCAGCAGAAATCCGCAGACTTTTACCAAAATTCTCTGCAGAAATGACAAAAAACGTCCGCAGATTCCGTCTGGCCCTAATTATTTGCTATGTAATTGAATGCAAAAATGAACTTGCTCTTACCTGACATTGCATTAGCCAGTCTTAACAGTTTAGGTGATTGGGCTCTTCTTGTCCATTTCATTTTTTATTTCTTTGCTGTGTTTTGGACGTAATTTGCTCTGTAATTTTTACAGTGGCTTTGTAAGAAAAACACAGACATGGCAGATTCAGATGAAATTAAATTCTCTACTTTTGTAGTACTTTTGTGAAACTTCTCAGGTGACTCCCTTTAAAACTAGTACTGTCCAGAAGGTCTAAAAAGTTGAAACTTGAAAGACAGAGAACAAACCATAAATAAACAGTGAAAAGCCTGGTTGCACAAGTGTGTTGATGTCTCAACTAATTCTTGCTTATGATGGTCACTTCCCAATCTTGTGTTAGGATCTCATGTGTACCTTGTTTGTATGTTTGTTTTTCTCTGGGCTCTGATTGAGCTATTTCAAAATATTTACTGCATTTTTTTTTGTTTGAAGGACCTATAATTGTAAATTACTGAGACCTTTGTTCATATTTGGAACACAAATTAAGATATTTTTATGAAATCTAAGATCTCTCTTCTGTAGTACTGTGTACATTATGAAACAGTCCCTGTGTCATCAGTGGTTTATCCATAATTTTATAAAGCTACGAGAACACTTTATTTATGGCTTTATTCAACAGCGTCATTTCACAACGTGTAAGAGAAGTATGTTTTTTTTTTCTTTCTCAAGAGAAGCTTTCATAAGCCCTTGTGCAAACACATATTTTTTATTTAGCTTCTAAAATCATTTAGTGGGCGCACGGTGACGCAGTGGGTAGCACGATCGCCTCACAGCTAGAAGGTGCTGGTTTGAGCCCCGGCTGGGTCAGTGGGCATTTGTGTGTGGAGTTTGCATGTTCTCTCCCTGTTCACGTGGGTTTCCTCCGGGTGCTCCGGTTTCCTCCACAGTCCAAAGACATGCGATATACAGTGCATCTAGAAAGTATTCATAGTGCATCACTTGTTCCAAATTTTATTCCAAAATGGATTAAATTCATTTATTTCCTCAAAATTCTACACACAATACCCTTATAATGACAAAGTGAAAAAAAAATTTTTTTTTAAATTGTTGCACATTTATTAAAAGTAAAACACTTGAAAAATCACCTTTGGCAGCAATTACAGCCTTAAGTCTTTTTGAAGATGATGCCACAAGCTTGGCACACCTGTCTTCTGGAATTTTTGCCCATTCCTCTTTGCACTACCTCTCAAACTCTATCAGGTTGGATGGGAAGCAACGGTGTACAACCATTTTCAGATCTTTCCAAAGATATTCAATAGGATTTAGGTCTGGTATTAGCCTGATATTAGACTGATGATGAGCAGTGCCTGGTTTTCTTCCAACATAACGCCCGGCATTCACTCCAAAGAGTAAAACTTTAGTCTCATTAGACCAGAGAATTTTGTTTCGTATAGTCTGAGAGTCCTTCAGGTGCCTTTTGGTAAATTCCAGGTGGGGAGTGGCTTCTGTCTGGCCACTCTACCATACAGGCCTAATTGGTGGATTGCTGCACAGATGGTTGTTCTTCTGTGAGGTTCTCCTCTCTCCACAGAAAAACGCTGGTGCTCAGACATTGTGACCATCGGGTTATTGATTACCTCCCTGACTAATGCCCTTCTTCACTGATCACTCAGCTTAGATGGCTGGCCAGCTCTAAGAAAAGTCCTGGTGGACATCTTCCACTTATAGATGATGGAGGCCACTGTGCTCATTGCAACTTTCAGAGCAGCAGAAATGTTTCTGTTATCTTTCCCAGCCTTGTGCCTCGAGACAATCCTGTCTCGGAAGTCTACAGACAGTTCCTTTGTCTTCATGCATGGTTTGTGCTTTGACATGCACTGTCAACCCTGGGACTTTATATAGACGGGTGTATCCCTTATCAAATCATGCATAGTCTACTGAATTCACTACAGGTGAACTCCAATTAAGCTGCTGAAACATCTCAATAATGATCAGGGGAGACAGAATGTACCTTTGCACAATTTAGAGCTGCACTGCAAAGGCTGTGAATACTTCTCTACATGTGAGATTTCAGGTTTTTTATTTTTAATAAATTTTAAAGAATTTAATTTTTTTTACATTGTCATTATGGGGTATTGTGTGTAGAATTTTGTGAAAATAAATTAACTAAATCCATTTTGTAATAAGGCTGTTAAATTTAAAATGTGGAAAAAGTGAAGCGCTATAAAAAACTTTCCGGATGCGCTGTAGGTAAATTGAATAAGGTAAATTGGCTGTAGTGTATGTGAGTGTGTGCAAGAGTGTGTGGGTGTTTCCTAGTGTTGGGTTGCAGCTGGAAGGGTATCCGCTGCATAAAACATGTGCTGATTAAGTTTGCAGTTTATTCCGCTGTGGCGACCCATGATTTAATAAAAGGACTAAGCTGAAAAGTGAATGAATGAATGAATGAAAAATTGCATGAACTGGGTTTTTCTGTATTGTAATGGTGTGTTAACTGTTGCAGGGCTACCCAAAGCTGCAGTCATCACTCATTTGCAGTCCCTGAAGGCAGCAGGTGGATTTTGGGCATATGGCGGTACAGAAAAGGATGTAATCTATACCCCACTTCCCTTGTATCACAGTGCTGCCTCACTTGTAGGCATTGGAGGGACCATTGAATTAGGTAAGTCTCTTATTTAAACCTTTTCGAACTGCAGTTGTGACCAATATAGCAATATTGTGATAATGTAATAAATGACATTCCTTTGATGTAATCTACATTCATTCAGGGCCTACTCGCACTATACTATCCGAACCGTGCCCAGGCCCGTTTCCCGGATCGTTTGAGAAGTGTGAGTGCTCTGAATCGGGCTCAGGCCTGGTTCACTTGGCCAGCCCTGGCTCGATTAGAAGAGGTGTGCCTGAGCGCGGTTCACTTGGGCTTTGGTGCGGTACGCTTGTGTGTGAGTGCAAAACACGCCAAAGCCGAAACTGAAAGCGAGACGTGACTTTTTAGGGACGTTTCTTATGGATTATTAATCATTCTAACTGTTCAGTGAACGCAAAATGCCATAGTTTTTTAAAGTCACAAGCCCCTCACTGCATGACAGCTGCACCTTTAGCAAACCTCCTAATTCCTGCAGCACGAGGGCTTTATGATTGTTTATGAGTGTCAAAAGTGGCTGTTCGGCAAAATATCTGACTGTGTGTCACTGCATCCCAAACAATATAACTGAAGAAATCCCCACTGTGCTGAGCGAGAGCGCTTCTGACCACCTGCGCATCATTGATGACGTAAGCATGCCCATGCCTGATTGTAATGTGAGTGGGACAAGCGTGCTTTGGCCCGGTTCGAGGCAACTGTACATGGTGTGAGTACGGCCTCAAAGATTGGGCAAAAGATTGTGACTTCGAAGAGCATTCAAACATTTTAATTCTTTCACTCACTTGCTCTCATGTTGTTCCAAACAATTAAAGAAAATATAATAACCTCTTTTTTGCGATCAACTTTGTATTAGACACTGACAAATAACATGAAACAAATGTTTAAATAAGAATGTGTAATAGATATTATCGGCATCTTGACAGTCAGAAAAAAGGGGAAAAAAGGAGGGGTGGTATATACTAACAAAAACTAAGTAGCAGGATTGCAATATACTTTAATTCCTTAATATAATTGGGGAAAGTGGTAGAAAAAATTGCCAGGTGTCAATGGTTACAGGTTTGGCCTTATTAATCCAAGCTGTTGTCCTGGCACAAGTCACTATTTGAATGGAGGCTATGAATCTAGTGCGTTTCTGCGCACACACACATGTAGTATGAAAGGCGACACGGTGGTTCTGTGGTTAGCACTGTCGCCTCACAGCAAGAATGTTGCTGGTTTGAGCCCCAGCTGGGTCAGTTGGCGTTTCTGTGTGGAGTTTGCAAGTTTACGTGGGTTTCCTATGGTTTCCCCACAGTCCAAAGACATGCACTATACTGTAGGTGAATTAAATAAGCTAAATTGGCCGTAGTGTATGAGTGTAAATGCAAGAGTGCTGAGTTGCGGCTGGAAGGGGATCCGCTGTGTAAAACAAATGCTGGATAAGTTGGCGGTTTAATCTGCTGTGGCGACCCCTGATTAATAAAGGGACTAAGCTTTAAGGAAAATTATAGAATGTTATGTGAGCCAGTTCTGTTTCACTGTTTTGGATATATAATTTTTTTCTTTTTCATTTTTTAAAGTTGGATAACACGCATTTAAAATTCTATACTTCAATCATCTCTCGCATTCACAGAAATGGCCACAACACTACTATATTACCTGCTTTCACTTTCGATTCAATTTGTCCTATCATTCAACTTTAGAAGTCTTCTCCTGCAGTATAGTGAGCTTTGAAATTGTAGAGATATGCTAAAACAAACCGAGATGCACACTGATTGGGTGATAATATATTGTACTTAGTGAAGCAACGCTGCCTAAAATGTACTAAGGCTGATAAAAAATGAAATTTTGCTGTTTTCTGTGTTGATATGGCTTGGAACTATACTCTCATTCTGGCCTAATAATCAAGAAACTTTGCTGTGGTACCATGGCTGCAGTGGGAACAATATTACGCATGCCTAATTGCAAATTTTCATTTTCCATCAGTCTTAGTTGACAAAGTACAGAAGAGTCAAGCTTTAAACGGGAAAATTGTCTGAACTTTTTGGTCACTTTTGAGTGAGATGCTAATGGTCTAATCTGATTCAATGATCTATGCTAAACTAAGCAAAAAATGCTCCTGCCAGAGCCAGAGATCATCAGAATGGATTAAGTGAAGTTTAATTTATTAAACTAATTTCGAGAGGAGTACGCGCTCATGATTAACCCAGCTGGCTCATATTAGCTAATCACGATCCTCCAATCAAGGATCCCGAGTTCTTATATATATCCTCCTTTTCCATTTACAACTATCTTCGTCTTAAAGAACCCCCCTCCTCCCCCTTCTTCCACCTTTATCCAAAATAGGTGGCTCGGCGGCCCAGCAACCAGCAGGAATTCCAATGGCTCCGGCTCCTTACTTGAGCTTCTTGTGTCTCTGCGTGGAGCTGGCACGTTTCCCCTGGGGTTTCAGTTCTCTCCCAAAGCCTAAATATGCTCTGCATTGTAGACCACTTAAACCTAAGTCTCTTTTACTAGTCGTCTCGCTCTTAGGAAGTTCACCTTGGCCATAGCTGCGGGGGAGTTTGAGATCGCCCTAAGCTCAATCTCCCCGCGCCCCACAAAGGGAGGGAGCCCTGCACTCGAGGATCCCTTGAGCTCAGGGCTCTCTCCCGGGACAGCATTCCAAATAAGCTTTCGTAAGTCATGAGCTAAGTGTGAACTCTTGGAAAAAATAGTCAAATGAAACCGTTTGTGGTGAAGCAGTGGTGCAGTAGGTAGTGCTGTCACCTCACAGCAAGAAGGTCGCTGGGTTGCTGGTTCGAGCCTCGGCTCAGTTGGCATTTCTGTGTGGAGTTTGCATGTTCTCCCTGCCTTTGCGTGGGTTTCCTCCGGGTGCTTGGGTTTCCCCCACAGTCCAAAGACATTTGGTACAGGTGAATTGGGTAAGCTAAATTGTCTGTAGTGTATGAGTGTGTGTGTAAATGTGTGTGTGTGTGTGTGTGTGTGGATGTTTTCCCAGAGATGGGTTGCGGCTGGAAGGGCATCCGCTGCGTAAAAACTTACTGGATAAGTTGGTGGTTCATTCTGCTGTGGCGACCCCGGGTTAAAAAAGGGACTAAGCTGACAAAAAAATGAATGAATGAATGTAACCATTTGTAAAATGAGCCTATTTTCAAAAAGTGGAGTGTTCCTTTAACAATGTGTACTGGATTTAAAGAGTTTGAGTGATTGCCAAGTGTTTGCAAAACACAGACCCCTGTTCTAGATACCATTGATCGGTCTGATTCAAGTGTACATCTGTCATTGCCTAATGCAGCTGTTTGTAAAGTCACTGCACATAGTTTGTTTACATTTGACCTTAGATGATCATGAAGATTATTTCACTTTAATGAGTTTGGATTCATTCATTTAGCATTGTAATACAGATGATACTTTAAAGAACCCCTGGGGGTTTTGGGGGTCTCCCAACAACAGGCTGATATTCATGCAAGATCGAAAAACACTCACTTTCTTTTAATATGCATTTATTTTTTACCTAATTATCCCAACAACTCTCATATGATTAGTTTTGCAATTCATTGGTTCTCAAACCCCTTCTTAGCACGATGCTAATCTGACAGAGTAAAATGCCTACCACCGCTTATCAACAATATTGAAGTAGTCAGAGTGTGTAGTATATGTGTAAACATACCTGCCAACACTCCTACCCCAGCCCCCCACCCATTGGCATTTTGGGACGGTCTGTGAAACTCCTGGGTCACCAACATTGGTATAGGATCTGATCGCAGCGGTGGCTCGTTTCGTAGTAGTTACTAACACCGCAGTACACAGTATCCGGTTCTTAACGGTGTTATTCAGACATCTCACCCCCGAACACGACTGTTGCACGTGTGTAGGAACAGCTGACAGTGGCCATAACAATAACAAATTGGAACGCGAGCTCACAAATGCATTTAAATCCATAAACAAAGCGGCACGGGTTACTTTTTCAACGTTAAAATACGACAAATTAACTCATGAATGGTACAAATTCTGGACATTTGTCAGTGCAGTCTTTCGAACCACCTTGGCTACGGGCCTGCAACTGAAACATTTCATTCAACATACTTAATTTCATGTTCACCGATTCCAAAATGAATGAACATTTTAATGATCTGTAATAGCAATTGAACTTTCACATTTGTTGTATCAAACTGGATGTTTGAATTTATTTGCTTAGCAAGTTCATATCTGTCTCTATGCTTTTGCCTTTTAGGTGCCACTTGTATTCTAAAGAAGAAGTTTTCTGCCTCTCAGTTCTGGAATGACTGCAGGAAATACAACGTCACCATTTTTCAGTACATAGGAGAGCTGTGCCGATATCTGTGCAATCAGCCTATGGTACAGTACTGCTTGCTCTCTCTTCATTTAAATGGTTTCCTCATATAATTCGATGCACTTGGGTCATTCTCAGTAAACAATGGCACTTTTGTTGGATTATTTACAGATTATTTATTTATTTTTGTTTCATTTTTATTGAAATTATGTAAGATTTTAACCATTTGTAGAACATTCTGACCATTTTTGGTACTAAAGCTCTGCATTATTTCAACCTTTTCAGTAAGTTCAATAATTATTGAATATTTTTTAACTATATATTTAGGAATATCAGGATTTTTTATTTATTTAACCAATTTATTTTCATTTACCAACAATACCAAGGCAAATAAATTTAATTCACCTTATTCTTAGCCGAAAAGCAGGCGCAGCCCTTTTTATCTTTTTGGCTAGAGACTTCCGGTCTCATTCACTTCTAATAATTTTTAGACATTAAAAACTGCTTGTTTTGCTGTTTAATGTTGCAAACTGATATTTTCTTATTATAATATTTTACTTGGTCTGTATAGTCATGCAAACATTTGTTTGTAGAGCAAGTAGTTTTCTGCTGTTTATTATTCGTAGTCATTTCTCCCATAGGCAACTGAATCGAAAACTCTAAAACAATCGTGAAAACAGGCGCTCTTCCACATTTTAGAATAAGGTCAATAGTCAAAAACTGAAATATTTAAACACAGAGCCGGAGCAAGCTGAACTGCCGCTCTAGGCAGAGGACTATCACGCCGCCCTCAACCCCAATGTGAAAACGAAAGTGACTGGTCATAAAGTGAGGTGTCGCGGTCCTCTTTTCTGCTGCCCTATGTGCGCATATAACTGAGGATGCGCAGGTGCTGAGGGAGGGAGGTGTCGTGGACACCGCGCTCTCTATTTTGCCGCCCTATGCGCAGATATAACGGAGGACGCGCGGGTGTGGCGGGCCTCTATACTGCCGCCCTATGCGCGGATATGTAAATGAAGACACGTGGGTGCTGATGGAGGTGTCGTTGACGCTTCCCTCTCTATTCTGTCGTCTATGCGCAAATATATCTGAGGACGCTGGTGGTGAGGGAGGTGTCGCGGACATAACTGAGGATGCGGGTGGTAAGGGAGGTATCGAGGACGCCGCCCTCTCTATACTGCCGCCCTAGGCGGCCGCCTAGGTCGCCTCAATGGACGCGCCGGCCCTGTTTAAACAAGATATCTTTTCTCTTTATAATAAAATAAAAGTCTTATAAAAAAAATAATAAGTCTTTCAGATGGATACATCTTATTTGTATTTACAATCTCCTCTCTGCTGCTACACGGCACTTATTTTCACGTGTTGCTATTTTGACCTGAAGTAACAAGCATGAACACGTAATTGGCTTAACAGTTTACTATGGGCTTTGCGCATGCGCTCCCCTAGCGTCTCTCGTAACTTGGTGACCATCAACTATTTTCACAGAATATGATGAACGGAGAAACCATTGCTGCCGCTCCGTTGCAAGTTTATGGAGAAAAGTAAAAACTGCTGCAGTGTTTGGATGCACTGCATTTGACTGGGGTGATTAGTTTGCCGTTATTACTGAAATGTGTATATTCCATACAAAGTGTATAGCAGATTGGTTAGTTCTACTTACTTGAATCACGGTGCGCTCGGGGCATTCAGAAAAGTTGAGATGTTTTCAACTAGGTGCGGTTGGAAAATTCAACTGCGTCCATGTGCAACATGCCATTGGAAATTACAAACTTACACCCTAAGCTTTTTTGGGCCCAGCAGACAAATTTTAATTAAAACTGTAGCCTTCATACCATATCTTTTTTTTATCAATATTGATAATGGTGTTCGGTCAATAAATATATATACCGATTTTATTGCCTAGCCCTAACCTGTCCCCTTTTTCTTGACCCATATGCATGTACTTTGTGTGACGCTTTTGTTGACATCCAACTTCGAGTCCTTCAGTTTAAAGTCAGAAATGCTTGGTTTTAGTTTTGTCTCATAACAATTAGACCAGTCATAGTCCTGTTAACTCCACATTATTGCCTTCATTATGCTTCATGCCTCATTACTTTAACCAACGACCCAGGACTCCATTATGCAGGAGTTCACTGCAGAGTGTGTCTTTGGTCACGCAGACAGACTCTGTAATGAAAGAATCCTCGGTGAATCTATGAAAGTGAACTTTTTGGTTTGTGTCGCGTTTTCATGGCTGACTGACAGACAACTCTTTTGTTAATGGTTCTCATTCATGGTTCATGTGCGTCAGGACATCACCGTGCCCTACAGTCTGTCAAAGATCTCTTTGTACCCGTTCTCTAACATGGCCTGGGCAGTCACACCGTATTCATCAATGTGGTCAAGACAGACACACTGCTACACGAGCTGAGCAAACACACAAACTTTTACAGTAACAAACAAATAAGCACACACATGCTGCAATAGAAGAACCCTCAAATTATTCTAAACATGATGTCTTTAAAATGCGACGTCTCGTGGAAAATCAAGAAATAATGTTTGTCAGTCCAGTGATGAGTGTTAACTGCCAGTATACTCAAACACTAGGCTGTTGTGAACATAGAGCTGTTCTGCTGGTCTGACTGGGTTGTATTGTTCACCCACACACACTGTCTCACTTGACTTGAGACAGAGAGTGTGCTTTTTGACATGCAGTAAGAAAGCATGTAACATCCATTCAGGTTATCCTAGCATTGAATTTTTGCCTAGACAAACATCACTCACATTGCAGCACTAAATGAATAGCCTTGAATCCTGGTGATGTATTGAAAGTTCTGTTAAAGACACTGAACTTTATTTACAGTATTTAGACTATGCAATAATGTTTCTCTGTGAGTGTTGTGAACAAGCTTAGAACTTTTGCTGAATCACTGGTGTTAATTTTTGCTTTTTTTATTGTGTCAGTACTCAGTAGCCATTGACTTGCATTTTATTAATCACCAAGGTTTAATCACCATGGTTTCAGTTAAATTTTAAAGGCAGTTACAGGTGCAGTAGGTGATCTTCCACAATGCTAACAGCTTAGCATAAATCTCTGAATCACTGTCCCTCCCCTGCCGTCTAGAGCCACGCCTCCTTAAACACGAGCACAGCAAAAGAACCCTCTCTCTTGTGTTAAAAGCGACTAGTGCTTGTCTGGGGTGTGTAAGCCAAACTGACATGCTATTTCAGATTGAATATTTGCATGGTAAACAATATAGAAAGAGACTAGGCGGAATAGCGATATTTACTTGTGTTTTGTTGTCAAACTAATTAAAATCTACATCATCGATGCTGCAAAAGGTCCCTTATGAAACTAAAATAGTCTTATCAATCTTTCAATGGAAGATATTAGTGGCTGAACAACACTTCTGTGAAGATAAAACCCATTTGTAACAACAACATCCAACGTTACACTAGCTTTGCGTGGTTTTAAAACAGAACATTACCTGTCTAAGAGAAATCCGTCAGACATAGTGTCATCCTTTCTCCAGCTTGCAAAGGTAACTTCAATATTGATTCAGGTTTTTAAAAAAAGTTTTGATTCAGCAGGTTTTGACCGCGCGCGTGCTCTCTCTCGTGAACGCGCAACGGTCGGCGAAGCTGCGTACAAACGGCTGCGCAGTTGTTCAAATCTGCATTTGCTGACAGACAGATTGGGCTACTTATCGGAATTATGAGAGATGTCGACCCGACTATATTTAATTGGATGAACATTTTGTTTCATGCATTACCCAAAATATAAAAATACATATAAATACATTTAGATCATTTACTTTAATCATTACTGTGAATTACTTATGATTACATGTGAAGAGACTATCAACCAGCACAACAAAAAATACTTTTGAAGACAATCACCAACTGCACTTTTAAATTAAAGGTGCCATTGAATGAAAATATTTGCAGCTGATTAATAGGTCTACAGTATATAGAAATGACATACCGTGAGCCTCAAACACCATTTCTCATTCTCATGTAAATCCTGTGAGTGTAAAACCCCATTGAAATATGGCCAATCAGAAAAAAACACGGACTGTTGCATTGCTCATGGGATTATTAACATACATTGTATGTTGACTACACTAAAAAAGAGGGCAAACTCGTTACCTTTATGCATGTATACTTATGTATGATTATAATGTAATGTTTAATTATGTATAATTATAAAAGATAAGTTAATGGTGCTGTATGTACGTTTTTGACGCTTCTAAATAAAAAAAAACCTTAATATGTTTGCAGATATTTAAGAAACATGCTAAGTAAACATTCTTGTTTATCTGAAAAACATTGCTAAATTGTTTATTAATTATTAATAAATGTTAATTATCAAATAATAATAATAATACGAAAGTAAATTTTAGGTGTGCAGATCACATTGTAACTCTATGTCCTAACACGGTATGTGAGGAGATACGCAGTGATAAGCAATGGGGTATATGCCGAAGCATGCTAATAGGACTTTTAATTTGCCAGTAACCTAGGTTAAGCGCTTCCGGCGAATTGAATGCCAATGCAAAATCCGGTGCGTTCAAGGTCTGTTTTCTTTAAAAATCAGCGATCTCCACTAGCTGAGTGATATCCGATTTAAAGTGGGTCTCAGATTGTACAAGAAGCACTGCATTAAATAAAATTTTCCCCCGCCATATCTTTATAATATGAGCATTTATTTTACCCCAGTATATTCAATGGAGCTTCTGCGTTAGCCTGCCGATTCTGACGGACGCGTGTGAGTAAACAGCTTTTTAATAAATGCTAAAGTTTATTTAACTGAATGTATTTTAATGACATTACAACATCGATGCTGTATAAGGAACCGTATAAAATGAGAAAAAGTTCATAATAACAGGTCACCGGAAGTGTATCTGCATGGGAGCTGCACTAGCTCGGCATATACCCTATTTGGCACTTTGTACCAGACCACACAAATTTCTGAAGCATAAAATTGTGCACTTACTGCACTCCAACAAAATGGTAAGGTTTGTAATCATTGCTTTTATTTAGAACAGGACCTAAGGCGGGCGAAGCTGTGGCACAGTAGGTAGTGCTGTCGCCTCACAACAAGAAGGTCGCTGGTTCGAGCCTTGGCTGGGTCAGTTGGCGTTTCTGTGTGGAGTTTGCATGTTCTCCCTGCGTTCGCGTGTGTTTCCTCTGGGTGCTCCGGGTTCCCCTACATTCCAAAGACATGCGGTAGAGGTGAATTGGGTACGCTAAATTGTCCCTTGTAAATGAGTCTGTATGAATGTTTCCCAGAAATTAATGTTGCAGCTGGAAGGGCGTCCGCAGCGTAAAACGTGCTGGATGAGTTTACGGTTCATTCCGCTGTGGCGACCCCAGATTAATAAAAGGGCTAAGCAGAAAAGAAAATTAATGAATGAGGACTTAAGGCTCGATAGTCAGGCTTGCTCCTCTTGGTCTTGTCAATCTGGCAACCTGCACTTGCGTGTGTTTTGAACCTACCTAGTTTAACCATTGGGTGTCAAACTAACATACTGCACCTTTAAGTCAATGGTTTTAATTACTTTTTTTAAAGTAAAGTAACTAATCACTTTTAACAGTGTGCATAAACAAGGCTGCGTATGATTGGCCACAACTGTTTAAAGTGAGATTACAACAATGATAATTGTTTTTCTCTTATAAAGTTTTTCCTAACTTCTATTAAACATGTTAAACATAGGGACACAGTTTAAACCATTATCATTTGACAAGGAACATAATTATTTTTTAAAACTATTTTTGACAAATTAAATATTATTATTTTACACAACATAGGGTCATTGGGAAAACATACCCCTGTATACAGCGCGAAGTATGTATAGCCAGAGCTACATATGGCT
This sequence comes from Danio rerio, assembly GCF_052040795.2. NCBI lineage: Eukaryota > Metazoa > Chordata > Actinopteri > Cypriniformes > Danionidae > Danio > Danio rerio. The sequence goes on from NC_141030.1 coordinate 18,472,218, forward strand.
GCATTTCATCTTTTAAAAAAAATGTTACGGGGCGATATGTCGCCACCGATGGCTTCTGTTTCTTTTCGCGCTGCCAGTTGACTGCTTATCTTCATGTGGATGTCTTTTCTGCTGTTACCAGTTTGCCCAGTAGCTCGCCATGTACATCAGCGGACTTGAGACGCAGAGAAAAGTTGACAGAAAGCAGGTTAAACAAAAAGCAAAAATAAAAATAAACAAGCAAATAACAAAAAAAAAAAAAACTGGTAAAAATCAGGCGGCTGTGAGGGCTTTTCTTTTTCTGGATTGCTTTTGAAAACGCTGTTGTTGGGTTAAGGAAAGGAGGTGATCGGCTCAATCTGTGCTTTTTAAACACTATCGGTTGGGTTTAGGAAAGGGAATGGGTGGGGGGGATTGGTCAGACTGTCGGTCAGTCAGTTGACAGTCGCCGTGGTTGGATTTAAACGAGAACAGCAGGAGCAAATGGCACTCGCGAGAGAAATGTAAGATCTGAAAAAGCGTACACAGCAGCCTCTTATGGCGGAAAACAAAACCTGTAAAAAAAAAAAAAAAAAACGCAGCTCCTGGGATGTATTTCGCAATCTCCCGAAATAAAAAAGCGTAGCTCCTGAGATGTATTTTGCAATATCCAGAAATAAAAAAACGCAGCTCCTGGGATGTATTTTGCAATCTTCAGAAATGTATATAGCGAAACGTGTCAATAATGAGCCTGGGTTGATTTTACACATGTACTTCGGACTACATCGTGCTGTGTGTGCAACATTTAGGGAGAATTTTTTAACTTGGCTAATAGAAAAATGTAACATAGTGAATCAATGCACTCTATGGCACCTGTAATGTTTAATGATATGCCTCATGGCATGTAAAAATAACAAGATATAATCATTTTTAGGTAAACTTTTAATTACACACCTGACTTAAACTAATACACTACTGTTTATGAAACTGTCCTGAACTACGATATACCAATATACCAGTTTGCTGAGTCCTATTCAGGCATTTCTGACTGTCATATTCTCCAACACAAGTGTGTGTCGGATTTTAAAAAGATGAATTATAATCTTTGTTTTGTGTTTGTGTTGATTAGGGTGAAAATGAGAAGGATCACAAGGTGCACATGGGTGTTGGGAACGGACTCCGGCAGGACGTATGGAGAGAATTCCTTCAGCGTTTCGGAGAGATCCGCATGTGTGAGATATATGGCTCTACTGAGGGAAACCTGTGCTTCATGAACCATATTGGCAAAATTGGAGCGGTTGGACGTTCCAATTTCTTTTACAAGGTTAGTTTCGTAGGTTAGTAACTAAACAAAAATGCAATCAGGGTAAGGACAGGTTTAAAGAACAACAAATAGATCAGCAAGTCCTAATAAATATTTGAATGAGAGCATAGGGTTGCGTCTCTGTGTCAGATATTCAACAAACATGAGTTGCCACCAAAAAAACATGTGATTGCAGCAGAATTTTTTCCTTGCATCTCTTTGCTTTGATGTCAATAGCACAGGGTCAATGACCATCAGTACCAGAGTAGAAATATTATCCATGTTGTGTGTTTAAAGTGTTTTTGTTTAGTTTGTTTATTTGTGCTGATGTTTCATTCTGTTCCAGGTCAAAAAATTAATGTACAATTGATTGCATTTTAACTAATTTAGGCCCAAAGTATATAGTTTGTGTCCCCGTCCATGTGACCTGAATCTTATCACTAGTATAAGTGATATACACTGTATACACAGCTCACATATACTCACTGGCCACTTTATTAGGTACACCTGTCCAACTGCTTGTTAACTCACATTTCTGATCAGCCAATCACATGGCAGCAACTCAGTGCATTTAGGCATGTAGACATGGTCAAGACGATCAGCTGCAGTTCAAACCGAGCATCAGAATGGGGAACAAAGGTGATTTACGGTGCTTTGAACACGGCATGGTTGTTGGTGCCAGATGGGCTTGTTTGAGTATTTTAGAAACTGCTTATCAACTGGGATTTTCAGGCATAACCATCTCTAAGGTTTACACTGAATATCTAGTGAATATCTAGCAGTTCTGTGGGTGCAAATAACTTGTTGATGTTGGCCTGAGGAGAATGCCCAGACCGGTTGGAGAAAAGCAACAGTAACTTAAAGCTCGTTACAAATGAGGTATGCAAAAGAGCATCTCTGAATTCACAACACGTCAAACCTTAAGGCAGATGGGCTACAGCAGCAGAAGACCACACAGCGTGGCACTCCTGTCAGCTAAGAAGAGGAAACTGAGGCTACAATTCGCACAGACTTACCAAATTGAGCAATAGAAGATTGGAAAAATGTTGCCTGTTCTGATTAGTCTTGATTTCTGCTGCGACATTCGGATGTTAGGGTCAGAATTTGGCATCAACAACATGAAAGAATGTATGCATCCTGTCTGTATTAACTGTTCAGGCTGGGGGTGGTGGTGTAATGGTGTGGGCGATATTTTCTTGGCACACTTTGGGCCTATTAGTACCGATTGAGCATTGTGTTAATGCCACAGCCTACTGTACCTGAGTATTGTTATCCCTTCATGACCACAGTGTACCCATCTTCTGATGGCTACTTCCAGCAGGAAAACACACCATTTCATAAAGTGTAAATCCTCTCAGACTGGTTTCTTGAACATGAGTTCACTGTACTCAAATGGCCTCCACAGTCTCCAGATCTCAGTCCAATACAGCACCTTTAGGATGCGGTGGAAATGGGAGATTTGCATCATGGATGTGCAAATGACTAATCATGCCGCAACTGTCTGATGCTATCATGTCAATATGGACTTAAATCTCTGAGGAATATTTCCAGTTCCTTGTTGAAACCCACAAAGGATTAAGCCAGTTCTTAAGACAAAAGGGGGTCCAACCCGGTACTAGTAAGGTATACCTGATAAAGTGGCAGTTAGGTGTATGCTTCTTACAGTTTTGTGCCTGTTACCAAAATACTGGAGATGCAACCAGAGGAGACACATGTATGATTTCACTTGTTCAGGTCTTTAAAAGTCTTAAATTTAATTTTCAACTTCAGCAGATGACCTGAATACCAACAGTGTAATGTAGAGGTAGTTTACTAATAGACAAAAGTGTGTAGGTTCTATTCCAGTTTTTACTCCGAATTGTTTAGGGCAAAGGCTTTATGTTCAAATTGGTGATAAAGCTGTTTTCAATTTTATTAATATTGTACATTAATGTAAAGCAGTCTTAAAGTTTTAAATATAATAATTGGTCATTCAGATTTTGACGGAGATGCACATGAAATTTAAAATATGAAAAGGTTCATTATTATATGAATACATAAAATTACAAATGATATATTAAGCATTCTAAAAAAACTATATTGATTCTTAAAGCTCAACAAAAGCAGGGTGCCTGTGGGTTATGAAATTTCTGTAATATCGAATTTTGAAAGGTAATTTTCAAACTTTGGAAGTGAGGGAATTGAATCCATGTTTGGAAGTTTGTTCCAAAGTTTATTTGGAAGTCATAAAATATCAGGGACTTTTGATAGTTCACTCAAAAATGTAACTTTCCTGTTAATTTACTCACCCACAGGTGATATAAGATGTGTGACTTTAATCAGATCAAAATCAAATCAAATCCCTTCTATTGTCACATCATCAGCAGCATGTATGCTATGATGAGTGAAAAGCTTAGGTGCTGGCTCCAGTAAGTGCAAAATACAACGACAGTGCAAAATACAGGCAGTGCAAATACAACGACAGTGCAAAATACAGACAGTGCAAATACAACTACAGTGCAAAATACAGACAGTGCAAATACAACAACAGTGCAAAATAAAGACAGTGCAAATACAACTACAGTGCAAAGTACAGACAGTGCAAAATACAGACAGTGCAAATACAACTACAGTGCAAAATACAGACAGTGCAAATACAACAACAGTGCAAAATAAAGACAGTGCAAATACAACTACAGTGCAAAGTACAGACAGTGCAAAATACAGACAGTGCAAATACAACTACAGTGCAAAATACAGACAGTGCAAATACAACTACAGTGCAAAATACAGACAGTGCAAATACAACTACATTGCAAAATACAGACAGCGCAAATACAACGACAGTGCAAAATACAGACAGTGCAAATACAAGGACAGTGCAAAATACAGACAGCGCAAATACAACTACAGTGTAAAATAAAGACAGCGCAAATACAACTACAGTGCAAAATACAGACAGCGCAAAATACAGACAGTGCAAATACAACTACAGTGCAAAGTACAGACAGTGCAAAATACAGACAGTGCAAATACAACTACAGTGCAAAATACAGACAGTGCAAATACAACAACAGTGCAAAATAAAGACAGTGCAAATACAACTACAGTGCAAAGTACAGACAGTGCAAAATACAGACAGTGCAAATACAACTACAGTGCAAAATACAGACAGTGCAAATACAACTACAGTGCAAAATACAGACAGTGCAAATACAACTACATTGCAAAATACAGACAGCGCAAATACAACGACAGTGCAAAATACAGACAGTGCAAATACAAGGACAGTGCAAAATACAGACAGCGCAAACACAACTACAGTGTAAAATAAAGACAATGCAAAATACAGACAGCGCAAATACAACTACAGTGCAAAATACAGACAGCGCAAATACAACTACAGTGCAAAATACAGACAGCGCAAATACAACTACAGTGCAAAATACAGACAGTGCAAATACAACGACAGTGCAAAATACAGACAGCGCAAATACAACGACAGTGCAAATTACAGACAGCGCAAATACAACGACAGTGCAAAATACAGACAGCGCAAATACAACGACAGTGCAAATTACAGACAGCGCAAATACAACGACAGTGCAAAATACAGACAGCGCAAATACAACGACAGTGCAAAATACAGAAAGTGCAAATACAACTACAGTGCAAAATACAGACAGTGCAAATACAACGACAGTGCAAAATACTACATTAGTGAGGGGTATCGAATAGACAGTAGTCAGGGGTATGGAATAGTCTGTGTGAGGTGTGCTTTAGTAGAATATTAAAGAGAATATTCAAGTTTTCCTTTATTTACAATCCCAAATGAGAAAAAGTTAGGTCAATATGAATAATGCAACAATACAGAACGGTAAATGCTTTACCGTTGCAACTTTTTTTTAGATGTTTTGCAAGAACCAAAACTGGAATACTTGTTTATTAAAAAAAAAAAAAAAAAAAAAAAAATATATATATATATATATATATATATATATATATATATATATATATATATATATATATATATATATATAATATTATTATTATTATTATTATTATTATTATTATTATTATTTTTTTCAAAATAAACAAGTATTCCAGTTTTGGTTCTTGCAAAACATCTAAAATATATATAATATAAATATATATAACATAAATATATAATATAAAAAACTATAAAAATAATATATAATATATAAATAATAAACATCATGAGGAATATGATAATGTTTGTTGTATTGTCTGCAATGAAATACAAGTCAAAGAACATTTAGAAATCACCACATTCTGTTTTAATTTGTGTTCACCATATGGTCCCAACCTTAACTGATTTGGGGTTGTAATTGCAGTGAATAGTGATTGGTCATTTGGATTAAAATCAATCCAAATCAATAGCCATTGCTCCTGATAACACACTGAGGTCTTATGAAGTCAAGCAATCAATTTGTGTAAGAAATTAAACATTATTTTTAATATTATTATTATTAGCTTTAATATCATTAACATCTAACTTACTGCTTAACCTGATCTCCAGTACAAGCAAGTGCCCTCGCATTCTTGTTAAGAAAGCAACAGTACTATTTTAGAAAAAAAAAAAAAAGGGGGGGGGGGGGGGGGGGAGTTGCTTTTCCAAACAACACTAGTTATTCTAAATGGTATTAATGATCATTACAGACAGACACATCCTGTCTGTGAGCTTCTATATAAAGACACTTGCACTCTTGGCACATTGCCAACCGGTTGCTTAATCGTGTAGTCTAGAGTGCTTGCCATGAAATAAGATCAGTAGGAGCTGGCGAGTGCTATTAAGAGCATTTACCTGTTATCCTCACCATGCTTTTCTTAGACACTTCAGATTACAAAACTCACAAAATATGTCTCACAACATATGCAAAATCTGACATATTATTCTAAATAAAAAACACATTTTTATTATGCCTGAATTGTTTTGTTTTTTATGATATTATCTTAAATGTTTTTTTAAGACATTACATGATGAAGTGTGTGATTTCAAAAGTACTTAGAAATAATGTAATATGACAAGCCCGAATGTTGCAACAGTTCTAATAAACTTTGTGTCTGTGTCTGTATGTGTGTGTGTGTGACATGATAATGATGTGTAAATGATTGTTGATTTTTATTTGTTTGTTTTTGCAGCTGATTTTTAAGTATGACCTGGTGAAGTATGACCTGCTTAGAGATGAACCTGTGAGAGACCATAATGGATTCTGCCAACGTGTTCAAAAAGGTAAAAGCATCTGAGGTTATTAAACAACTAGTCCTTTAGTACCCAACATCATTTGATCCTACCCTACTGAGTTTGTTAAATTTTAAGACTGAACCTGGCACAACCCAAAATCTCTCTATTACAACAAATAACCTTGTACTATATTTCAGTGTAGTGATTTGTAGTTTCCTGTTAAGATTAATTTTGCCTACAAAAATGTGCATAACATACAGCTGACGGCAGATTTATTAACCCCCCTTTCAATTTTTTTTTCTTTTTTAAATATTTCACAAATGATGTTTAACAGGGCAAGGATATTTTTACAGTATGTCTGATAATGCTTTTTCTTCTAGAGAAAGTTTTTTTTGTTTTATTTTGGCTAGAATAAAAGCAGTTTAAAAAATTTTAAAAAACATTTTAAGGTCAAAATTAACCTAATTAACCTAGTTAAGCTTTTAAATGTATTGAAAAACATCTTGTAAAGTATTATTTTCTGTCATCATGGGAAAGATGAAATAAATCAGTAATTAGAAATGAGTTATTAAAACTATGTTTAGAAATGGGTTGTAAAAATCTTCTCTCCGTTAAACAGAAATTGGGGGAAAAAAATAAACGGGGGCTAATAATTCAGGAGGGCTAATAATTCTGACTTCAACTGTATGTAAGTGTGATTACACCAAAATGAGGAGCCTTTAAATGAACATTCCATTTTAAAAACAAAACAAAAAAAGGCCAGAACTACCCTTATTCCGGAATAATAAACAAGGAACTCTACAACAGCCACTATGATATTACACAGCGCAAGTGGCACTCATTCCATGTGTTTGAACTTGGGGACTTTTTCAGGTGCTGCCTGAAATAATAATAATAATAATAAATAATAATAATAGTATGGCAGCAGAGTTCCTTGATTATTTCTCCAGAATAAGAATAAAGTTTGTTGGCGGCAGCTTTTATTTTTGAGTCTGTCTTAGTACACGATGTAACAACAGAAAAGTCAAGCAAATTATAAAAATGTTTGGCCATTTTTGAGATAAAATGAGATTTGAGATTTTTGATGATAATGGTGTAATCGAAATCAGTGATTTAGGCTAAGACGGACCCATAGATCAGCTGAATGGATTTAAAAGAAGTTAAACTCTTGTAGATTTCTTTAGAAAAAGGGGAGTTCCTTTAACAATTCTTCATTGAACCATACTGTAGATCCCAACATAGGCTCGTTCTGAAAACAAAGCCCTATATACGTTTCTGAAGATTGCGAATTATGTAGCCAGAGATACCTATGGCTGCAATTCGTCTTTAACATAAATGCTACGTGGCGGTATGATGCCGTTCCTTTTCTCACTTACCAAAAAAGTGGAGTTCTTTTAACAGTTTTACATTGAACCATACTGTAGATCCCAAGATAGGCTCGTTCTTAAAATGTAGCCGTATATACAGCTCTGAAGATCGCAAATTATGTAGCCAGAGCTACTTATGGCTGCATTTTCTCTTAAAAATGCTGTTGCCATTCTCACTTACCAGCTGACCGCCTACCTGTATGTGGACAGCTTTTCTGCTGTTACCAGCTTGTCCGGTAGCTCGACACGTACTTCGACAGACTTGAGATGCAGAGCGTAGTTGACCGCAAAGAACGAGTCCGGTTCCAAAAAGCAGGCAAGACAAAAACCGAAACCAAATAGAAAAATAAACAAGTAAATAACAGGGTGAGGGCGACGCAGTGGCGCAGTAGGTAGTGCTGTCGCCTCAGAGCAAGAAGGTCGCTGGTTCAAACCTCCGCTCGGCTCGGCTCTGTTGGCGTTTCTGTATGAGTTTGCATGTTCTCCCAGTCGCATGGGTTTCCTCCGGGTGCTTCGGTTTCCCCCACAGTCCAAAGACATGTGGTACAGGTGATTTGGGTAGGCTAAATTGTCCATAGTGTATGAGTGTGTGTATGAATGAGTGTTTGGATGTTTCCCAGAGATGGGTTGCAGCTGGAAGGGCATCCGTTGCGTAAAAATGTGCTGGATATGTTGGTGGTTCATTCTGCTGTGGCGACCCCGGATTAATAAAGAGACTAAACCGACAAGAAAATGATTGAATGAATAACAGGGTGAGAATGTGGTAAAATCTAAAAACGTGGTAAAAATCGGGGATTTTCTTTTTTTGGATTGCTTTTTAAAACACTGTGATTGGGTTTAGGGAAGTGTGTGAATCTGTGCTTTTTAAAATATTATTGCTTGGGTTTAGGGTAGGGGGAGGAAATCGTTCGGTTGGTCAGTCAGTTAGTCAACAGTGGCCTCTGGTGGATTTATGTGAGAACAGCAGGCGCAAATGGCACTCGCAAGAAAAATATGGGATCTGAAAAACTTACACAGCGGCCTCTGGATGATTTGCAAACACAAAAACTGCAAAAAAAAACTTAGCTCCTGGGACATATTTTGCTCTCTCCAGAAATATATATAGGGGTACATAATCAGAATGAGCGTGGGTTGGTAGATCCTGATAAAGAACTTTTATGTTTATTGTGACTTTTTTTGCTGTAAGTCCTTACATAGACAGGTGTAAATTTCATCTGTTATCATAAGGAAATGATCAGCTTCTCCTACATCCACTCTGCTTCATATCTGTTCATTCTCTCTGGCTATTTTATTTAATTTTCTGCAATGGCTGACTCACTGTACAGTCACATGTCCTGTCAACATCACATAATCACTGAGAGCAAATGCATGTACTTTCTGCTCACGTAGCTTTTGTATATTGATGATCAGGTGAGACGGGACTGCTGTTGTCTAAAATCTGCAGCCAGAGTCCATTTTTTGGTTATGCGGGAAGCAAACAGCTGACTGAGAAGAAGATTCTGCGAGATGTGTTTGTCAAAGGAGATGCTTACTTCAACACTGGTGACCTGATGGCTGAGGATGAGAACAACTTCATCAGCTTCAAAGACAGAGTGGGGGACACTTTCAGGTAGAAATGAGCGTACACTGTATTTTAACATAATGAAATATTAATTGTCTAGTATGTATACATACGAGTAACTGCCTCATTGTGAAATTATATAACATAATCTTCATGCTGCCATTTGCAGATGGAAGGGTGAAAATGTGGCGACCACTGAGGTGACAGAGATCTTAGGACTGGTAGATTTCATTCAGGAAGCCAGTGTGTATGGAGTTCAGGTGCCAGGTACAAAGTTTAAACTTCAAATGAGCAATGAAGCATTTTTAATCACATTTAAGCTGCATTTTTATTTGAGTTCCGTTACATTTTGTATGACTACAATAACCGTTTTGCTGAAATGTTGCATAGTAATCTTGGAAATATGCTGTTTCAAAGGATTAGTTCACCCAAAATAATTTTTTTTTTGTTTGTTATTAAACTCTTATTTCATTCAAATCTCCTCGTCCCTTTAGACCTTCATTTATCTCCATTAGACAAGTGTAATCATATGAAGCTCCAAGAACACTTCTGTGTATCCAAAAAAAACTGTAAAAATGCCTTTGCTCGCCTATGTCCTCTCTTCAGCCACGTTAGGTCCAGTGCATGTTTACTACACAGGCAGTATGACACTTGAGTGTTGTGCTGCTGACTATAATGACAATGCATCACGTTGTTGGTAGTAAATATACAACCTGATAAGGAAGAGAAAACTTTGGCAAACAAAGATGTTACAGTTTTTAGGGCACAAAGGTGTTCTTGAAGTTATATATATATATATATATATATATATATATATATATATATATATATATATATATATATATATATATATATATATATATGTGTGTGTGTGTGTGTGTGTGTGTGTGTGTGTGTGTGTGTGTGTGTGTGTGTGTGTGTGTGTGTGTGTATATATACACACACACACACACACAAATATATTATATTATGATTATGATATTATATAAGATATGCACATGCACTATTTTGACAATGTTCTGGGTTCCTGGCGCATGGTCTAACAGAGTTGAGCTTATTCTCTTAATGAGTTTTGAGTGTGTTATGAGTATAACGTGCATTAAACCAATCAGAGTTTGGTCTCATCTCCCATTTTCCTCTAAGAGTTTGTAGCATCGCACCATGGCGAAATTCCTATTTACATCGCGGACTTTGCAAGTAAAACAACTTAATGCTTCACTAGCAAGAAAACAGTTAAACAGACTATCTGCATGACGATAAGAAACAAGCCTTCTCCATTCGGCCTCTTTACTTAACTTTTACTCTTTACACCTTTACTTTGAGCATAAGCAAACTGTGTTGTGTGCACTCCACTGAAGACATCCATTTGCCTACATAATTAATATCGTTTGTTAAGCACAAACAAACAGTTTCTGGACCATTGGGGGAGTGGAGAGGAGGGCAATTGCACCCGGGCTTGGCAACCATGCCTAGTGTGAGTACACCCTTAAAGTGTAACAAATCTGGTCTTGTGGTTCCTCCCATTCATCACCAAAGGCCTGAATATTGACTCAGGATGTCCTGGATGCCATTTCTCATAACACCTTGTCCTTATTACTGTTCCACCTGTTTCACACTACCTGGACTATTTAAAACAAACACCCACCTTACAAAGTCTTGTTTTGCCCAGGCTTCTTGTTCTCCGATTACATTGTTAGACTTGTTCCATGACCGCCTGCCTCACGAATTGATTTTTACACTGCCTGCTGCCTGCCTGATCTCTTTTCTGTTTAATCACTCTGAGTTGTGCTTTACTGCTATCACTGTTTTCTGTTGGATGACCCTGCCTGAAAGCTGCATATAGATAATCACTTTAACTCTTCATTCATAGAGATTAATAGTCACATAATTTTAAATTAAGAGTTTAGATTTTTTCCCTTGACTCTAAGAAGAATTATATCTCTAAAGCTAAATTTTCTAATTCAATAAGAATAAAATAGGCTGATAACAATTTAATAAGTTATTTCAATAGCATTATTGTGCTGCATATGTGGCAAAGTGTCTGCATCTAAAATGAATTGGATATTAAATGCATTTACATAACAATTGAAGCGGCAACATTTTGTGGGATTCAATTTAAACAAAACATTCTGATAAATCCACAAAGGTGATCAACAAAATGACATTCTGAGAATGTCAGTAGGTGGCAGCAAATGATTGTATTACTAAACTAGTCATTTATTTAACTGATTTATCTGAATCAGTTTTTGTCAAAATTTAAGATTTGCTATAGAATGCATTAGGTTCACTCAACTTAAAACATGCCTAGAGCCGGTGATTTAAACATTACTCTTTAGGATAATAAATCTTGTTTTAATATGCTTAAAAGGGGTTTACATTTATTTACATTTATAGATGTATAACTTCCCAATATATAATAATGTAAAACCAAAAACTTGATTAAGTCTTAAACAATGATTAAGATTATTTAAAATAATGAAAGCATTTTCAAAAAAGCACTTTAATTCAAAAGAATTGAACAAAAGGGCCTTCCTAAAATACACTTATAAGCTACACTTTAAGTAGAAGTTTGCCAGAAAGAGCAGGAACTGTACATCAATGTCACTTTTAAAAGTTGTGCATAAACGGCTAGACAGGAAAAAGTATATTCATTCATTCATTTTCTTTTTGGTTTAGTCCCTTTTATTAATTCAGGGTCGCCACAGCGGAATGAACCTCCAACTTATCCAGCACGTGTTTTACGCAGCAGATGCCCTTCCAGCTGAAACCCATCTCTGGGAAACATCCATACACACTCATACACTCACACTCATACACTACGGATAATTTAGGCTACCCAATTCACCTGTACCACGTCTTTGGGCTGTGGGGGAAACCCGGAGGAAACCCATGCGAACACGGGGAGAACATGCAAACTCCACATAGAAACGCCAACTGACCCAGCCTAGGCTAGAACCAGCGACCTTCTTGCTGTGAGGCGACAGCACTCCCCCAAAGTCCAAAGACATGGGGTACAAGTGAATTGGGTAAGCTAAATTGTCCGTAGTGTTTGTGTGTGAATGAGTGTGTGTGGATGTTTCCCAGAGATGGGTTGCAGCTGGAAGGGCATCCGCTGCGTAAAACTAATGCTGGATAAGTTGGCGATCCATTTCCCTGGGGCGACCCCAGATTAATTAAGGGACTACGCTTGTACGTCAAATCAACCACCCCCCCCGAACTTCTGACTTGACCACCGGTTTCTGCACTATAACAAAGGCTCGCTGATGTAATTATAAGCACTTACATTTAAAAACACACAATAATATACGATTTAAAAACTGTGTGATGTAAGCCGTTTAAATAATTTTTAAAAAGCAATACATGTTGGACTGCAGAAATAAACATACTAGAAATCTTTCATACACTCTAGCCTGAGTCAGACTCAAAAAATAGACAAAAAAAAAGTTAGACAAAAATATTTCAGGGTTGTTGGTATTTATTATTTGCATAGGGGTAGAACTAACACTTGTAAAATATGAACAACAACATATAATCAACACTTACATTTTTAGAAATGTTTTTATTTTTAATTAACAATCCACACGACCCAAAATATAGCCTACCACACCATAGATAACGATTTACCATGTGGGAAAAATCGTGCGTTTAAAAGATAAACACAGCATTATTTCTAAATATCAACAGGATATTTACACATCCCATTCCTGCACTATATAAAATAATCCTTGTCAATTTGTACAACAAACTTAGCAGTATAAGTGTCCATCAGCTGCTGCAACATCGCTTGTATATTTGTCATTTTTTGCCACCGTTTTCATTTGGTTTATTAGAGTTCCTTACCAAACAAAAAGTGTTCCACTAGATCCTGTAGGTCAGAAAGTATAGTGCAGGGGTGATAGCGTTCCGGCACCACGGGGGGGGGAAATCAGGTTCACGGATTGATCTGTCATTTCTCTAGATTCACAGAATTCACTCACTGCTGAAAGCGCCGGATTGGTTTTTATTAAGTGCCATTTTGTGTGCTCGTGAATCATCTTTTGAGTGTAGACGCCATGTAAATAAAAGATTAATTGTGTAATTTAGAGAGCTTTATAAATTATAACAGATCTTTGTGAGATCTCTATGAACTAAGATTAGTGACGCTTTTTAGTGATAATAAGAGGAGGGTGCTTTGCACTTTCCAGGCTATAATCCATTCAGAATTTGTATGAAACTTTCGTTTTCGGCACATATACGCTGATATGTTTTGGGAATGACATCTGCATATTTACGCTGGGTTTATTCTCGAAATAACGGTGAAGCAATAGACGGGACAAAAATATATTTCCCCCTTCTCCTTAAACAACTTAGTGTTTCAGCTATGAAATAGTTCAGTTTTGTATGTAGCCTAATGGCAAAGTGTTTATATTTAGTTTCGTTTTTTATTCAGCTTATTTAGAAATATGTTTGGAGCATTTTTTTTATTCGTTAAAAATAAGTTTTTTTTTTAACAAACAGCGCCCAGCGGAAGACCATCATTGTCTGTTTGATCAGTTTGCCTTCTCAGATCATCACGACTTGCCTAAAATAAAAGATATAAAACAGTTCAAGTATAAAACAATGGTAGCTTAAACGTTAAAGAATGTGTGCTATTAGGCGCATAGTTTGCTTATAAAAAGCTTGCAGGACATCGAGGCGCCAGAGCAATCACTTGCATTTTTTCAGTGGGAGCAATTTAAAGTTATCCGTCATTTTTGCTCACAAAGTACGAGTAATACATCAAAAAACGTTACAGCGTTTTTATAAAATAAAGAAAACCAAAATTATGCGCTTTCTGTCGTCTGGTTTTTGAACAGGAGCGCTTAACAAAATGATCAAAATGTATATGCCTCACAGACATAATAAATATATTTATAGAAAGCTTTAAATTATTACTTAACGAAATAAAACAAATCGAAAACAAAAAAACTCCTTCATGTAATCCGTAAAGATAAATTTCTCTCAAAAGGCGAGTCCAAGAGGAGATTGCCAGTCAGGATCTTTGCGACACTGACTCAGAATAAGTTTATTAATAAATAATTAAGATATGTCCTTACTCTTTCCTCGACACATTCATTGTTATTTGTTTTTGCCGGTGCTTGGGGCGAGTTTTAGCTTATTGTGTGCGCTTGAACGCGGATTCACAGTAGCAGTTTTAACATGGAGTGACACGACATCTGACGTACAGATGACACTGGCACATGCCACTGAGTGTAGTGACACTTCCGGTGGCACGTGCAGTTTTCCACTGTCATGTGTCACTCGCTAGTGGCATGTGTATAGTGACCTGTGTCACTCAGAGTGTCGCGCTGCATGTCACTGCAGTGACATCGACACCCGGCGAAGCTTATGACATTAATTAACAGGAGCAAAACCATATTTAATCATTACGCGACTTTTAACCTAATTTATCGCGTCGCAAGTTAGTTTATTTGCTGAGCTACTCCACGATGTTTTAATTTAAACGCATTTATTTTATGTATTCGTAGTCATACTTCCGTACGTAATATAGTCATTTGACAGTACATGTCAGCCAAATTTATTGTGGCATGCTTATGTATGGGAGGGGTTACACTTATCTGTTGTACTGTATATTATTGCATCCTAGCAGTTCCTTTGTTCCCTACAATATGGACTTCTCTATGTTTTTAATTCATTCATTTATTTTATTATTTAACTTATTTTCATTTTAAGGTATTTTAAATAATATCCTTTAAAAAGTTCTAATAAAATGCATTTGGAAAACTCATAACATATATGCATGTAAGATAACAGGTGTCATTTGCCTAATGATTTTTAAATATTAAAGCAAAGAGACTTATAAGATTAATGTGCTTATAACGTGCTTATACTGACACCTACTGGCACATGTCACAAGATCACTGACACTGGCATGTGTCACTGACATTACTGGCATGTGTCTAAAAAGAGCCACTTGACAATAATGATGATCAGGGTTACACATAGGCTGTTAATATATTTGGGCCCAGGGGCCCACAAGTTATGTGTTAAAAGTGCGGTGCATACATAGTACCCCCACCCCTACTCACCTCAGGGGCAAGGAAAAAAAGTTCAGGCTCAGGAATTTTTTCCACTATAAGCCCTGATAGTGTACTGCTGGTCAGAAATGTAACACAGAAATGTAATGATAACACTTTAATCTTCTCCCGAAGCTCCAATGGTCTGCTTTGAGAGACTGTAAATCACAACTGTCAATCACGATGACACACCCAGCATTAAATTACTGGCTAAAAACATACTTTTTACAAAAATGATGAACTGCACCTATATCAGCATGATAACCAGCGCCTTAATTGACCATCTTTCGGGACATTTTATTGCAAGTGTAATAACTTTTTTTAATTTGGACTTAAGTCTCGTTCATTAACACGGAGGAGGTGGGCTTTATGACTTATACTGCTGCCAGCCCCCAGGGACCGTCACTCAAAAGCAGGCGTGTGCAGACTTGGTCCTGCCAAGAAGGTCTCAAAAATACTGCACACTCCGTACTTGTGTGAGCATTTTCAAATGCAAATTCAGTGGTCCATAAATACATCAAACATTATTCATAAATGCGTGAGGAAAGTAATCCAAGAACTTCATATATACATAATTGTGCAAACATTTTAAATGTAAGATGCATATGTTTGAGCGTTTGGGAAATATTTTTGCTTTTGAATTGATGAATTGTGTTTTGAATTTACGATTTGAAGTTATGAATTGTGTTTTAAATTTATGTATATATAATATATTATTTATGAGACTGATTTGGCTCCATACAAAAATGCCTATTTTATTTTAACCTACTTTTGTCCCAAACCTGTATGAGTTTCTTTCTACTGTTGAAGGTATTTTGAGGAATGTTTGTAGACAGTTATGATTAGAGATCATCATTCATAGCATATTTTTTGGAAGTCGATGTCAACTATCTGGTTACCAACATTCTTTAAAAAATCATCCTTTGTGTTCTGCAAAGCTCATACAGGCTTGGTGAGTAAATGGATCTGCATTTTTCAGTCATCTATAACCTCGTTCTGAACTTTTTGTTTGTGATCTGTTTGTTTGTGATTGGTTTATGAGAGAATACACAAAGTAAAAAATGCACTGTTGTTTTGGTGGACAGGAAATGAGGGTCGTGCTGGAATGGCTGCAGTGATTGTGAGACCTGAGTGCACATTCGATGGGAAGAAGCTCTTCGATCTTGTTGTCAGAGAATTGCCCTCATATGCTCGACCCCTTTTCATAAGGCTGCAGGTACAAAGCAAAACAAATGACATATTGTCTGTGTGTGTGTGTGTGTGTCTGTGTATGTCTGTGTATGTGTGTGTCTGTGTGTGAGGCATATGATTTTCTGTGTTAAATATGTATTTAATATCATATTATTTCTTTATAAATATTAGTGGCGCAGTGGGTAGCATGATCACCTCACAGCTAGAAGAACACTAGTTCGAGTCTTGGCTGGGTCAGTTTGTAATCTGTGTGGAGTTTGCATGTCTGCTTGTGTTCGCATGGGTTTCCTCTGCGTGCTCCGGTTTCCCCCACAGTTCCAAAGACATGAGGTACAGGTGAAATGGGTAAGCTAAATTGTATGTGTGTAAATGAGTATATATGGGTGTTTCCCAGTGATGAGTTGCAGCTGGAAGGGCTTTCGCTGAGTAAAACATATGCTGGTTAAGTTGGTGGTTCATTCGGCTGTGGCGACCCCAGATTAATAAAGGGACTAAGCCGAAAAGAAAAGCAGCAGCTGCTCAAGATACGGCCTGGTCCAGGATATGGAAACCTTGAGATCATCTCGTCGCTGGTCTAAAACGTTGATAGCACACTGGTTTAAGAGAAATGTGTTTTGTTCATTAACTTGTTTATACCAGGCCAACCAATATGTCGCGTAGATTTTTGAAACACTCTTTCTTCAGTAGAACATTAAAGAAGTTGTTTAGCTGAATCCCTGATCCTTGGTTATGCAATACAAGTCAGTAATCTGTAAATCTGTTTAACATTTTTTTTCACTATTTAACTATTATTTAAGGAGAAGTTTACATTGACGTTAACGGTTCCTTATAATGTACTGTCTTTCTTGTATTTTTCTCCATTTTAAGGCAAAAAAGGTTCCTAGCTATCACGTATACTGTGAAAGCATGCTGTTTTGGGGTAGTGTTTGGTAGTGTTGTAAAAGTTTGTTCATTTTTCCAGTCATTCATTCGGTTTACTTCAGCTTAGTCCCTTTATTCATCAGGGGTCACCACAGCGGAATAAACCGCCAACTTATCCAGCTTATGTTTTACACTGTGGATACCCTTCCAGCTGCAACCCAGTACTGGGAAACATCTGTACACACTCATTCACATACACTATGGCAAATTTAGTTTATTCAATTCAACTGTACCGCATGTCTTTGGACTGTGGAGAAACCGGAGAACCCGGGGGAAACCCATGCGAACACGGGGAGAACATACAAACTCCACACAGAAATGCCAAATGACCCAGCCGGGACTCGAACTTGCAGTAAGGCAACAGTGCTAACCACTGAGCCACTTGTAAAAATTATTAATAATTATTTATTTTATTTCTGCGCAATGACAGTGGAAGAGTCCTATAATGTTTACTTGTCATTTTTTAAAAATAATTAAAAACAATCTATTAAAAATAATTACTTATAGTTGTGTCCACCTAATCACATTTTTCCTGAGGAAAGTGTATTTTTTTAGTTGATGGCACGGCATTTTTAGTACATCAACAGCATAGCTAGGCACAGAGCATTAATTTAATTTGAACCTCTGAGCGCACTTCATTTTTTGAAAATGAAGTTGAAGAAGGGCTCACGGCTGAGTTTTTGGGTAAGTGCTGCCATTTTTAGCTGTGCAATAAGATGTCGGAGTTGTTGGAGCCTATTGCTGGGTTTACAACATATAGCCAACATACGCTCATTCTGAAAACTTAGACCTATATACATTTCTGGAGATCGCCAATTATGTAGCAAGAAGTATGTATGGCTATATTTCGTCTTTAAAATGGATACTATGGAGTGCTATTTCTTTTCGCGCTTACCAGCTTAACGCTTACCTCTGTAAGGACAACTTTACCGCTGTTACCAGTTTGTCTAGTAGCTCGGCATGTACATTGGCAGACCTAAGATGCAGGGAGGAGTTGACCACGATGACGGGTTTGAGTCTGGTATAGAACGGTTCCATAAAACGGGTTAGACTAAAACAGAAGCCAAAAAATAAAATAAACAAGTAAATAACAGGGTGAGAATGTGGTAAAATCTGAAAACATGGTAAAAATCATGTTAAAATTTTGGTTAAAAAAAACAGTTAGGTTAGGTTAGGTTAGGAAAGTGGGTGGGCAGGTCAGTTAGTGCTTTTGAAAACACTTTATGTTGGGTTTAGTGAAGTTGGAGGGAGGGTCAGCTGATCGGTCATTCAGTCGACAGCGGCCTCAGGTGGATTTATGCAGGAACAGCAGGTGCGAATGGCACTCGCCAGAAAATTAGAGATCTGATAAAGCGTACACATCAGCCTCTGGTGGATTTACGCAAGAACAGCAGGTGTGAATGGCACTCTGCAGAGAAATTTGAGAACTCAAAATACATACACAGCGACCTCTGGTGGATTCGGGAAAACAAAAACTGCAAAAACACTTACCTTTTGGGACTTATTTGGCGCTCTCCAGGAATGTAAATAGTGGTACATTTTCAGGATAACGCATCACGTCACTTTATCTGAATTTCTTACAAGAATATTTTTTTGCCTTACACAAACTTGCACAGAAGATGCAATTAAGGTGAAAAATTCATGTAGTTTATGCTGCCAGAAATTAGCCTCTGTTTGTGAATTTGCATTGACTTTGTATAAAATATGCTTGTGTGAACACTTAAATTGACATTTGGTTTGACCTTTATGTAGCCTAGTGCAGGGGTGACCAACCCTATTCCTGGAGAGCTACCTTCCTGCAGATTTTAGTTGCAACCCCTATTAAACACACCTGTCTGTGATTATCAAGTGCTCTTCGGGTCCTAATTAATTGGCTCAGGCGTGTTTTGAGCCCAAAGAACATTAAAATGGTTAGCCATTGAGGTTCCACATTATCTCCAACAAGAGCCCAAACTTTCAACACCTTTAATCAATGCAGACAGTTTAGGAGTTAAGCTACGGTCACACTGGGCTTTTTCTCCCATAGACTTCCATTCATACGCACGCGAATATGTCAGACCGGAAATGCGGGGTCATGCGTCAAGTTTCGCAAGTTGCTGTGGTGCAAAGTTCAAGCTTGGTGAAGAACGCGTGAGAACAATTTAAAACATAAGTTTAAAACATGGACCAATTGCTCGCTCTTTTTAATGTCTAATAATCTTGATTAATCCCGCCCCTTTTCGCAGAGCCGTACGACAGAATTTCGCAAACTCAAACTCTGGTGTGACCGCAGCTATATGAAGAACCTCATCACATTTTTTCATCCAAACTCTCTCCAAGCTGTTAAGCTTGTGGTTTTTTTACATGTGAAACACAAAACTGTCCAGTCTTCTTCTGTTATTTCTTGGTTTGACTCTTCCTCCCATTTTTGTTTTATGTAATTTAATAATTGAGTCTTACTGTTTTGTATGCATTCATATAATTTAGAGACCAGTTTTTTGTTAGATTCATGTATGCATCCGAAGTACTGTGATCAAATTATAATCATCTTTAAATTATTATTATTATTTTTTTTTATTAAGGTAATCTCTAACTTGCAAGTATCTGTAAAAGTCCTGCTTGTCTATGCCAACTGTATCTGATAAGGTCTGATGAAAATATCCGGTGACTGAACTGAATGATGTGATTCCTCTCCAAACCCACTGTTAAAAATCTCCTGTCTAGTGTAAAAAACTGATGTCCTATAACTGATTTATTTTGTCTTTATCATGATGACAGTAAATAATATTTTACTAGATATTTTTCAAAACACTTCTATACAGCTTAGGCAGGTTAGGGTAATTAGGCAAGTTATTGTATAATGATGGTTGGTTTGTTCTGTAGACTATTGAAAAAAAAAGCTTAAAGGGGCTAATTATTTTGACTTTTTTTTTATTAAAAAGTGCTTTTATTTTAGCCGAAATAAAACAAATAAGACTTTCTTCAGAAGAAAAAATATTATCAGACATACATACTGTAAAAATATCATTGCTTTGTTAAACATAATTTGGGAAATATTTAAAAAAGAAACAAAAATGTAAAGGGGGGCTAATAATTCTGATTTCCACTGTATATTTAATCATGATCAGAATGCCATGTGGTTTGTGTCTGCAGGAATCTATAGAGACGACAAGTACGTTCAAGCATCAGAAGTTTGGTTTGGTGGAGAGTGGCTTCAATCCCTCCACCATTAGCGATCCGCTCTATTTCCTGGATTACACAGAGAAGAGCTACATTCCTCTGACCAGCTCCATCTATGCTAGCATATCAAACGGTCAGAAAAAAGTCTAGCCCAAGCCCGTTTAAACCCCACGATACCTTAGAGGAACTGATTGTCACTGCACTGATACTGAGAAACACGCTGGCTCATTTGTAGCACTGTATATTTGATCAGCGTCTGCCGTGAATTATTGATCACAAATGTCTTTCAAGAGCTGCAGACCGTGTCGTTTAGTGAATATAGAATTAGTAGAAATAAAAGAGGGTAAGGATGATCTCCTCCAAGTCGAGATGAGTGAAGAGTCTTCTGTCAGTGTACAATCATGTGTGTTCTGCACAGACGGACTTGGAGAAGTGTGAAAGAAAAGTTTTTTTTTTAATGAATGTTTGAGAGCTATGGAAGAAAAGCTGTTCGATCTGGTAAAGATTTAAAGTGCAAACTGCTTAAAAGTGTACTTCCACCACATACACTACCTGACAAAAGTCTTGTCGCATATCCAAGTTTTAAGATCAACAAATAATAACTTGACTTCTAGTTGATCATTTGGTATCAGAAGTGTCTTATATGAAAGGCAAAGGCCTCTAGATTACGCTTATTTCACCAAAATAAAATAAGATCATGCCTTGTGTAGTAAAGTTCGTTGTGTGGTAAGAAGGAGGCAGAGAATCGACGCAGTTTTTAAACTATTTATTAATTACCGTGACGGCAGCTCCTCACGGAGACTGCCGTCTAAACCAAAACAAACGGAAAGCAAAAGTAAAATTTGTCCAGGCCCGGTCCTCTCTCGGCTTCCTCATCGTTCCTCCTCTTATAGTCCAGAGCTCCTTCCGTGGGATTCGAGGCCGGAGCGCACCACAGGTGCATCCCACGGCTCTTGGCCACGCCCCCTCGCCACTCCTTGATTTTGATTTTTTTTTTTTTATAAGGACAGTAAGGGTGCTTTCACACCTGCCTTATTTAATTCGGTTGAATCGCACTAGAGTTCGTTTTCCCTTTTGGTGCGGTTCGTTTGGGCAGGTGAGAATACAGCAATCGTACTCAGGTGCACACCAATAGCGGATCAAATAAGAGTACCGAGACCTGCTTGAAGAGGTGGAGAATATGATCCGTACTAAAACAGGTCCAACCGCAAAAAGTACTGCGCCTTTTGGACTAATCCAGCTGCTGTAGGCCAATGCGCAGTGCATTATAGGATATGGAGGAAAAATATTTGTTGACAGCGCTTTACCAACAAAGAGAGAGAGGGGGGAAAACATTACCTGATGGATCATTAGTAATATTCCTGCAAGATGACCATGTCGCAGTTTAGCTAAATTAATTCACGCCTCCTCCTGAAGTGACGAGCGATGCATTTAAACACTGTTTTCCAGCCGCAGCCGCACTTCATTCTCGAAATGTATAGTTTGTCTAAAGCAGGCATACAATTAGTCAGCGCAGTCGTCCCTCCAGAGTAAAAACGACATTTTGTGCCTGCCGATTTTTTTTTTTACTTGCGGGAGTTCATTGGCATTTTCCCGCACGTGAATTCTAACCAGTCAATAAGCAGTTTAGGAAATATATTCAACAACATCTGGACAATGAGAGATGTGGATTTTGTCAGATGACTGCATTTTATTTAGTTTCAACTGGTTCGGACCAAAGCCAGCAGTGTGGTGTGAAAACGACCCAAAGATGGCAGAAAATGCAACAATGGATCATTTATTGCCCTTGGTCTGGACCAAATGAAGCGAACTACTGAGGTGAAAGCACTCTTATTTAATTTGGTTGAATCGCACTAGAGTTCGTTTTCCCTTTTGGTGCTGTTCGTTTAGGCAGGTGAGAATGCAGCAATCGTACTCAGGTCTGCACCAAAAGCTGACCAAATAAGCGTACCGAGACCTGCTTGGTCTCGATGCGCTTTCAAACCCTGGAGCGGTTCGTTTGTGATGAGAATATGATTCGTACTAAAACAGGTCCAACCGCAAAAAGTACTGTGCCTTTTGAACTAATTCAGCTGCCATAGGCAGATGCGCTGTGCATTATGGGATATGGAGGAAAAATATTTGTTGACAGCGCTTTACCAATAGAGAGAGGGTTAAACATTACCTGATGGATCGTTGGTAATATTTCCGCAAGATGACCATGTCGCAGTTTAGCTAAATTAATTCCCGCCTCCTTCTGAAGTGATGAACGATGCATTAAAACACTGTTTTCCAGCTGCAGCCACGCTTCATTCTCGAAATGTATAGTTTGTCTAAAGCAGGCATACAATTAGTCAGCGCAGTCGTCCCTCCAGAGTAAAAACGACATTTTGTGTCTGCAGGTTTTGTTTACTTGCGGGAGTTCATTGGCATTTTTTCCGCACCTGAATTCTAACCAATCAATAAGCAGTTTAGGAAATATATTCAACAACATATGACCAATGAGAGATGTGAATTTTTCAGATGACTGCAATTTGTTCGTTTCAACTAGTTCGGATCAAAGCGGTGTGGTGTGAAAATGACCCAAAGTTGGCAAAAAATGTAACAATGGATCATTTATTGCCCTTTGTCCAGACCAAATGAAGTGAACTACTGATGTGAAAGCACCCTAAGGTCTGACTTTGCTTAGACAAAAGTCTTACTTAACAGAAGGAATGTACAGTATAGAACAGTGGTGTCAAGTGCAAACTTGGTAAGGGCCGCACGGAGTGTTGTGAGTAAAGTCAGGGGCCGTACATACACATTTTATATTTATAATATTTATTGGAGAAAATAAAAGTGTATTAACTGTATAACATCTCTATAACACTTCATAAACCACATTTATCAAAATAGTAAGGTTTTACATTTAATTTGTGTCACAGCAGGTTTTATCTCTATCCCAACATGAAATAACCATTATAAGCATAAAACAGCACAGAAGGCTAGCATAGAACAGTAGTCTACTTTTAAAACAATTTCATATTCAGAAAAACTGATGATAAAACAATGTCAACAACGGATACACCACATTGTAACAAGCAACAGAGGGTTGATTATTGAACTTATTCTTTTAGCTTTAAAAAGGCACCCCAATCATGAAATGATCCATGCCAAATGTCTATGCCTTCAACTCTGAACTTGTGGATTTCAGACCTAAAATGGTGGTCTGCGAGGCGTTTTTTTTTACATTGTGCTAGTCCCAGAAATGTTTTACCTTGTTTACATTGTGTAACGTTATGCTAATTGTCACAGACCTAATGTTAAAAGTGAGCATGGGCCACTTGAACTTCATTACCAAAACTTGTTGTCGGGCCTGATTAAATGTTTTGACAGGCCGCATTTAGGCCTTGTAATTATGCTAATTCATGCTAACAACATGCTACTTCATGCTAGAATCATGCTAGTTACATGCTAATACATGCTAGAATCATGCTAACAACGTGCTAATTCATGCTTAAATCATGCTAGTAACATCCTAATTCATACTAGAATCATGCTAACAACATGGTAATTCATGCTAAAATCATGCTAGTAATATGCTAATTCATGCTAGAATCATGCTAACAACATGTTAATTCATGTGAGAATCATTCTAGTAACAAGCTAATTCATGCTAGAATCATGCTAACACCATGCTAAATCATGCTAGATTTATGCTAACAACATGCTAATTCATGTTAGAATCATTCTAGTAACATGCTAATTCATGCTAGAACCATGCTAACAACATGCCAATTCATGCTAGTGATATGCTAATTAATGCTTGAATCATGCTAGTAACATGCTCATTCCTGCTAGAATCATGCTAACAACATGCTAATTCCTGTTAGAATCATCCTAGTAACATGCTAATTTATGTTAAAATCATGCTTACAACATGCTAATTCATGCTAGAATCATGCTAGTGATATGCTAATTAATGCTAGAATCATGCTAAAACATGCTAATTCATGTTAGAATCATTGTAGTAACATGCTAATTCATGTTAGAATCATGCTAACAACATGCTAATTCATGCTAGAATCATGCTAATTCATGCTAGCAACATGCTAATTCAAGCTAGAATCATACTAGTAGCATGCTATTTACACTTTAAAACGACTTCAAACTTTCAGACTCGGCTTCTCAAGCCACCATAAAGTTTGTCTCCAAACTTTAATATCTAGTGTACATTTAGTGTAACGTTATGCTAACGTCATAATTAGTAAGTATGGTACAGCGCAACAGCACCACCTGCGTCTCAATATTGTAATTGTCACAGACCTAATATTGAAAGTAAGCATGGGCCACTTGAACTTCATTACCAAAACTTGTTGTCGGGCCTGATTAAATGTTTTGACGGGCCGCATTTAGGCCTAGTAGTTGACACATGTGGTATAGAATATAAAGTCATGGTGCAGTGGAAAAAGAATGAATATTGTGTATGACTCCCATAAGCTTGCGTGACCATCCACGCATCTCTGCAATGACTAATCTTTGGATTCATCTTCATCATGCTCAATAAAGTTTATGTCTGGTGACTGGGCTGGCCAATTCTGGAGCACCTTTACCTTCTTTGCTTTCAGGAACTTTGATGTGGAGGCTGAAGTATGAGAAGGAGTGCTATCCTGCTTGCCCTCTCTTGAGGTCTGTAATGTAATGATCAGCACAAATGTCTTGATACCTCAGGCTGTTGATGTTGCTGTCAACTCTGCAGATCTCTCGCATTCCCCCATACTGAATGTAACCATAAATCATGATTTTTCCTTCACTAAACTTGACTGATTTCTGTGAGAATCTTGGGTCCATGTGGCTTCCAATAGATCTTCTGCAGTATTTGTGATGATTGTGATGCAGTTCAACAGATACTTCACAATAAATCTAACCATGTAGCACTTTTCCAAATGATAAACTAGAAGTCAAGTTATTATTCATTGCTCTTACAAATGGGATCGACGACAAGACTTTTGTCAGGTAGTGTATTGCTTTAGTGTGCA
The DNA here is from genome assembly GCF_052040795.2 of Danio rerio. Lineage (NCBI taxonomy): Eukaryota > Metazoa > Chordata > Actinopteri > Cypriniformes > Danionidae > Danio > Danio rerio. The sequence goes on from NC_141030.1 coordinate 18,497,916, forward strand.
TTGATGCTTATAACATCCTACAATACAACTCAATCCATGTGAAACATAACATGTTACAGATAAATCGACAGGAAACAATGTAAAAAGGAATTCCAGTCCAATCTAAATTCTACACTCATAATCATTTAACGTCTTCCTGCAGGTTTATGAAGCCAACTGTTCTGAGATCAGACTGGTGTGGTTGTATGTATTTGAACTGATTTTTTGAATACAACACAAAACCGTCCGTCTTTTGTACATGTTGACATGTAATAATTAAGTGTAAGATATATAAACATGCACTTTGACTATTTCAAATACACAGACTGAAGCATTTTGCATTTGATTGGTTATTGTTTTAATTTTAGATGCTGAAATGGGCACATGAAACAATTGAGATTCACTGTGAATTGTATTTATATCAATGTAATACCTTTACTTCAGGTACTGAAGTGAAAATATATGCAATGGTGTCCGTTCTTTTTTTTAGCCTAATTCTGTTATAATAAATGACAATTTTGTTTACGTGCATTTAAGTTTTGGTAATATATTTGCTGATGTGAAATGAAACACTTTAAGCTTTTGCTCACATAGGAGAATTTGAAGTCCTTCAGCAGGAGGCATGTGCTACCTCTACTACAAACTTTGAGATTGGGAGCAAACTCCTTTTGTTTATCGTTATGAACATTATTTAACTGCAACGTATATAGTCATCTATCACCATTACATCTGTGAGCTGTTGTATAATTATGTCATGATGCTGATGGTTAAAGAATGTTGAATTTGTTGTCTGAATCTGTAACATTGACTATGTTTGCTGGCACTTCACTACATAATAAAATTGTCAATTAATTATAGATTTTATCATTCATTCATTTTTTTGTCGGCTTAGTCCCTTTATTAATCTGGGGTCACCACAGCGGAATGAACCGCCAACTTATCCAGCAAGTTTTTACGCAGCGGGTGCCCTTGCAATCGCAACCCATTTCAGGGAAACATCCACAAACACTCATACAATACGGACAATTTAGCCTACCCAATTCACCTGTACAGCATGTCTTTGGACTTTGGACCTACTGCGCCACTGCTTTGCCTAGTTTTTTTTTTTTATCATGTTGTATTCTATTCCATTCCCATTTAACCATTCATTCAGATACCATTGAGACCATTGATAATCACAAAGCGTTTCAGTCAATTTAATGGTTTCACTTCAAAAAGTTGTTAAAAAAAGTGTCCAAGCCTGACTTATGTGTAATAAAGCAGAATGCATGTTAATAAAACTGTATGACTGAAGTTTGAGTTGTAATAACTACTATCAAGATTTATTAATTTATAATGATAAATAGTTACTATAATTAACAAAAATAGTTAATAATTAAGAATAATTTATTTTTATAGTTATGTTTCTGAAAAAAAAAACAGTCACTTTATAGTTAAAACATAATTAGTTAAAAAATTGAAAATACTTATTTTCTCCTCCGGACAATCTATCTTCGTCAGCTGTTCTTTGTGTACCACATGTTTTTTATTTATTTATCAATTTTTAATGTTAAGATCAAGCAGGAAGCAGATTAATGTATAAGGGTGACTTTGAAGAGATCATCTGTTTCAATCTTTCAATCCATAACCGTGGAAGTTCGAATCATTTCGGCGAATCGGTTTGTTTGAACTGTTCAATTCATTGGGCCATTAAAACGATTCAGTTGGATATAACCATCGCGTTTTATGTACGTTAAATACAGTTTATTTAAACTTCTAACATGCAGCCACATTACAGGTTTGCATTAACCTAATTTCGTGCCAACGTCATGGGTTCAGTTTACAGGAAATGCACTTATAAACGGATAAAATGCAGATGGCGTAGATATATGATGATCTGTGGATTTTTAGTTTGTATCTTTAGTATGAGTAATTTAGTGCCTTTAGCATGTTTAGCGTTATGCTAAATGAACACTTAAAAATAAACAGGTAATCAGAATAAATGTGTGAGCTCGGTTTAGTTCAGGTAGAAACATTAAAGAACCGATTCTTAAGAACGATTCACTTGTGAGTCGGACATTATTCATACGAGAGCTCGGAAGCATCATGGCGGACACACACAGCAACAATAATCATGTCCCGGTTTTGTTCTCCTTTTCTGTATTCTCTCGGGCCTCGTCTGTGCCTGTGGGCTCTGGATATGAAGTGCTTATCCAGAAGTTTCTTTCCATTTACGGATCTCAAATCGACGTTCATCGTAAACTGGTACTTCAGTATTTCTCGGAGGAATGGGGTCAGTACATTGATTTGCCGAAAGGATTCACGGTTTCAGAAAAATGTCGGCTGAGATTAGTGCCTCTGCAAATGGATGTAAGCTCATATTTCACATACTTTCGTTAATTTAGCATTCTGCTGTTTTATGACAGTCATGTAGAATGTAAAACTGTTGCGCTTATCTGCGGAAATGAGGCTCAAACTTTTGTTGAATGAGCTTGAGGTTCTATGAAGACACTGTTAAACTGCATGCTGTTTGTTTTGTTTATCATATTTATGCAGGGACCGCGGTCTTAGCGTACGTGTAAAAGGCTACTAACGTTAACGTTAGTTGGTTATTACAATTAAAGTAACGGTCTGCATCTGTTGCTAATTAACTGAACTGTAATTTCGTTTAATTTCATATTATATTCCATTTCTCTACTGAAAAATCCAATTTAAACCAGCCTAGGATGGTTGGCTGGTTTTAGCTGGTCGACCAGCCTGGTTTTAGAGGGGTTTTGGCCACTTCCAGGTTGGTTTCCAGCTATTTCCAGGTTGGCTTTAGCTGGTCAGGCTGGGAGATGACCAGCTAAAACCAGCTTGACCAGCCTAGCCAGGCTGGGAGCCCAGCCAAAACCAGCTATGTCCAGTTTAAACCAGGATGGTCAAGCTGGTTTTAGATGGTTTTAGCTGGTCACTTTCCAGTCTGACCAGCTAAGATCAGGCTGGAAATGACTGGAAACCAGCCTGGAAGTAGCCAAAATCCCTCTAAAACCAGGCTGGTCGACCAGCTAACCATCCTAGGCTGGTTTAAGCTGGATTTTTTAGCAAGGTTGTATACATGAATGTTATCGAATTGGACTTTTCTCAGATAGACTTACATATTTTTTGTTTAAAACTGCATTCATGTATTATTATTATTTTATTTTTGTTTTTTCGTGCTTTCATATAAAGTATATAAACATGCTTTTATATAAAGTATAATATAATAAATTACAGGGCTCAACAATAAGGACTGCCGGATGGGGCCAGCGTACAAGACGCTCGGGACAGTAGACAGGATTGTTACTGGCCCAGTCTGTGCTGCCTTGTCATAAAAGTTAAATTTGCCTGTGACTATTTGTCAATTATTGCTTTTAAATAGTCTTAGAAACAAGTAACTGTTAGTGCTTTTAAACCTTTAAATGCTACCTTCTCTGTGATGTCGTAAACACCATATTGCTTTTTGGTTCCTCTTATCTGATTTCATGTTGATAGCATGTCGTTTTTTTAACCTGGTAAAATCCAGTACAGTGAGGTGATGGGAACATCAAATTATAAGGCTAAAAGAATGTCTTAAAAGCAGACATTTACTTGGGTACAGCGCGACGATTTGCTCATTATACATTTATTAACATTTTTAAAATATTCAAATTCTTGAACACATTTCGACACACTATTTAAAACAGGGGTTCTCAACTGGTTTGGCCATGGGACCCACATTTTAACATGGTCATCAAGCCGCGACCCAAATTTTTAGGAACTATAATACAATTTTAGGAATTATAATTATTTGTATTCATTTGTTAACATACACAAGTAGTTACAGATAAATCATAAGAAAATCACAAAGACTTACAAATAAACAATAATTTGTTGCTGTCATTTAACAAAATGTATCAAATTATAGAAATATTACAAAGTAAAAATGACAAATACTGTAAACAGTCAGGGTAAGGAAAGGTTCTGTTACCATGAACTAAACTGAACTGTTAATAAAAACATGCTGTCTGGTTTTTAAATGTCGTCTTAATTTAAAAGGTTTCATACTCTCTTGTGAGAGCACCTTGCTACTTATGACACACTTAGGCTTTAAGTCTTTTTTGTCGTCAATACATGTAAATCCAAACTTTACATATTCAGGGTCGTACTTGCGCTTCGACATATTTGTTGCTATAATTAAATGAAATTTTACATGTCAAACAGTAGGGTTATCGCGCATGAATTTCAAAATAAAAGTCAAAATAAGTTAAAAATGAAACTTTTGTTGTTTTTTTGACCCCACACGCCGCGAGCCACTGAAAATGTTACCGGGTCATGACCCACCAGTTGAGAAACACTGATTTAAAACGTGTTTTCCGCAAGAAGTGATTTTATATAAACATATAAAACTTATTAAATTAAAGTCACTACTATAAAAATAACTTTTATGATTACATATACAATACAATGTTCTTTCGTTAATCATTATAGGACATCAGTCTTAAAAAAATGACCTATCCTTGTTAAATACAATAGAATAAGTGATCAAACTAAATTGTATTATATATTTTAAATTCTTGAAATAGCCTTGAAATTAATTAGCGTTTTGGTGATGCATCTTAGCATTTAAATTTTTTTTTTTTTTTTTATTCAATGCCTGAAGAGATTTTTAGGTGTTTGAGCTATTGTGACACTGAATAATGTGTGTGCGTGTGTATATAGATGAAAGTATGGTCTAGAATTGTGGTTGGATAATTCCGAATGACCTTGTGATGAACTGACCTTGATCCTGTCATCTGGAAAGATCAGAATTTAGATGTATTACTGAAAAAAATGTGATTACACTAGTGATTTTATTGCTGTTAGTGTGGCTTGTGTTTTAACCTTAAAGCATGTCAGTGCTGACAGACACCAGATTTTACTTCCGTATTTTATTTATTTGTTGTGTGAAATATGCCTGGTTCTTTACCACAGATCACGACACTGGGAAACCTCTCACCGGCCACATCGGTTTTCTTTTGCTGTGATATGCAAGAGAGATTCAGACCTGCAATCAAATACTTTGGTGACATCATCAGTGTTGGCCAGAGGCTGGTAAATTTTCTGATTCTTCAAATGAAAGCATGATTCTTTAAGTCAGGTTGGAAATTAGTCTTGGTGTGCTGAACCATAGCTTTATTTCTAGAAGACTGCAGTTCATGTAGACCAGTAGTAGAGCTGCACAATTAATCTAAAAAAGATCGCAATCTCGATTCGGCCCCCGAGACCAAGGGTTTTCAAACTGTGGGTCGCAAAGTGAACAAAGGTGGGTCGCGCAACGTCACATAGCTGCAGCTGTATTTACATTGCGGTGAATCAAAACCAGTACGATTGACGGCAATAACTCAAAAACCTCTTAACCTAAAAATATCTAAAGTGTGTTTCCTACAAAAAGACAAAGCTGGTTATGTTTCACAGCTGTCTTTTTCTTTTTCTTTTTGCTCGACATTACGAGCACAGCTCTGTTTGAGCCCTCGCAATCTGCTTTTAGCCGGTAGAGCTCACGCTGAGTGGAGCTCTCAGTAAGGGACCGTCGGAAAAGTGCTTCCTTTTTTCGTTTTTTTTTTTTTGCTTCGTCCTGCGTGTTTTATTTTTAAACACTACTAATTTTCTCTTAACTGAGCACAAACAGTTACTAAAGTAGTCGAATGCTTCATTATAGATCTGTGCATTCTTACAGTAACACCTCTGTTATCAAACAAAACACAATGAGAGATTCATTTGCTGCTCTTCACTAAATAACTATAGTAACTTTAATCAGATTTCATCAATAGATTTTATAGCTTTATTTATTTTTCTGTATAGGCCATTGATTTTAATAGGCTAAACCTTTTATTTTATTGTCAATATTTTCTAATGTTTGCTATGTATTCTATCATTTGAAGCTATTTGTTGTCCCATATTTTTTACATCCCAGCATTGACAGATTGCTAATCAATAAATAGCTATAGTGCTATCTGTTAGTTTTAACGTCACTTAATGTTATGGAAGGGCATAGATGTTATGGAAAATAGTAATAGTAACGTAACTACCCCCGTCAGTCCTTCCTCAAGCAAATGTATAAATATTAGATCTATTCAGCTATACTGTTAATTGCACTGGCATATTTATCTGATGTTTTCCCAGCTTGTAGTAGTCGATCAAAAAGCTATTTAGTTTCTTATGACTTTACACTAGCAGTGGAATTTACTGCAAAGTGACGGGGCTTGATCGTAATCCAGGGGCTTGATTAAAGGTTGATCATATTCTCTTCTAAAAAAAGGAGAGTATCTTTTTCAACAAAAAAAGATCACAGTTACAGCCAGAATCCCACAAAAAGCACTTTGAGCCTCATTTTGTGCATATCAAATCGCAAAATCCAAAAAGCCACACACCATATATTTTTGACTACTTTGAATGGATACATTTTTTTTACCCATTTTTCCAAATTAAAATATCGTGGTGGGTCTTGAGATTGAATTACTTGCCTAGGTAGGTCTCGGAATAAAAAAGTTTGGGAATCTCTGCCCTAGACGATCTTAATCCAGCATTTCTACAATTCTGCCAATTATATTTTCAAGTTCAGGAGAGAAGCAAAGGCGGCTGCATGAGTCTTTTCATTGTTTCACACACGTTGCTCAGCGACATGGACACCTCCAAATGATGTTAAAAGAGTCACATACTGTATTTATAAGGTATAATTCACCCAAAAATGTCATTCTTGTCTTTATATAATGATGTATTCGCGGCCGGGAAATCACACAAGACATGAGCTGCTGACTGTGCCGGCGCGCCTTACTTAATGATAGACTTGCACGCGTCTACTTTAGTGTACAGAACCTGCATAGGCTGTGAGTAACAGGTAATAAAGTTGTAAATAATATTCAGTTGCTGTTGATTTTACTAGTGAATAAAATTGTCTAATAATGTTCTCAATGACAGATTGCAAGCATATATCTCAAACATAATTCAACATCAGAATTATTATAAGTAGAATATAATTATGTAAAACCAGTAGACCTACACATAATATTAATATTGTTGTTTTACCATATGTTTAAGAAAAAACAATAATCTCATATTAAGCTTTATTTTACATCTACAGAATTGTGAGAGTATCATGATCTTGATTTTAAGCAAAAAAAGATTTATATTCAGTGTAATCCAAGACAAATTTAGACAAATGACATCACAGTATGTTTTGTGTGTATTTGATTAATGACGACCAGGAGTGTTGCTAGACATAAAGCTCTACTGGGGCACAGCTGCTATATATATATATATATATATATATATATATATATATATATATATATATATATATATATATATATATATATATATATATATATATATATATATACATACGTGTGTGTGTATATGTATATTATTTTAAATAAATAACAGTATTATTGTTATTATAGAATTAATATTTTCAATAAATAACAAAAATTAATCCTAAATGTAACTGAAAAACTAAGACACAACTGGAGTGATGCTAAGATAATTTAAGATATCTTTTGCATGAATATTAACGTCATTAAAATAAAATTTTATAAACAACTTTATGGAAGACAAAAAAGATGTTTTATAGAATTATGTTCGTCCTGTTGTGTGTCGTCTTGGAAATAAAGGGACTAAGCCGAAAAGAAAACAAATAAATGTTGTCGTAGACCTGGCTCATGCCTGAGAATTAGGTTTATTAAGTCTTACCTCCCTCACTCATCATCCTTCCTTTTTGCTTCATACAGGGAGCCATACTTAATCTAAATAAGATCACCATCATATTATTTAAATTTTGTTTTGTCAACTTGCAAAAGTCACTGCGTACCGACACCTCCACATACAAGACTGTTACACCAGTTTCACAATGCATAAGCGGCGCATGAGCAGCGCGGTTAGTTTTCCAGCGTGCATGTTCGCATCCGGCAATTACACCGAGAGCAGAACAGCACGTCAGTGACAAGCAGGAGTGGTGCGTGAGGCATGCGGTTATGGTGTTTTCTGTGCACATGCTCAGTTTGTTTTTTGATTAAACTGCATAGCTTTCATCAGCGTTGGTTCGTTTGCACATAGAGAATAATGTCTTAATTTTGAAATTACCACTCTTAATAAATACACTTTGCATATAAAGTAAATCACATCTCAAAGCATTTACTGGGGCACTGGCGATTTTTACTGTGGCACATGCCCTAGTAAATGGGGTCTAGCGCCGCCCCTGATGACGACCCACAGAAACAGAGTGTCCGCAGGGTCTTAAAAAGTATTAGAAGTTGATAAAGCAATTATGAGAAAATGAAGGCCCTTAAAAGTTTTTAATAGGTCTTAATTGCTTACGTTTTGTTCAAGCATTGCAAGTGTTTGACTTTAAAAAAGTATAAATATATTTATTTTCCTCCTTATATTAACAACGGCGTGCTCGATCCACGTAATTGGTTCGGGCCGGAGCATGTCCATCCAAGCTCCTCCGTCCGGGTGATGTCATGTAATTTGCGACAAACAAAGGAAGGTGATCTGACGCTCTCCACATATATTGAAACCATAGAGTGAAACAGACGGCAAAATGCGAAAATATACGTTTGCGTACTCCTTGTTGGAAAAGACGAGTTTGAACAGCGGCTTAAGCCTGTCGCTGAAAACAACTGCATAATTTATTAATTCAAGCTTTGATTCCTCCGAGCTTATCTGAGTTCCGTTGCATGGTTGTGCTACATTGATTTATTTAATTAGCTTACAACTGGTGGTGGATGAGTTGATTCCCTCCTAATGTGTAAAGCGCTTTGAGTGTCTAGAAAAGCACTATATAAATGTAATGACTTACTATTATTATCATTATGATTATTATTATTATTACTAACTGTTTATAAAACAACTTTTTAGTAAGTTAAAGGGCCATGAAACCCCCTCGTTTCAGCAGGGTGTTTTCACACCTCTTCTTTGGAAAAAGTCAGAAAAGTGGGGGTGTCCAGCTCTGTTTAGGGGGGAGTGTCGGAGGAACTAAAGTGGGATGGTGTGGGAGTGTCTATTTGGGCACGCGCGAGTTTCAGTCAAAATACACAGGAGAAAGGGATGGTGTTTAACCTACATGGACATCTGTAGTCGAATTATTTGCCAAATTATTAAATGTTGGACTTTAACTGCAGTTTGGCTCTTTCATTCAGGGAATTCATTCATGTCCCTCACGACAAATGAGATATTTGATTCGAAGATCTGCTCTAAGCGTGTATTTTTCATGCAATGTTTGATACCGCACGGCGAATGACAGAAAAAAAAACTCCGCATTTCCCGGAAACTTAGATGCACTCGGCAGGTAGCGTCCGAAAGCCGCGTGTGTTATTCCGGTCACAAAATGCGGTGCTAACATGTTTGCACTCAATGCAATAGTTAACTTATTTGATACGAACAAACTGAATATACAAAGAGCACTGGTCGCTCACTTACCAAATCTGTAGAGACAGGACAATCACCAGCAACTAGAGCCGCGTCTTTATGAAGAGAAGACTACATCCGGAATCCGGATTTCAGCGTTTGCAGATGAGAACAGCTCTCAGGTAAACAATAATCCCCCTTAGACACGTAAATTATTGTTGTCGTGCGTCGCGTACACTGTAATCCACACGTGATCCAGATGAGCTCTCACAGAGAGAAAATGAAAACGAAACTTAATGGCAGCAAACTGTAAAAGCAACACTTCACGCTTGTTTTGCCAACACAACGTGGCGTCTCTGTGGTGTAAAGACGGTGACACTAATGAATATTAATGAAGTTGCACAATAGAGTGCGCTGATTGGTTTGAACCAAGCCTTACTCATGCATTAATGCAACACACTGTAAGACGTAATAAGGCACACTCTGGCACAGACGCCCAGTCTGCACGCTGGAATACAACGCTATTATGTCATGACCGTGACGCAGCTTTAAAAATTCGTTTCAAACAGGAAGTACGAATTTGCTTGAAATAACGCAAAAACAACCAATTTACACTTTTTAGTGAAATATAGGTGTCCTAATAGTGTTTTTAGCAGTGTGGGACACATATATGACTGTCAACAGCTCAAAAAATGTGTTTTGGTGTTTCGTGACCCTTTAAAGGTTTGATACTGGTTAGAACTTGAAGTGGCGATGAGGTGTTAAAATATTATGAGAACGTCTTTAAAAAGTCCTAAAAAGGTATTCAAATTACCTTTAGGATTCCTGCATATATCCTGAAAAAGTCTTGTATCTTTAAAAAACAAAATCTGCAAAAATAAAATAATCTGCAAAATTTCAAAAATAATTGAGTGTTGTGACATGTTTCATTCATAGGGGATGCTAGAGGGCGCCCTCATGCAAACATTCCATATCTGCATTACAAAAGTAAAAACATCAACTATCCCTGTAGCTGAAGAAAAAGAACATAGAAATGGATAAACTGAGAAAACATGAAGATTATGAACGAATGACTTTGCCAAATTATGGTTTGTGTCCTTCAAGCCGTCTTGTCTATTTTTATGACTAATAAATAATAGTGCATTCACTCCAGACAAAAGCATTAAGCACAAGGGATTTCCATTAGGCATGGGACGACAACCGTTTTCTAGGTATAGCGCAGTTTGGAAAAGTCAGGGTTTTAAGATTTTCTGCTATAGCGTTCCTAAGGTATGTGTAAGATTTTTTATTTTATGATTTTTTTCTTTGTTTTTTCTCCAGTAGAAAAGATATCTAAAGATGCCGTTTTAAAATGTAAAGAAATCTGTGTTTTCAAAACTAATGAAGACAGCAGAAGTCAATGATTTATTTCAATTATTGGTCCCACTTTATATTAAGTGTCGCTTATATCTGTGAACTTGCATGGTAATTAGATGTGTATGTAGTATGTAACTACAGTGTATGTACACATTGTTACATAGTATTTTTTGTGTAATACTGTTGTAGCTACAACACTTACACTGAATAGTATGTGTACGTTCAAATGTGTAATAGAATATTAGTAACAACACTAAGAAAAAGTATACATTCATAACATGAATTACAGAAGTGCATTGTGTAACAACAATGTGTACTTCCAGGTGTTTTCCCACTCCCACAACTGTTTGCATACCATGTACTACTGAACACAGTATTAGAATAAAAATGGCAGAACTAACGCTGCATTAGAATGTTTCACGTTGTGATACCAGTGTAATTTCAGGGTAAATTCTCAAGAACTGTCCACTCAATATAAATTGTAAAATGGTCACAAATTACTGTGTAATGTATTGACCTTATTCTCCGCAGACGAGCGGGCGCTGCCATTTGAATCTTTTTGGCACGAGACTTCCGGTCTCATTCACTTCCATTAATTTTTAGACATTAAAAACTGCTCGTTTCGCTGTTTGATGTTGCAAACTGATATTTCCATGTTATATTAATCTACTTGGTCTGTATAGTCATGCAAACATTTGTTTGTAGAGCAAGTAGTTTGACCGTTTTTTGCCGTTTATTATTCCTTGTCATTTCTCCCATAGGCAACTTTAACGGAAGTTCTAAGACAATCGCAAAACAGGCGCACTTCCGCATTTTAGAATAAGGTCAATAAAACCTAAGTCTTTGTGCAACTATTTAACAACAGCAAACTTCTGCAAAAAAAGTATAAGTGTATATAGAAATATACAAATGCCTTATGCTTATATGTTGTTTTAAGGTGAATTCTAGAATCACATCAGTAATTCACATTAAAAAGGGTAGTTTATCAAAGATTGTGTTTTTAATGTCCTGGTACACATTTGAACTTATTCAGTGTGTTGTTATTCAGTGCATTTGAATGTACACATACTATTCAGTGTAAGTGTTGCAGTTAATACAGTAATACACAAGTAAATACTATGTACCAGTGTGTACATACACTGTAGTTACATACTACTTACACATCTAGTTATCATGTAAGTTCACAGGTAAAAGCGACAATATAAAGAGGGACTGAATTATTTAACCTGACATAATTACTGTTACAAATATTATAAATGTTTCCCAAATTAAAATACATTGTGTTCAAAGTGGAAAAACGTTGTTGTTTTTTTTACCCAGATATTTGAAAAGAATATATTTTAGAGCAGTTATCACAATATCGTGAAACTGATAGACATCCTGTGGCACAGTTTGTGCAAATGATGCAGCGTAAATGGTGTGATTTGAGTGAATGATATTGTGTGAGTTGAGTGTATGATGAGCATAATGTGTCATTTGAGTGAATTGCTGGAGATCAAAAATCTGAACTTTGCCTAAAATTTGCACCACGTTAACCAATCGGGAGCTTGCTGTAGTAGTGGCCTTCATCCAGTCAGCAGTAAAATCCAAATCAGTTTGCAATGAAACTGAAGTGTATTCACATCTGTTGTGAAGTGAATTTCACGAGCAAATGAAGCAAGTAAACTGTGTCTAATTCTTTGCAAATTGCATGATTTACTCGCGCAAGGCACGTCGGTTGTAAACACCCCATAAGTTGGAATCTACACATGCAGAAATCCACACATTTTTAGCCCATCATTGAATCTATTTATTTACTCATGTAAATCTATATTTATTCAGTTTTTTTATTATTTTAGCTAATATTATTGACTAATATAAAAATGTTCATTTTAATTATTTACAATACAGTTTGTACAGTAATGTCTTCTCTCTTTTAGGAGATGTATTATATGTATAACTTGCTTTGCTTACCAAATAAGTGGATATAACTGGTTTTGCATTGTAAACATTAAATAAAAGCTAAAAACTGATTATTTTTCATGTAATATATTTATTTTTTAGTTATGATACTGTAACGGAGGCCAGCTAGTGAGTGCTGTGCAGGTAAACCTCACTCCTCTGACCTCTAAAGGTGCTCTAGCGATAGATGCTAGAGGCCATGGTCTGTAGACTCCTTGTTAGAGTAACTGACTCTCATGTGGAAGATTGCCAGTTCGATCCCAGCTCGGAGCGGGTTGGGTGGTGTAGGACCGGTGGGGTTACAATACGTTCAAAATCATTTCGCATAATTCTGCAGATTTTTTTTTGCAAAATTCTCAGCAGAAGTAGCAAGAAATGTCAGCAGTTCCTGTCTGGTCCTACCCATGAGGTATATTTGTAATGTAATGCAAAGTGACCTCCCCTTTATCACTGTATACCCTTTGTCACTCAAATGATGTTATGAAGTGAATTTAGAGTGAACATCAGTAAATCACTATTCGTAAATAGGCTCATACATGCAAAACTTCACATTCTTACATTTATTTATTGGAAAGATCAGTTATTGACTTCATCATTAGGAAGGGAAGTCTGATTGTTATCACGGGTAGAATTTCTTTTTCATTATTACTCCAACATATATACAAATTAAAGAAGAGTAATCTAATACAAAAGAAAACCAAATCCAAAACAGACAACAACAGCCCATTCCTAGTTTTACATTTGCTGCAATAATTGGATTCATTTTAATTATCATTTTGTGTTTGTGTTGGCACAGCTTCAGGGGGCTCGTATTCTGGGTATTCCTGTGGTGGTGTCTGAGCAGTACCCTAAAGGTTTGGGAAGCACAGTGCAGGAAATGGATCTGACTGGAGCAAAATTAGTTTTCCCCAAAACAAAGTTTTCCATGGTGATACCAGAGCTGGAGGCTGCGCTGGCTGAAATTCCTGGAGTCCGCAGTGTTGTGCTCTTTGGAGTTGAGGTCAGTTCTAGAATTACAGTCAATAGTTCATTAATTGTCAACGGCTACTAAATCAGTGGTCATTTATGAATGGATGTCTTTATCAATCATTTGAGATGCATGTAGATGACTTGCAAAACATACAGATGCAAGTAAAAAAATGAAAGAAATAGTTCACCGAAAAATTCTGCCATCATTTACTCACCCTTCACCCTTGTTTCAATCCAGTTTGAGTTTTTTTTTTGTTCTGTTAAACATTCATTACAAATACTATGGAAGTCAATGGTGACAGGTTTTCAACATTGTCCAAAATATCTTCTTTCTTGTTTATTAAACCAAAGAGGCTCTAACAGGTTAGGAACAAATCGAGGATGAGTAAATGATGGCAGAATGTTCATTTTTGGGTGGACTATTCCTTTAAAGGGTGCCAGCAAGAGATTAACAAAAAACTCTCCATTACTATGCTTTGAAACAGAATGAAGCATTAGTTTACTGCCTGGGTTAAATTTTTATTAATTTGAGGTAAGTAAATACAAAGATGACCAGTTTGGGCTCCCCACATTCCCACATTTCCCTTAAAATGCATCACATTGTATACAGATTTGGGGGAAAAATAGCATATTATTACATGGCTCTCTGGAATACTTGATTCTGATTGGTCAGTCGTGACGTTCCAAGGTGCAGTATGTTATTCTGAGATAACAACCACTGAATAACACTAGGGCGTCACAGTGGCGCAGTGGGTTGCACGATCTTCTCACAGCAAGAAGGTCGCTGGTTCGAGCCCCGGTTAGGTCAGTTGGCATTTCTGTGTGGAGTTTTCATGAACTCCCGGTGTTCGCTTGGGTTTGCAATGGGTGCTCCTGTTTTACCCCCAGTCCAAAGAAATGCGCTATAGGTTAATTGAATAAGCTAAAGTGGCCATAGTGTATGCATGGAATAGAGTGTGCATGGGTGTTTCCCAGTACTGGGTTGCAGCTGGGAGGACATCCACTGTGTAAAACATATGCTGGAAAAAGTTGCAGTACATTGCCCTGATTAATAAAGTGACTAAGCCTGTAAGGACTGTAAGAGTGAGCACAATCCAGTCATGTTTCTATTCCTTTCAAGCTACAAATATTTGAAATTACATATAAACAAAACAAAACAGAGCTATGATCACAAACTGAGCACTTTTTCACTGATTGTTCACTGATTTTCACTGATGTTTTCGTCCTTCTTTTGGAGATTTAGTCATTGGTGATGACGTTATAGAAGGTTAGTGTTGTTATTATATTTGATGTCGGATTAATATTAATATAATCCCCTTTCTGGCTGTTCTTTCTATGAATTAATTATGTAGAAGCACTGTCCATGCGTGTTTCTTCGTCAGTTAGTAACACTATATTTTATTGCTTAACAATTAATCTTTTAGGCTAAGAAAAGGGAAATCCCAGTTTAAATAGTTATTCTTCGATTATTTAAAAAATTCACCTCTTATGCTGTGCATGAACTAAGCTGTTGAATAGTCAGCTTATGAGGTGGCTAGGCTAGCCTAGCTTTAATTTTGATTACATTTTTTTCTAATCGGTTGCATATTATGTTGTGAATATACCCCTGTAATGCAATTGTTTGGCTTTCTCATCTTACCTGCTCACCTAAAACGACTCATCTGTCTCATGCTCTCCACTCCTCCATAACCACCACAGCATCTGCTCAGGATCTGCTTAATCCTGGTTCAGGATCGTGGCCACCTCGGGATAAGGAAAAACAGACTAACATAAGCGTAGATGCCTTTTGATTTATAGTGTCTTTTGGGAGGTGTTCCCAGCTCTGGTTGCCCTAAAGAAATGAGAATAGTCTCATGACATTTATGAATTCCTTTCTGCTAAGAAGTAATTTGTTTATTAAACTTTGCTGAAGACAGAAGATAAAACTAACAGGAGTGTTTTTGTAGACTCACGTGTGCATTCAGCAAACAGCTCTGGATCTCATTGGAAGAGGCTTTGAAGTGCACATTGTTGCTGATGCCACATCCTCCAGAAGCATGATGGACAGAATGTTTGCTCTAGAGGTAAGACGGATGTTCACTTTTTATAAAGAAAAACTATGTTATGGAATAAATATTTGACTTAATAGAGCCTGACCAACTGCAAATACACACATGCAAAATAATCATATTTCAGTTATCAAAAAGAAATAAACGTAGGTTTTAAATACCAAAACACTCTAAACACTCACTTCCACATCAAATTATTAAAATAAATGTCAATGTACCGAATGTGTGGGTTGTATTTCTGCAAATGTATTACTGTCCTTTGACTCCAGAAAAATTGCACTGAACACACTTTTCTCTATGTTACGATCTAGGCGCAAAGTCTAAAGTACATTGGGCAAACGCATTAAGGTTGTGTCCGAATCCACTTTTGCTATTTTAAGGATGGAAAAATATGCTCTGCGCCATGGCTAACAGGGTTGTGCCTGGTCTAACAGGGTTGTGCTTGTTCTCTTAATGATTTATAGATGTGTTTTGAGCATAATGTGCATTAAACCAATCAGAGTCTCATCTCCCATTCCCTTTTAAGGGTCACGAAACACCAAAACACATTTTTTGAGCTGTTGACAGTCGTATATGTGTCCCACACTGCTAAAAACACTATTAGGACACCTATATTTCACTAAAAAGTGTAAATTGGTTGTTTTTGCGGTTTGAAACAAATTTTTTGAAGCTGCGTCACGGCCATGACATAATAGCATTGTATTCCAGCGTGCATACTGGACGTCTGTGCCAGAGTGTGTCTTATTACGTCTTATTACAGTGTGATGCATTAATGCATGAGTAAGGCTTGGTTCAAACCAATCAGCGCGCTCTATTGTGCAACTTCATTAATATTCATTAGTCACAGTGTTTAGACGACAGGGACACCACGTTGTATTGGCAAAACAAGCGTGAAGTGTTTCTTTTATTGTTTGCTGCAGTTAAGTTTCGTTTTCATTTTCTCTCTGTGAGAGCTCAGCTGGAGTCACGTGTGGATTAAGCGACGCTCGACAACAATAACTTGCGTGTTTAAGGAGGAACATTGTTTACCTGAGAGCTGTTCTCATCTGCAAACGCTGAGATCCGGATTCGCTTGTAGTCTTCTCTTAATAAAGACGCGGCTCTAGTTGCTGGTGATTGTCCTGAATCTACAGATTTGGTAAGTGACCAACCAGCACTCTTTGTTTATTCAGTTTGTTCGTATAGAACTAAGTTAACTATTGCACCGAGTGTAAACATGTTAGCACCACAACCAAACTTTAACCTCGTGTAGGGTTTTTACCGCATTTCGTGACCGGAATAACACACGCGGCTTTCTGACACTACCTGCTGTGTGCATCTAAGTTTCCGGGAAAATACGGAGGGTTTTTTTCTCTCAATCGCCGTGCGGTATCAAACATTGCATGAAAAATACACGCTTAGAGCAGTTCCTCGAATCAAATATCTTGTTTGTCGCGAGGGGCATGAATGAATTCCCTGAAGGAAAGAGCCTAACTGCAGTTAAAGTCCACCATTTAATAATTTGGCAAATAATTCGACTACAGAACTTACATGTAGGTTAAACACCATCACTTTCTCCTGTGTGTGTCTGTGTATTTTGACTCTGAAACTCGCGCGTGCTCGAATAGACACTCCCACACCCTCCCACTTTAGTTCCTCCGACACTCCCCCATAAACAGAGCTGGACACGCCCACTTTTCTGACTTTTTCCAAAGTAAAGGTGTGAAAACACCCTGCTGAAACGAGGGGGTTTCATGGCCCTTTAAGAGTCAGTTGCGTCACGCCATAGTGCTTTTGCTATTTACATGGCTGACTTTGAAAGTTAAAACCAAATCCTTTACTAGCGTGAAAACAGTTAAACAGACCATCTGCAACACGAGAATATAGAACGAGCCCTCTCCATTCGGCCTCTTTACTTTCTCATTACTTTTACTCTAATCTTTTACTTTCGAGGAAACAGTGTTATACGCTCTCCACTGAAGACATCCATTAGCCGACATGAATAATTTAAGTTGTTAAGCGCAAAGATTTGTTTCAAAACTATTTCTAAATTCAGTTCTAATTTCCACCAAACGAATAAATGAACAATAATAATGTAGTGTGGTTAAAAAACTGATTTCTATCCAAACACACATCCTATACCCCATATTGTCCAAAATCAGACAGATGGACAAATCAAAACTTGTTTTTATTAAAACAAATATAAAAATGCAAATAATAAATACTACTACTACTAATAATAACATTATACAAAAGCAAATTTTCATTCATAAACTGAAAAAAAGCCTCCCTAAGATGTACATCTGGTGTGTATTAAGCAATGTTGTTTACTAGCAATTATAGCACAAAATAAATTTGAATGAACATCAGAATGTTGAAAGAAGCAAAGCAGCATAACTACATTTATGAAAAAACCTCAGTAGCTGTGGAGATGAGCATTTGATGAACAGATTTATTATCGCTTTACTTAACCATTTGTCTTCATGATTTATGGTAATTTGCATTAAAGCTGTCATAAAAACAAGCTAATTTTTCATGTGAATCTAATTATTTCATTTCAAAGATGTGTATGAAAATATATGCACAATTTAAATGCATTATTCAACTAGTTGTCTATTTGAGTACTGTTTCTTATTATTAAATGGATTAATCAATTATTAATAATTTATTGTTGGTTTCAGTTTTAGCCTAAGTAGTTTAATTCCAGTTTTAGAGCATGACAAATCTACACTCATACATATGTTACTTGTATGTTGTAAACTCAAGCAGACATAACATAGTCTGACTGGGTAATGAAGTCTGCGAATGCTAACATTTCTTTCTGCTTTAGCGGCTGGCACGCACTGGAATCATCATCACCACCAGTGAGTCTGTTCTGCTGCAGCTCGTGGCTGATAAAGAGCATCCAAAGTTTAAAGAGATCCAGAACATCATTAAAGTCAGCGCTCCAGAATCAGGCCTGCTGTCCAAGGTCTAATCACAGTCAAAACAAAAACACTTTCGAAAATGTCCCCCCACAATAAAATGATTGAAATGCTCACTAGCATGTGTTAGTATTAAAAATGATACAACGCTTCAATTACATATGCACTTATTTATGTTTGTTTTAAGTCTTAGAATCCAAAATGTATTTTTTGATGTCTATACTTACTGAGCAAATTATATGACCAAGAAGCATTTCCTTGTGTCTACATCCAAAAGTACAATCAATTCCACTAAATAATACAGCATGTTACACTCTAAATACATGCTCTGAATGTATAGATTCTAGTCAGTGCAGTGATACAGATTAGAGAATAGCTCTCAAACTCAATTCCTGGAGGGCCACAGCTTTGCACAGTTTTGCTACAACCCTATCAAACACAGCTGATCCCAATAATATTGGTGTTCAAAAGAGTCATGAACACCTTCGTTAGTTGAATCAGCTGTGTTTGATCAGGGTTGGAGCCAGAGATGGGAAGTAACGAAATACAAATACTTAGTTACTGTACTTCTGGTATCAGTACTTACAGTAACTCCACTGCTTTTTTTTTTCTGACAACTTTTTACTCTCACACTTACAGGCTCATTACTTTAGTTTTACTGTGTTTTGTGGGGCAATCTATAATATTTATTCTTATTGCACAATCTGAACACCTTTTTGATTCAATCATTTTTTTTTTTTTTTGTCATTGTGCGCCTGCGTGCTCAGCGCGTGGCTTTTTCGACCTCTCTTCAGGCGGACGGCAAGAATGGCGAACTTTGATAAGAGAGAGGAAATCTGTGATGTAAACATGACTGATTTTATGTTTATACCAGGGCCCGGTTTTTTAAAAGGTTTAATCCGGATAAAATTAATCTGGACTAGTAATTATTTTTTTATGAATCGTGATCATATAATCAAGCTTACTTTTTGAGCCAGTTTTTCAAAGCAACATTGGATTGGATTAGTCTGATCTGTTCAGGAACTT